>NC_081157.1:8883326-9211451 GCF_012432095.1 Onychostoma macrolepis | reverse complement strand
TTTTTCTTTTAGATCACTGTTTAATGAGTGACTATGTTTGTTGGGTAAAAACTTTTGCTTATTTTATAGATTAGATACATGTATGAAGTTTTTTGTTAGGTTTAGGGCATTTTAAATGTGAAAATTTCTGCTGTGCCTAGCTGAAAGATTTTTGTGTATTTTTAAGTATTGCGGGGTCCTAATGATTAAAATAAAAAAAAAAGAATAAATAAATAAATACTATAATAAAACTAATATAAACAATAATTTATGTATAAAACTTTATAAACATTTATCTGTCTTTTTTAACTCTGATAATAATGTTTCAATTCATTTAAATGCTTGTGATGAATGCAATTATTAAAGGGTTACCCTCCCATAGACAGCAATGTAATTAACATGATCAAGATCCAGAAAGATAGTAAGGACATCGGTAAAATAATCCATGTGGCATCAGGGGTTCAACCGTAATTTTACGAAGCTACGAGATTATTTTTTATTCAACAATCCGTCTCCTCTGCGTCACCCTGGTGCCATTTTGGAGAGTCTCCACTGAACGTAAACAGACAACGAGCTGACGGACATGACAGAGCAGGTCACTTTTGATAACCGGAAACAAAGTCTCAGCATTCAAATTCTGTTAGTTTTATTAAGAATTTCAAACGATAAATATCGTTTTGGAGCTTTTTAGTGGCATGACGGATCATCCGCGCTCCCGCTTTGACTCAGTTCAAGCGAAGCAGGAGTGCATTCTTATTAGCATGAAATAAACATTGAATGAACATTGGATCCATGCTGAATGATACACTACAACTTACTGAATGTATAGTGTCTCGTGTAATCACTCAATGAGTGTTTCAACCGCGGAAAGACAGCAGCTAGAAAACATTGTCACATAACAACAGAAAATCCATTCTGTGTCCATAAACTAGTGTGAAAAATAGAAAGAATTTTGCAAAAAATACATTTAAATATTTACTCATAATTGCTCTTTTTTACTACACTATATATATATATATATATATATATAAATATAATTAATTTGTATATATATATATATATATATTTCAATACCCTATATGGTATTGAATACGGGGGAAGGGGGCTCAAATCTTTGTCACTTTTTTCACTCCTGGTGAGTTTGTATCCTTCCATGCACATGCTACTTAATGTGCTTTTGGTCATTGACTTGCAGAAAGTTTTCTGCGGGAGTTAGTGTTAGAGGCTACTAGAATCCAGGGGGGCGCCAACACTGATCTTGCATACCCCTTGGAAAATGTGCAGTTGCGCCCCAGACCACTTCACACTTTTTGGAGTATTTGCTTTTTGCAGCTCGCTGTAATTTAAAAACAGTGCCTAATTTGGGCGATCAGCTCACTACTCGACCGGTCCACCGGTCCGGGAATGTCCCGGTGCTCTCGATGGCATTTGAGTGGAGTTGTCTCACTGCAGCGGACACGCACACTCAGTCGGTGAGGGGCGGGAAAAGGTAGAATGACAAAAGTGATAATGCACCAATTACAACAAAGAATCACGACTTTCACACAACTGTATGGGACACCATTAAAGGGGAAGCTACATGATAGTAGATTACGGATTTGCGAAGCAACAAAACAAGTGGGTATACCGAGGGTATATGCAAATATTTGATCCTTAGAAGACCTAATACGCAAACAGCCTGGGGAAAAAAGTAAGCATACAGCGTATTCTTGCGTATGGCCCCCACTACACCACTGGTGTTTACTAATAGATTGAGTTAAGGACCTATCAGCTTAAAGTTTCATGACATAACATTTTTGTATTTCAGTAGTCTGTACAAGTTTGATTAGTTTTGTGTACCTGTTGTCTCCAATCATCAATGCTTTGTCCATTTAGCATCAAGACAGAGTTTGGAACAAAGGAGTCTCCATATCTGCAGTTCTACGATTATGGTTATACAGTCTTGTCTGACATTTTAGCTCTGACTTCAGCCTGTAAGATGGACCTGCACAAGTTTCCATTTGACATACACAGCTGCAATATGACGCTTCAATCTTCAGCATATTCAAGTACATTAGAAACCTATGAATCAGGGTTGACAAACAAACATGATTACTTCTAATATTTTTTTTTTCAGTTAATATAAATTAATACAATTCTTGTGTCTGTTTCCACAGTCGAGGAGCTTAAAGTTCTAACATTCACGGATCCAAACTGGGTAACCCACGAGTCAAAGCAGAGTTTTCAGGCCCAGGGAGAGTGGGAGCTCGTCAATATAAATATTGATAAGTCTAATATTTCTGTGGGATATGAATGGGATATGAAGGATCAGCTCATATATCAGGTACAGTGCACAAGTTATGACAACTTGTAAGACAATTTTAAATACATGACAATGATAAAAACTCAACCAAAAATCAATGACTAAAAGGCTGGATTGACAGTATTGATTTCTCATTTTTAATCTATCTTCATTTTGATATCTTGAGATCTCTTAGTCTGTGCTATTTTCATTTGATGCGTGGACAAAACTTCACTAAATATTATTCGGAGGGTTTAGCATGGTAATGTACATGTCAATGTTAATTTGTTTGGTCTTGGAGGAATAGCTAAGGAAGCTGCTACACTGCCAGCAGCAGCAGAGCAAGTACAGAGACTTGCTAGCTGCCAATACATCCACAACATGCTGCTGTGAGCATGTAAGAAACACTGCTGCTGCACATATAACCCCCATATAGCAAACATGAATTACCTCGTAGCAGATCTATACAGGTGGAGCTGGGGAAGGTGGAGGGAACTGCTACGGCAAGCACTAGCAAAGTATTTGAATGTTGAGCAGTAAGCTCATAGGCTGCTGATAAAAAAGAGAACCAATCAGCTACACCATGTGATAGTGCATGGCTTCTTTTTTTTCTGATGCAAACCAGCATACAGACAACTAGTATTGCAAGCTTCTTACAGGCTTCAATTTCTAACAAGAAGAAATCCAGTCTCATGTGAAACATCCTGTCTTACACATGATCTTACATTGTTTCCTGCATTACTTCTCGCAGGTGTCTGGTTGTGAAATGTAGTTTGTAGACCTGACAAAATTGTTGGCGATTCTTCCTATTGAAAATTTGTGTGTGCTTGGCATTAGATGAAATATGCTTCAGTGTTACTTTTAAAACTCTGTATTGTGGATTATATAAACACACAGTAGTGTTCATGTTTTAACCCATCTCGTCTAATCTACTGTATGTGGGGCCTCCATGAAAGCTTAATACAAATCTGGCTGGATCCCAGTTGTATAACAGTAACATTGGCGTCTCATGGTTGTTCTAGTTGGGAAGTGGGTATTTATTTATTTTAAATTTTTTTGGATTTGTCAGTGAGGAAGGCCCTTTCAGACACTTTATACTACAAAATGGAATAGAATAGTCCACAAGTACACAAATTGGAATGTATCTTTCCTTTAAGCCCTGCTTCCAAGTTGAGAGCGTGTCAGTCAGAAAATATGTTGGATGCAATGGATGCAGTATCTGTATTGACAGAAAAGTATATATGCACCTCACGTGTTGGCAGGGGCGCCATATGGGAGGGGGGGAAGTTAGGATGATTCTAAGGGCCAGACGATGGGGGGGGCCCCCCCAAGGGGGAAACGTGATTTCTACCGAGGGGAACGCTAGAGCCCTGCATTTCAGCCCGGGCCTGACGGCCCTGACTTTTTTACACCCCTAGGGCCGGGCTTCGATCGGGCCAATTTTCACATCATAGTTCAGTCGCGGGCCGGGCCTCGGGCCTGTTTTAGGCTTCTCCTTATTTTTATATTTTAGACATCCATCGATTAGTGATGAAAAAAATTGCCGCGCTGGTGGAAACAACACGAGACCGTGCCGCGACTGTGAAGAGCAGCTCAACGGTGTTTAGAGTCCCACAGCAGCAGAGAGCGCGCAGTCAGCGCAGCTGAAGAGTTATGCGTTCAAATACACACAATAGTCTGAAACTTGTTGCAAAGCCCCAGCAAAAATAATTACCATGAATGTGTCCGGGGGAAATAGTAAGGAGATATTTGAATTATTTACTAATAAACTAGTGTTTTCTGTGTCAGTGTCGCAAAGTTGAAGATGATGATCCTGACTCGCCGTCTCTGTCACGGTCCTGCTGGAGCCAGGGAAACGCGGGGACCAGCAGTTTCTTCAAAATTAGGAAATTAGAGGTAGTTCTGGGCTGGGGTTCAGGGGGAGTGGACTCTTGGGTGCGCCTTCGTGGCGCAGGCACTGGGGGGCGCTCTGGAAGCGCGGTGCTGGACGGGACCAGCGGAGACTCTAGGGGGCGCCTTTGTGGCGCAGGCACTGGGGGGCACTCTGGCAGCGCGGAGCTGGACGGGCCCAGCGGGGGCACCTTCGTGGCGCAGGCACTGGGGGGGCGCTCTGGCAGCGCGGAGCTGGACGGGACCAGCGGAGACTCTTGGGGGTGCCTTTGTGGCGCAGGCACTGGGGGGCACTCTGGAAGTGCGGTGCTGGACGGGACCAGCGGAGATGTAGAAGGGCTGGACAGGACCAGGGGAACGACGGAGAGCTGGACGGGACGAGCGTAGACGCAGGAGGGCTCCCGCGAGGAGCAGGCACTGGAGGGCACTTGCGAGGAGCAGGCACTGGCGGGCACTTGCGAGGAGCAGGCACTGGCGGGCACTTGCGATTCTCCGGCGGGCTTGCCATACTCTCTGCTGGCGAGCTTGCCATACTCTCTGCCGGCGGGCCTGCCTGGACCGCGAACGGCGGTGTGAATTTCCCCGCTTGGGAGAGCCGCGAGCGGCGGCTGGTGAGGGGGGGCCGCGGACAGCGGGCTAGTTCTGGCTCGGGCCCGGACACTTCCCAGACACCGGTAAACAGCCTCTCTACAACACAGTCCCGTGGTGTCTGGGAGCTCCATGGGCTGGTGGAGATTGGCTCCGAGCCGGAAAAGGTGGATAATGCCTTCCAGCGGCATTCCCCTCGCGAGCTGACAGAACTCGGCTGCATACTCGTAGAACGGGAGATCCCGGCGGGCAAGGACGAAGATCTGCGCGGCGCTTTCCATCGCCGCAGGGACAAAAAAAACAGGAACAACAAAACACTGACAAAACGTGGAAAACAAAACGGGGGGAAAAACGGAAGAGGTTACGGTTTGGTCGGTTGTTCTGTCACAGTCCTGCTGGAGCCAGGGAAACACGGGGACCAGGAGTTTCTTCAAAACACAGACTTTAATTGAACACAGGAAAGCAGGACACCAAACTACAATTACTAACACAGGGCTGGGGACTAATAAACTAATGATGACAAACAAGAACAGGAACAGGAAGACCAAATAAGGGCACGAGAGGAGGGGAAACACAAGACAGGACTGACAGTCTCCTCATTAGACGCGCCTTTAGAGAGAGGTGCATCTTCGTGGATTATAATGAAAGAGTTTTTGTTTTCGATTTGATTTATTTCATTAAGTAGTAATTTAAAGCTTTCTATAGATATATTTATCATGTCTGTGAGGCATGTATTCGCTGACTTTCGGTTCATTTTTGTGACACGCTCCTGTTCAAGACGAGACGGCAGAAAGCGCATCGTTTTCTTAAAAGCACGACGTTTTGTTGATATTGTGAGTGCACACAAATAAAAGTAGACCCTTTACAGTTCCGAATGATGTATTACTCTTACCTTTATGAGCAAAAATTATGTATAAACACAATTGAATGCGCTGGTGCCTCCATGTCCTGCACTTTAGCTTCCACTCTCCGCACAAACTATTGGATGCAGCGCACATTTATCTAGGTTTAACGTTTAAACATTGTTAGATGCTTGAACTGTTTCAGGTTATATCTATAGATTTTAATTTAGGCAAGTCATGATGATTTGAGAAGGCTAAATTGATCAAACATAGTTATGATTATGTGAATATGCTGTCCAGGGGGCCCAGAATCCGTAGCGGTGCCCCTGCATGTTGGTGTTTGGGCTCCAGTAACATGGCTGAGAACCACTCGTTTAGATGTTTTCTGTTTCTATATGGCAGATCACCATAAAGAGGAGACCTCTGCTGTATGTCATCAACATTATACTGCCAGTATTTTTTTTCCTTGTGTTGGATGTGATGTCCTTCTTCATTGACGCAAGTGGAGCAGACAAGCTGAGCTTTAAAGTGACTTTACTGCTGTCTATTTCTGTGTTGCTGTTGATTCTTAATGACACGCTGCCCTCTACAGCTGATAAAATCCCACTGATTGGTGAGTCTAACATCAACTGCTGATGCCACTGTAACAATATTTACACATAGTGCACATATTATGTAACTACCGTTTACACTTTATGCAAAGAAACTACAAAATATGCAACAGCATATCTCAGTGGTTCTCAATTACAGTCCTAGGGACCCACTGCTCTGCACATTTTGTATGTATTCCTTATTTAAAACACCTGATCCAGATCATCAGCTTGTTACAATTCAGAACCATTAGCATATCTGAGCAGCATATGGAATAGTTCAGATGTTCTCAACTCAAGTCCTTGAGATCCACTTTCCTCCTGATGCCCTATCCTAATAACCACACTTGTGGTCTTGGCGTGCATGTGACAGGAAGTAAGTGAACAAGACTGTCCTAGGTCTTAAAAACGCCAAAGCTTAGTGCACTTAATACACACTAAGTATCTTGAATACCGCTCCGGAGAAGTATTCGAGGCTTAGTGTATACCATCATGCATCATGTTTTGGAATAAATTGTGAGACTTTTTGCTGAGATCTCGCGAGAGGTCACGGAAACCTTTCTATAGTTAAATATTAATAATAATTAGATATTACAAATAATTTGATAGTAACAAAGTGTTGCACATTTTATTGGTGCAAAGATAAGTATATTTATTTTGTACAAAATTTGCAACTGCTTTTTATCACTTAATTAGAAGCACCACAAATTATATTGAGTCATCTGTTATGGGGACAACTGAACAGACATTTAGAAGGTTATTTTAATATGCAAAGTTGAAGCTAAAAATAAATCTCTGTAAACACTTGCAAGGGTTTAGCTCCAACCTTGATCAAACTCACCTGACTGTAAATTTCTAGCAATACTATAGACCTTGATTAGCTTGTTCGGGAGTGTTTGATTAAAGTCCGTGTAAAGGCAATTCAGGGAATTGTTTCTAAACACATTATAAATGTTAGAAATGTATTGCTGAAAACCTGTTACAAAGACTGTGAACTAAGTAGTACTGAACTGTGAAGTTTTCACAGGGATTTACTGCAGTGTGGTTTTCAGTCTAATTGGCATCAGCATTCTGGAGACCATTCTTGTGAATTTTCTGATGACCAGAGGAGTTAAGAAGAGATCAGCAGCATCACTAGAAACCACAACTGCTGGTAGGGTTACACAGAAGAAATATAGTAGAAAGAAATATAGTGAAGAAATATAGCGTTAATCCAGAGCCACGTTTTATCTCACAGATGCTATAGGATCCCTGCAGAGCTCTCCAGACTCAGTCAGAGATCAGAATGGAGAACAGTCTTGTACTCTGGACCTTCTGAAGCAGATCCTCAGCGAGTGTCTGGCTGCAACTCAACAAAACCAACAAGAAAATGCATCTCTGTGCTGGACCAGAGTGGCAAGAATCATAGATGTGACCTTTTTGGTTCTTTACATTATAACCATTATTGTGTTTCTGTCTGTGCTTGGGAAGATTTGGTTTCATAGTGATGTCTTATTAGATGATGGCACACAGTAATAACTTTTATTCATGGTGATTTATTAGAATGCAGGTTGATATTTTAGTTTTATATTCATGGAAATGGTTTTTATTTCAAGTTTCTTCTTATCTTTCAATTCCATAAAAAAAAGCCATACAATCACGCCAGTTATTTAACTGATTATGTGTTAATGAAAAAATAAAAACTTATAATAAAGGCAATTGTCATGAATTTATTGTGCAAAAACAATGTTAACATGAGATGTCCATTAAAAAAATAAAAAAATCTGACCTTTTTTTTTTTACAGAGTTGGTCTTTTTACGGAGAAAATGCAGTAAAATTGAATGATTTCACTTATTTTTATAAAACTGCTAAATTTCCTTAAAAATGCAGACATTCAGATCAATTCAGACTTTCTTCCTTAAATAAAAGGTAATTGTCATGAAGTTTAATCTGAGAAATATATATAAATTTAACTGAGTGATGATTGAGCAACATTGAAGACAGCTGATGTTAACAAACAGAATCACTGAAGAAACGACTTTTCCCATGGCACTTCTCGTAAAGAGAATTCCCTCCTCTGGCCCTTGTCAATCAAGGCCTCCTAATAACCCCCACCCACTGAATTGGCTCTATCTCTCTCCTCTCCAGCTGAAGCTGGTGTGTGGTGAGCGCACTGGTGCCGTTGTACTGTGGCTGCTGTTTGTACTGGTGCTGGTGTTTGAGGAGAGACACCCTCATGATTGTAAAGCACTCTGGGTGTACAGCAATACACAATGAAAGCGCTATATTAATGCCTCATTCAAAAGAGAAACACCAACTACAACATACAACCACAGCCTTAGATGAAATCAATTGAAATAAGAAGACATTACATTTCTCAAGATCTCAGCAGAGGATGATTAAAAACTCCACAACAGCATTACCAAAAAAATATAAAAATAAATAAATAAAAACTGTGAAGTGCATGGCAGCACAGGGTGCCAAACATTTACCATTAGCCGCTTTTCCACTGTCGGGCCAGTGCAGGCCAGTGTGAGCCAGTACTTTCAACGGCCCAGCGGGCCCAGAGTCTGCCCCATATGTATATAAAATCATCCTAAAAGGACATTTCTAGGCATAACACTATATTATGTATGTAACCCACACATTAGATTATCATGTTTTAAGCACATATTATATATGTCTTTCTAATAACTATTGAATGACTTTAAGGGTTAGTCGTGTTTGGTATGTATGAGTTTGACAATTCTAGCTTGAAATGTTTCTTCCAATTGATTCTTTGTCAAATGTATCATATTCTGGTTATAGAAATCACATCCAAAAGTATACATTGCAAGAGTGTGTAAAATTTGGACCATGTGACTGATAACATGCTGATTTATGATGGAAGGAACAACCCTAGCTAAGATAATAGTCCAACTAATTGGTCAACACACCAGTTGGGAGGTGTCCCAAAAGCCAAGATTAAAAACTCAGGACACCATCAAATCTCCCCTTCTTCTCGCCACTGTGTTTTGACGCTGTTTTAGCGCTCTTTGAGCGTGCTCTGGCCTACAGGCCAATTGCTACTTAACACCACGATGAGCAGAAAAACCACCTAGTCTCGTTACACCCTTTCTTTCTTTTGTTTTAGTTTTTTTCCGTTGCGAGTTTCGTGTTTTCAGTTTAAGTTTTGCCGCCACGCCTTGTCTCCGAGTTCAAATCGGGCCTGTGACCGCCTCACAACGTCAACCAGACCAACTCTGCATCCTCAGCCAACGCCCAAGACATCCCTTCAACGACGACTGAACTTCCAGCCAATCAGCACTTGGGAAACCCCTTTTCCTGCAACGACGACGACAACAGAAGGGAATCCCTGTAACACAAAGGCAACGCAAGCAAGTACCTCCATATTCTAACTGAGCTGGTGCATTTAAAGTGGTGGTTTACTGCGATTTCACTTTTTTCATTTTAAATAGTGTGTAATGTTGCTGTTGGTGCATGAACAGTATCTGCAAAGTTGCTGCGCTGAAAGTTGAACGTAAGCGGAGATATCGTCTTTTAAAAATCAGGAAGTTTAATGCCTACAAAAACGAGTCCTATGGGACTACAACGAGATACTTCCCGGGTTGCATACGTAAAAAACCCATCAACCGCAGCAGCAGTTGCAGTTGCTGGGCCACAACCTGTAAGTAAGATTTCATCATTTTAAATGTATTTGCATGTATAATTTCAGACGTAATGTTTTAGTTTTATCAAGGACGTAAACAAATGCCAACGCTGGCTTTAGTAGCCAGTTAGTTAAATGCTATTTCGTGTGTCTATGACAAACGCATACAAACATTTTGGACACGAATTTGTAATTATGTACTAATTTTGTAAATGTATTGTCCATGTATACTTTATTACGTAATTTTTCGATTTGATCAAGACCGTAAACACAAGCCAACGCTGTTTGGTTATAGTAGCCAGTTAGTTTGATGCTATTGTGTGTATAAGACAAACGTGTACAAACTTCAAACAATTATATGTAATCACAACAGCAAACTTCATTCAGAAACGTTTGTAAGAGCCGTGCTTGCAGAGGTTCTGCTCGACTCTCTTCATTACCGCTTTCTGGGTCTGATTCTGGCTCAAACTGATACGGCAATATTGACACCATTATTTACATTTGACCGGAGCACATGCAGCTGTCGCCCGTGAAGGTGATGGGCGTGAAGTTTCCGGACAATGTGCGGTACGCAGTTTAGCCAATCACAACACACCGGCCCAACTAACCAATCTGAGCCCATCGCCTGTTTCTGAGGGAGTGGTTTAAGAGAATCAGGAAGTCAACCGGTCGTTCAAATGACAGAGGAGAAAGCGGCTTACAATAAAGGTGAAATATATGAAAAATAAGGCGTTTTTTAACAAACGAAACACGAAGACATGTTATATTGCACCCCATAAACACAATCAAGCAAAGAAAAAAAGCAGTAAACCACCCCTTTAAATAAATTTTAGCCTCATTGAGAAACTCAATGCGAGGGTTAATTAAGTGATTGATGGTTGTTCAGGTCTATGCGATAGCACATATTGCTATAAACTTGGGATTTCACTCTCTCATTCTCTAAACTCATCCTTTCTCTCTTTCTGCAACGTGTGAATGCGTGTGTTCATGTGTTAGATTAGTTTATGTCTTAGGTTTATATAAATAAAGTCTTATTTATATTGAAAAGAAGTATCTTGTGTTTTGTGCTTACAAGTTAATGTCTTAAACTGCCGATCTTGTTACTGTGCTTATTAATAGTGTTTTCACTATATTTTGGATTTTAATATCCAGTGCAGAGTTGATGTTATACGGCTCGTTCAGTGAATCGCTGCCGACTCAGTGATCAGCCGTGAAACAGTGATTCTGTTCAAATTCCCTGTAAAATCATAAATGATTCCCTTTGAGCTAAATTAAATTATTTACATATCAAACCCTACAAACAGTTATTTAATAATAAGCAAACACAACCATTACATAGAATAATTAATGAAAATTAAATAGACTAGGTCAAACAGTAATCTAGAAAGACTAAACCAAAACACAAAGATGACGACCAAAACTGAACATAAGTGTGGCAGTAATACTCCTCATATTTGGTGGTTTCAATGAACTTGTATGGTCATTAAAAGCAAATGTTGTGCGAATATCCCCTCTGTGACAGATAAACAGAGCAAAATATCTGCCATTGTTCATTGCAGTATTTCCCTCTAGCTGTTAAGGATTATGTTTTACATTTTAATTGTATATTTACACAAAATTTGTAAGTCATTATAATATTAAAGGCTTTATAATCCCCTTTCTTGTGATGTGTGTCTCCAGGTGTTATTTGTCATTCTTATTGACTCTCTAATGTAAATATATAATAAATATATGATGGGGGAGGTTTGGCATCACAATAAATATGACCTTATACCAATATCTGTTCAAGAGAGAAGTGGCATCCTACAGTTAGGGTTTAAATTGGGCCGGGGCCGTCTGGGACATAGACTCCAGGGCTTGACATTAAATAACGTAAGTCTTTCATGGGTTTTCTACTACATGTTTCAGTAAGAGACATCATATACAATATATTAAGCCATACGAGTCTTAATACCCAGGGATCCCTGTGATCACTAAAGTTTATAAATTGCATTTCTTTTTCATTCTTGCCAGTGTTTAACCCACTCAGCACTCGCATGCTCTCCTGGAGACCGTGCGTTCATGCACACTGGAAGCGCACACACATAACGCCAGGTTCACACACACACTCCGTTTGCAGTGCGTAGGCCTATGTGGTGCGCATTTTTTCCACGCTCATGTTATCAGATCAAAGCGTAACACGGTTATGGTCTGGCAGTGCGTTCCAGGAGCTGTGCGTCTGCTGCAGTGCAAGTCGGCCCAGATCCGGTGTTCCGACGATTTGTGCTACCCGCTCAGATTGTGCTACCTCCCATTAAAAAGATAGGCAGCACAAATCGATAGCGAAAAATGCTACCTATCAGATTGTGCTACTAGCATCTTATTCATGTACTTTGAGGCTTTTTTAAAATATCCATACCTACCCCTACCCTAAACCTACCCGTTCACACCTACCCTTACCCTAAACCTACCCTTAAAACAATGCAAATATATTACTGGTAGCACAATCTGATAGGTAGCATGTTTCGTCGGTACACCGGCCCACAACTGGCCCGCATGGATTTCACATGGCTGGATCTGGGCCAGAATTATGTTGCTGTCTGGCAGTGGTGGTCAGTAACGAAGTACCTTTACTTCGTTACTGTACTTAAGTAAATTTTTCAAGTATCTGTACTTTACTGGAGTAGTTTTATTTTGAGTAACTTTTACTTTTACTTCACTACATTCCAAAGCATAAGATCGTACTTTTTACTTCACTACAATTCATAAAACATATCGTTACTCCTTATAATAAATACATCACGTGCTCAGAGACGCAGAAGCGGTGTCTGATTCATGAACAAACTGATTCTTTTCAATGAACCTGTTGAATCGGTTCGCAAATCGCAACAAACGATTCATTCACGAATTGGAATGATCCGATTGCAGTTGTTCTCGAGTCGCAACTCCCTGATTCAAATGAATCGTTTAGAGCGAGTCTCCAGTGAACTGAACTCACAACAACCGGGAGATCTTGAGAGCGCGCGCGACTGATGCTGTGAAAAGTAAGTTACTAATGTCGAATTTTAGGATTAATTACTGTAACTGAAAATATATTTAGGTCAAAACTGTCAGTTGTTTGTGAACTAAATCTGCTGTAAGGGTGATCTATTTAATCCCACTGAAATGCTTGAATGCAGACAGATCAACATCAGTGTCTCTATGTTTTAGGTCAAAAAACGAAGCATTAAAATAACACAGATTAAATAAAATAACTCATGCACGTTCATATTCCCCGCTGCTGTGACGTCTGTTTTAATGTTTATCAACAGTATAAATTGTTATATTGTTTAGATCAACTAGCCGAGTAGACAGATATAAATGTTTATTCATAATCATAACCATACTGAAAATAAGTAAATATTGTTAGCTGATGCTAACTGTCTAGCTAACAAGCTTGCTGGTGCTAAGATGAAGAAATTTTTAGATATAAAGTCCAAATATGTGTATTCAACCACCTAGATAGATTACAGGGAAAAAGCAAGGATGTGATGTTCAGAACATGGTAACTACAGTAATTATCAAAGTGGGAAGT
The DNA here is from genome assembly GCF_012432095.1 of Onychostoma macrolepis. Classification (NCBI taxonomy): domain Eukaryota; kingdom Metazoa; phylum Chordata; class Actinopteri; order Cypriniformes; family Cyprinidae; genus Onychostoma; species Onychostoma macrolepis. Next base: position 9,198,099 of record NC_081157.1, on the reverse strand, counting down.
GTTGCCCTCTGGGGGCATTTGGCCAGGGGTGTTTAACACCACAGACACGGTTTGTGAAGAAAAAAAAATCATTATGAAAATATTATTATATTTTCCTTAAAATGTTCTTCCTAACTTCAGGCCTTATTCTCATGTCATATATAACTGTGACGTTCTGCAAAACAACAAGCTTTAAAACACTTTTTTTCTTACTGGTGAAAATTAGTTGGTCAAATCTGTTTTCTCTCAGGTACATTACAATGTAAGCTTCACAGTGAACATTACAACATCACTCTCATCAACGTAGTCCATATCAACAACAAAATATATATCTTGACTCCATATAGTGGTTATTTTGGGAAAATCCCAGGTATTTTGAGCAGTAGGATTATAAAAATATGTGACCCTGTATGACAAAACCAGTCTTAAGTGTCGTTTTTTTTTCAAATTGAGTTTTATACATCATCTGAAAGCTGAATAAATATCTTTCCATTGATGTATGGTTTGTTATGATTGGACAATATTTGGCTGAGATACAACTATTTGAAAATCTGGAATCTGAGGGTGCAAAAAAATCTAAATATTGAGAAAAACGCCTTTAAAGTTGTCCAAATGAAGCTCTTAGCAATGCATATTACTAATCAAAAAATAAGTTGAGATACATATACGGTAAGAAATTTACAAAATATCTTCATGGAACATGATCTTTACTTAATATCCTAATGATTTTTGGCATAAAAGAAAAATGGATAATTTTGACCCATACAATGTATTTTTGGCTATTGCTACAAATATACCCCAGCGACTTGTGGTCCAGGGTCACTTATGTGCTAATATAAAATTAAATTAAGTAGTCTATATAAAATTGCAAAATAAATCTTTAGTACTTTTTTACTTAAGTACATACAAAATCAAGTACTTTTGTACTTTCACTCGAGTAAAATTTAAAAAGCAGTACTTTTACTTTTACTGGAGTAATATTTTATAATACGTATCTGTACTTTTACTCAAGTACTTGATTTGTGTACTTCGTCCACCACTGCTGTCTGGGATAGTTTCCACTGCAGACGCTAAATTAAAGTGACAGCGCATTGTTTGTGGTAAATATTAAAACAAAAATGTAGTAATTACACCATAAATGCATATAATTAAACACATATGGCTTTTTGACTAGGTTTAAAGGAAAAGAGCACTTTTAGATAAGGCAATAATAGATGGCACTTGTGGAGGTAGGATAACAAAGTTATTTATGAACCACAGGATTGCTTGTAATAAAGATTTAAATGGCAAAAAAAAAAAAAAGCAGTAGAGCTGACTTTTTCTGTCAATGCTAAGTTTTAATTTAGAATGTTTGTGATAATGTAAGAAAAGTATTTTAAATGTTTTGCCACTTGCTTGAGCAACTGTTTTGTACTGTGTGTAAGCTATTGTGCAACAATTGCTTGAGTGTAAAAACAAAAATGCACTGCATGATTGAACATTTAGGTGAGATGAATATATATTTTTGAAAAATGTCTAAAAAATGCTCCCCCCCCAATTAAAAAATAAAATCTCCTCTCACAAGAGTCACCTATAAGAGGGAAATTCCCCCAATTTTCAAAAATGAAATTCAGGCCCTGAATAAAAGTCTAAAATTCCTGATTGGCGTATTCCTATAAATAATTCTACATCGGTATCGGTGAGCGTATCAGCAGATACTGCTTTCTGTGATCAGTGATCGGCATCAAAAATCCTGATCGGAGCATCTCTATTTTCATAGACATTTTAAAAAGTAAATAAAACAGAGAATTTATAGAATGTATATTATTAAAAATGCATATACAATCGCATAATTGTTAGATAAGTGTCAGGATGTCTCTGTCACCAGCTCTGGACTCCATGTCCCAGAATCCTCCCCGGCTCACACCTGTTCTCAGTCAGGACACTCACCTGATCACAGCACCTGCAGCCACCAGTCAGCACACCTTCAAGAACATGCTCCTCACAATCGATCATCGTCCGGTCCACCGTTCACTACCTTGAACTGTTTCCAGACCTTACTTATCGGTATACTCACCTCCAGAGTTTCCCGTGTTCCTGCGATCCCGATCTCCACCAGGAGAGAACTCAAGAACTCTCATACTGCCATTGACTCACCTGCCTTCTGCTCTCCTCACTCTTCAGTCATTGTCAATAAAGCAGCTTGTTTGAACTTACCCCTCTTGTCTCTGCCTTGAATCATGACAATAAGACCTGAAACTTTTTTTTGTTTTTTTTGTTGAACTATCGGTTTAGTTTTTATTGTGTGCATAATTTCTGGTTAACAAATGCCACATTGTGGAAGTGGGTGAGGCTTCAACAGTGGATGTGGACGATGGAAGTTTGGAGGAAGGTGTGGTGCTCTTGGAATGTACTGGCCCAAGTGTATTTGAAAGTCTCACACGGAGTGAAACTCCCGCTGAAAATAAGATGAGAGCTTCAGAGGAATCTCCTTGTGATAAGCAGTGAATAGTTCTGACCCTCTGAACTCAATTTGGGACAGTTTGAATGAATGTACCATGTTTTTTGGCACTCTCATGTTGTATGAAGATCCAGAAAAACATAATGAAAGAGTCTCTTTCTTTTCTGCTACCTACTTTGACTTTTCCCAGCCTCTCCCTGTACAGTCTGAATGTCTTTCTCCCCGTCTCTCTCTGTTAGACCTACTGCTGTCTGTCCCTGTCAGCCTCCTCTGGTACGTTCAGAGCAAACATCTGTAGGTCCCAGCATGCTGAATCCTCAGTCAGGAGCACACAGAGAACTGATTTCTCTCTCTCTCTCTCAATTCAGTTCAATTCAATTCAATTCAGCTTTATTAGCATGACTGTGCAACACAATGTTGCCAGAGCATTAACATATATATATAATAACAACATAAATAATAAATAAAATCCATCTAAATAAATGAAAAGATAAAGTAAGTCAGTTTGGAGTTAATCATGTTTAACATCTAACATTGTGAATGGTTAACACATATTTAGCAGCTAGTGCAGCTGTGTTATCATCTTCTCCAAGTAAGAAGGGCATTTTCTCAGTATCTCCAAGTTCAGTAAATGATGGGATCAGGGCTTCAAATCTGGGGAGAAATGTTTCTCTCACACAGTGATGGGCAGTAGTGACGCTACAAGTAGTGACGCTACAAGTAGTGACGCTACTAGTTTAGCTACATTTCTCAGTAGCGTGATGGTAGCGTCACTGTTTTCTGAATCAAATAGCTTTTCGGTAGCTAAGCTCTTTTTTTGATCAAGTAGCGCGGTAGCGTCAACAAAAGCTAACGTTACATTTTCCAAAGAAAGCATTCTGAAACTCGAGCTCAAATCAGAAATATAACAGCTACGGATCACTGATCCTGGATCAGTAAGTGACGCCACAGACACTAAAGCTCGTAACGCCATTGGCTCCTCAAACTGTCAGTCAAACCTCATTATTCCTCCCGCCTCTCTCATCAATGAAGTGCGGCGCGCAGTTTAGAGCATCTCAGCTTGTTTACAGTCTGAAGGTAAATAAAGAACTGTTGATTGAATAAGTACAGCTGTTTCTTTACTCAAAAAACACTATTTATAAAGGCTAATGCTTTTTTTGTTTGTTTGTTTGTTTTTTTTGAGGAGCGGAGAAGAGTTTCTCTATCATTTGTTGTCGAGTCACAGCCAAATATCTCGTGCGAAGCACTGAATCTTTCATAATATGATACTTTGGCCAAATAACAGAAAAAAACTGAACGCCCGCATAATGACAGAAAACTGGGGGAAACGGGACACGAAAAAAAAAAAACATTCGCTGGTCAAAAGCTTCGTATTTGAACTGGATCTTGGTGAAATATTTATATTAATATCTAATGACACATGCAACGATGCAAATAAACGTAGCCTATCTGTAGACCTAAACATCTGGTAACACTATACAATACGATTTCATTCAAATACATTTGTTACAGTATTTATTAATTTTTGTTAATGTTAGTTAATGAAAATAGTCATTCATTGGTAGTTCATGTTAGTTCACAGTGCATTAACAAATGTTAACAAACAACTTTGGATTTTAATAATGCGTTACTAAATGTTGAAATTAACATTAAGATAAATGCTGCAGAAGTATTGTTCATTCTTAGTTCATGTTAACACTACTAATGTTAACTACTGAACCTTATTGTGAAGTGTTACCATTTATATAAATGTATCTGTATACAATAAAGCCACAATAACAACAACAACCAATACGAGGTTTCTGGCCGACAGCAAAAATGTATTTTGCCTATGTCACAATTTGAGGTCAATCCGGCCTGTATTTGATACTGATTATGTTGCCAAATTGGTTTGGAACAGCTGTTGAATAAACAGTTAAACTGAACATGCCTGTCTATCTGCTTGACTGACAGTTTTATTGATCACTGAGAGAGCATTGACTTGGTATTATGTTGGTTTCAATATAATTTTTTATTTATTTTTTTTAAATAGCTTGGATGTAGTAAACTACTTTTGCCATGTTGCCGTAGCTTAGCTTGCTACATTTCCCAGGGCTGTAGCTTTAGTGTAGTTAAGCTTCATTTAAAGAAGAGTAACTGTTAGCTTAGCTCACTACATTTTCCAAGTAGCTTGCCCAACACTGCTCTCACATTGTGATATTTAGGACACATCAGCAGAAAGTGTTTCTCGTTCTCTATCTGCTGTAGATCACAGTGTCTACAGATCCTCTGCTCTCGCTCCGTCCATGTTTGTCTGTCTTCCTCTCTCTATTTCTAAATCATGGTTGCTTAATCTGTATTTGGAGAGGATTTGTCTTTCTTTAAATGGTTTAATGAATAAATAATTGGCAAATCTAGTGGTTCTGTTTAGGGTTGAGTAGCATTGGAGTTTATTATGAAGGTCAAAGTGTATTTTTAGAGATTCATCATGAGTGTCTTTCAGAGTTTTGCCAATTTCTTTAATAATGTCTTTGGGGTTGTAGCTGTAGTCAGTGAGGAGCTGGGTTTTATGGACTAGCTGAAGAGCGAGCGTGTTTAGAGGATGAGGTTCTGCTGAGGTTTCATTGGTGAGAAGGGCTTAATATCGGACTGAATCAGGATCAGATCGATGGAGGTGATGCCAGAACTGAACACATCTCTTCTGGATCTCAATGTTCAGTGGGTATAAGCCTAATTCAGCTCTGCAGGCATCACTGGACGGACCTCTATGGACTCCTAAAATGTTTTTGATCATTTCTAGTTGTAGTTTTCCTATTGAAGTTTTATCCCAATTTGTAAAATGTATTATTGGTCCCCAAATTTCACTCCCGTACAGTAGAACTTGTTTAATGATTGCGTGATATAATTTGATCCATGTTTTAATTGGTAGTTTTAATTGGCCAAACCGTGATTTGATGGCATAAAATGCCCTCCGGGCCTCTCGTTCAAGGCCTTCACAGCCAGACCGAAGCCCCCTGATGCAGAGATCTCGATGCCCAGGTAAGTGTAACTGGTGCTGTGCTCGAGGACTGAACTGGTATCTGCTTCCCTGAGACCTGGCCTTCTTCTGGAACACCATGACTCTGGTTTTGTCCAGGTTGACCGTCAGTGCCCATTCCTCACAGTACTGTTCCAGCAGGGCCAGGCTGTGCTGGAGACCCTCGGCTGTGGGGGACAGCAGAACCAGGTCATTTGACTTCAGAGTTGTGCAGAGCGAGGCCCGGGATGCTGCCGGAGCGGTCCAGAGCTTCTGCAGCTCGTTGATGTAGATGTTAAACAGGGTTGGGCTCAGACTGCATCCCTGCCTCACTCCACGACCTTGCTGGAAGAACGCACTTCTGAGATTCCCAATTTTGACCGCACATTTACTGTTTTTATACATGGAGTGTATAACATCAAATGTTTTTCCACCAATGCCAATTTGTAATAATTTATATAGCAAACCATCATGCCAAATAGTGTCGAAAGCTTTTTTTAAATCAACAAAACATGTCAATATTTTTCTTTGTTTGCCCTTTAGATTTTTGTTAATTAGAGTGTGGAGAGAATAGATGTGGTCGGATGTACGTTGTTTTGGTAAAAAGCCAATTTGTGATTTATTTAGGATGTTGCGTCTTATGAGGAATGTCACTATGCGGTTGTTTATTATATTGCAGAAAAGCTTTGCTAGGTTACCGCTAGAGGCTGCCATTTTTTCGGGAATCCCACGGGTCACGGGAATCCCGTGAGATGGGAAACAAAATCGCTACGAATCACATGATTGGGACGGGACAGGAAAAAATGTCATCGGGAGTGGGCGGGACCGGGAATAGTAATGATACCCAACTTTATACACAAATATACCTTTTATATAAATAAACTATGAACTGTATATTTTAATTCTGAACTCAATTCTAGTTGCCCTGTCTCGCTCTCCTCCTGTTTGCTTTGGTGTGGCTGCGTGAATGACGCAGTCCGTGACGGACAGATAGTAACGGCTGGTCTATGTGCAGGGGCGGCGCCAGAGAATTAATTTGAACGCAGGTGCTGAGGGGGTGCTAGATCAATGACAAGGGGAGCTGGGCAATTAATAGGAAATATGACTAAAACATGTTGTTGTTGTTATTATTATTTTTTTGTATGAATAATAAAATCGCTATATAGGTGCATTTCAAATGTTTATGAGGAGTGGGCAGGGCCGTTTCTAGCCAATTTGACGCCCTAGGTGAAATCCCTATTGCCCCCCCCCCAATTACACACACACACACACACACATATATATATTATTATTATTTTTTTTTTGATGAGCTCTCCAAATGCAAGCACGCAACAATCAGGCAGCAAGTGAGAGCGCTCTGATCCAATGGCATACAGGCATCGTCAGATTGACAGTACTCTAGCCCAATGATGTTGGGGGATCCAGTGGGGGTGGCAGTCATATTTCAGGGTGACTGTGCCACTTTTTATCACAACCCTGCTAAAATGTAGTACCAGTACGTGCGCTCATTGGCGCCCCTTCAGCTGGTGGCGCCCTAGGCTACCGCCTAGCTCGCCTGTGCCTAGAAACGGTACTGAGTGGGAGTATTATCGCGCTTAGTCTACTGGGTGCATTCGCGCAATAATTTTATTTATTTATTTTTCCTGAGGAATGAGCTTAAAATACTCCTGGCATTTTTGGATGTGCTTTCTGTCATCTCATGCAGTCTCCGTGAATGGAGCACGTCACAACAATGAACCAGTTCACAGACATAAATTTGCAGAAATCTTGAAAACCTATTAAAAAAAAAAAAAACTCTTCTCTGATTATGTAGTAGGTGCATTAGGCTTGCTGCAGTGGTGTTGGCGGTGATACCGGTGTTAAGCACCGTGCCTCACCGTCATTTTGATTTTTTTAATAGTAATAAAAATACTTTAGTTCAGTTTAGAGAACAGACACAACAATTAGAACTAAACGCGGCTGCTTCAACGCAACACACCGAGCGAACGATAGTCGCGCATCACAGACCAGTCCTGAAATGGGAGGCTTTGTCCCGCGTCCCGCGAGTCATAAGCAGTGTCCCGCATTTCAATTTTTGTCTGTTTTTTTTTTTTCTTCCTTTTTATTAGTATTGTTTCTGTAACATTTTTCATATTCCTTTAAATTACAATTCCAGAATAAAAAAAATATATAAATAAATAAATTAGAAAACACTGAACATGGGCAGTGCACGCAGCCGTCTGCGTACGTGATGATAGCGCCAGAGCGGGAAAACACCGAGAGAGAGAAAAAAGCCGGCAACAGAAAAAAATGGATCTATCGGGAGCTCCAGAGAAGAAAAAGCGACTTTGTTCTTATAATAAAGAATGGGAGAAAAAATACACATGGTTAAAACCAGTTACAGATGACCCTAAAAAAGGAGAGTGCTGTGTATGTCACCGAAGTTTCACCATCACACATGGAGGTGAGGGGGATGTAAGGAGGCATGGAGATGGGGAAACTCACAAGAGAAATGCACATCAAAGAAATGTTAATGCTAGCTTGACAAGTTTTTTCTCTCCAACAAAAGATAGCAACCTAAATAAAATCACAGCAGCTGAAGTGACAAGTGTCTACCATAATGTGAAGCATGGTTTATCGTATAGGTCAGGCGACTGTGCTGCTAAACTAGCCCCGGTCATTTTCCCCGATTCAGAAATAGCAAAGAAGCTTGCTTGTGGAAGAACAAAGAGTGCATCCATTGTTACAGGTGTGCTTGCACCAGCATCGTTAGAAATTAGCTTGAAACAGTTAAATACGCCAATTATTGCAGATAGGCCAGATTCTCTGCCATATTTCTCAATTGCGTCTGATGCATCAAACCACGGAACAACCCCGTTAGCATTACGATATTACACACCTGACCTAGGAGTGCAGAACAAACTGTTGGACTTTTATGATGACTGTAAGGAAGACTCTGCTGCGATTTTTAACCAGATCGTTTCAAGGCTTGAGGAGAGCAACCTGGGCTTAGAACGGATCTCTGCATACTCGGCGGACAATGCCAGCGTTAATTTTGGTGTGCATAACTCAGTGTACAAAAAACTGATGGACAAAAATGCATCAATTATCAAGGCCAATTGTGTGGCCCATATTCTGCACAACTGTGCAACCTGATCTCACAGAATTCCGTGTAATGTTCACGGACTTAATTAACCCCGAATCTGTGGTGGCATCACGGAATCGCCGAAAATTCATCATTCCATGCTGGGCTCACAGAAGGCATCAGCCGTGGTCCATGCACGGATTCACTGGTTCAACACCAGCGCTGCATCGGACCACGTAAAAAGAGTGACTCCGATGCAGTTATACTTTCACTGGAGTACCTGACCCCACCCCTACCCTAAACCTACCCAGTTCTGAACAATAATGATGACGATAAATTTCCCAGTATCGCGTCGGCATATTGATGCTAAGGGTTTCAGTGCGTGGAGCACGGCTGATGCCTGTCACTGACTTACATTGGTATCACTTCTGTGAGCCCATCACGGAATTTTTTCTGTGAGCCCATCACGGCCCTAATTTTTTCTGTGAGCCCATTACCTTCCGAGGTAAATCGACCGCTGCATTCCTTGTTATTTTTGACCTGTCTGTTAGGTTTAATACTTTAACTCCTAATACTTTGGTTTCAACAGCATTAAGGCTTTATCTATAAATGTATGTGTGGTGGGGAGGTATGAAATGATCAGACTAAGTAATTGTGCAATTAGGAATTCATAATTTAGAACTAGGAATTACACAAATCATCTGCAATCATGCAAAGATATTAAAGTGTTACTAAGAAGAACAAATAAGAAATTAAACATTATTTAAACTATAAACAAAATGATTGAACATTACACAATATTAAGTTGAACATTACTTACAGAAATATAAGAAGGTTGAATTTATTAATTTATTTAGTGAATTGATTCAAGTTAAGTTATTTAGATTAAATTACAGAAAAAGTAAAAAAAACAACAAACTGAACCAATGTCTTTTTTCCATTAGTCGATTGGATCGAGGGATTCCATGCTCTCAGCCGGGTCCAGGGATTCCCCATTCTGATCTAGATCTATGGATGTGGATCAGGTGATTCCCCACTCTGACCGGGATCTAGGGATGCCCCATCCTGAAGTGGATTCAGCGATTCCTCACTTTTAGGTGAATCCAGGCATTCTATCATGTCATGGACATGTCTTTGTAAATGCCGATCTTTCAGTTTGAGTGGTAGTTGGTTTACCAAGTCGTCAGGGTCGCCTGCACAGAAATGGGCTGGGACAACATAGTCGTCCAGCCTGCTGTCGAGAAGACTTTCTGACAACCCAATAATCTCAAACTCTTCCTCCTGGATCTGCCGGTCAATAATCTGGAAAAGAGTAAAAACAATTCACATGTAGGTAAAGGTTAGTGTTTTGGTAACAATATAGTTTTACTAGTATTTTCACCAGCTAAAAATGGTTTAAAATCAGTTATTATTTCTATCTTTTGCTGTAGTGTGTCAGTAGGAAATGTCACTTTACATTTCTAAATTTGTCTGAAATGACATGAGACAGACTAAATCCAGAAGAACTGTGGCAACATCTCTAAGACGCTTCAAGAAGGCTACCTGCAAAGCTACAGTACTGTTAAAGTTTTAGGCACTTGTGTAAAAATGCTGTAAAATGAGGATGCTGTCATAAATAGATTTTCTTTATCAATTAACTTCTATTAACTAAATGAAATCAACATTTGTTGTGAGCATCCTTTGTGTTTAAAGCAGCTTTTGTCCTCGGTGCACTTGAGCAGAGTTTCTCAGGAGCTTTGCAGGGAGGTTTCTTGAAGTGTCTTGGATACACAGTTCTTCTTCGTTGTTGTTTCTAATTCACACCCGTGCCATCAAACTGTTGTATAAACGCAGTATCAAACTCGTAGACGTGCAATATATATACAGCCATATCGCACTTCAACTCGTGTGATATTGCTCATATATATATATATATATATATATATATACATGCATATGTTATTTATGAGTGATATATAATTGTTAACAAGGGCTCTAAGTGAAAAATGCCTTATGGTGTGCATCATTTTTTAGCAGGTTTCTTTTACGGGTAAAATGCACCAAAAAAGAGATTTAACTCACACTGAGGAGTCAAGAATTATGTATGGATTGGTCATGTAAATTACGGTACGAATGCCAGTAATGAGCTGCCAGGTTTACATACTTATTTCTGTATTTTTTTTATTTCTTATACAATATTTTGTTTCAAACTATTAAAATGTCAATGAAAGTCATATTAATTAAATTACTTTTCAGACAGTTTAACTTATACTGTTAATTAGTCAGTTTTTTACTGTCCACTGAAGGTTAACCAGTCAATATGAGCAACACTATTCTGAATATTTGTGTGGATGAGTGTTGTGCAGCATATATTGTGTACCTTGACAGTTGTGTAGTTGGAAGAGGCAAATTTGCCCTTTCCATCCGGTGTTATGGTGGCCTTTAGGTGGGTGAGCTCCACCATGTCCCCAACATACAGCTCACTTAGTGCCTCTTCTCTCCACAGTGAAATATCTTGTACTGTGGAACCGCATTTGATCCGCAGATCCAGAATGGGCACCTGTCCTCTGGTCATCCTGGCCACTTCTACCTGGAAAATGACACACAGGTGAGGGCAATACAGGTGAGGATTGTTTCTCAGTGCTGGTCCAGGAATCCCTCAACACTGAATATTTTGAGTGTATTCCTCATAATGTATTCCCAATCAAGATTAATTCACCTAAATTGTGTATGTCAGATAAGCTTGTTAGCGGACTCCAGGACCATGATTGAGAAGCACAAGTACAAGAGGGGCTTTTACACTGGGTAGCTATAGGAACTAGGTTTCGGGAGATGGAATGTAGGCATATAAGTTGGATGATCGAAAAAAGAAAAAGGAGAGCTACATATCATCGGGACTGAGAAAAGAACACAACACCGCAGACAAAGGTGACAGGTAAGTGTTATAAACATTAGCATTTTTGTACATTTATATCTTGTAACACTTTAAAATACTGTGTAGTTGTTTTTTATGGCATGCAGTAAATTTAGACCCTATTCTGACCCTAAAATCATTCCCAGTTCCTGCTGGGCGCACATGCCAAAAAGTAAGTGCCCGCCAATACAGTAGTTCAAGGAATTATGAAAATGTTCCTCCAGTGGAAAATCCCCTTATAGCTTACAGTTGCTTATAGTAAGTAAATCAGGATAACTGCTACATATTCAATTATGCTTTTAAAGTCACTCACTTTTTCTATCTGCCCCTGGAGACTCAAGTAGCTCCTATTTGAGAAGATGTCATCTTCGTCACCGGTCTTCAGTGGGGAAGGTGGACAGAGGGCCTCTTTTGCGGCTCTCTTGGCCTCCTCCGTTATGGCCAGTGGAGTCGTTTTAAATTTAATAGTTGCGTGATTGACAAATAGGCATGGCCGCCCATATTTCTGTGAGAGGGTGAAGTTCTTAACCACATATGACTGCCCCTCTTCGAATTCTGGGTCACTGCCATTTCTGACCGACAGATATACTGTCTCCCCATCACTGAGAGCACATAAAGTGGTGAACTTATATGTGCCGACATGTATTTCATTCCTTTCCCTCACAAATGTCAAAGCCTTTTGGCTCCTGCAGGTGGCAACACACCTGATGCGAAGTGGTGCTGGGCGGCTGTAAGGGGTTGTCATCCTAAGAATGAGACAAAAAAAGAAAAAAGGTATTGTTTACATTAAAAAAAAAAAGTTATATATATATATATAATACAACTTTTATTGTATGGACATCAAAAATTTTAATCTGTGCTGTCACAGACTATCAAACTGAGTCATTCAGTAAACTCTGTCAAGATATCTTCGTATTTTAAAAGTCGTTGAAAACATAAGTTTGCATCACAACATCACTATATATCTATATCACTATTATATGACTATTTAAAGGCTGTAAAGGTTTCATGACGATGAAAAAATAGTGTGACATGATATTTGGATTATTTTGACTGGATAAATTATGACTTGTGATTTCATTAGGCCTATGTTTCCACATAAGTTATCAGTAGACATCAAATTGCATCAGTGACTGTTAAAAGGTTATGAAGATATGATGGCAGTAATGACAGGATAGAGCTTTTCATCTCCACAGGATCTTGTCTCTGATGGGATTCCTTTTTTTTTTTTTACTTTATACTCTGACAGGATTTTCTCTCGTTTTTTAACTTCATACTTCACAGAAATGTATTTATTCGTTCATGTAATTGAGCTATTTATTGAAATTTATTGATAACATTTCTTGTGAAGTAAAGATTTACCTCAGAAAATGATTATCTTTATAATCTTTTAAAAATCATTAATGTAATTTGAAATAAGTTTTAAAAAATGGCTTCAGAAAATACTTTTTCCAGTCAGAAACCCTTTTCTCAGACCAAATCCTGTCAGAATGTTTTATTATATTACAGTCTCTGTTATCAGCCTATCCTGTCATATAAAGTTAGGCCCCTATTACTTTAATTTTATTGGAAGAATTTATTTTGTAGTTGTAAAGTTATAACGTTTAAACATTGTTTGTAGAAAAGTAAAAAGTTACTCACCTCAGAAAATAGGTGGTTTTTGTTGCTGCAGAGTGGTCAGTGGGTCAAGTGGTCTTAAACTTGGCAGCGGTCCAATCAGATTATATATATATATATATATATATATATTAGATAGTTATATTTTTAACTGACTGTCTGGCATTAACTGACTTCTCATTATTTGCATCTATGCTATCTCTGCATTTCTCAAAATGTAATATTATTTTATTAAGCACTTAACATTAGAATAACATTTGTGTGCAGAACATCTTAATTTTTATTTATTTTTTTAGGTTGTGTTGTCCTTTTTCCTCCTCCCTACTGCCAAGTGGCCACCAGAACCTTCTTTTAAAGATAATTCATATATATGAGCTGTGCTGGCAAAATGAGTCACAATGAGCAAATTTTCCAAAATTATAAATTTTTTTTTTTCACATTCTCAATTAAAAGACCTTCAAAAAGATGTATGATTTGTTAGGAAATGACTGAGCTACACCCGTTTGAAGTCGATATATATTCAGCAGAGTAAATTCTGAGAAAAACCGAGTTAAAGTTTTCTGAAAGTTTCAAAACAAAATCACCAAGCAATGGTGCATCTTTTCCTTCAATTCTTTTCTTAATGATTGTAACGAATCCGGCCTCTGTGGTTCCCCCTGATCGTCACCAGAGGTATTGACTTCTCTCTCCGAACTCCATTTCCCATCATCCCCGTACCAGGACTCTAATGACTAGTCCACCTGATGCTCATCTATGAGACTACTTAAGACACACACCCACCCCCATTCATCGTGAAGTCTTGTATTGCCCCGGCTGACATTTCTGAGTGTTCTTACCCTTCTCTGTTGGATTATTGTGTTTTGAGCAAGAAGTGAGCAGAGAAAAGGTACAAATAAAGATTATTTTAGATATTTAATTTAATTTAAATATTTAATAGCGAGGAGTGGAATCGCTAGACGAGGGCTTAATTAACAAATTCTTTTGAAAACCTCAAATTCGACCGAAATCGATATTTTTTACTTTTTTTTTTTTTGTGTTAAATTAGCCTGTGCGCATTCTGACTCATTTTGCCAGCACAGGTCACATATTCATTTTCACCTCATTAATACTCAGATACAAGTACACAGTGACTTTCTTCCATGGTTTGTTCCTTTTTTTTTATTTTGATAACTGGAATCACAAACAGTATATATTTATTTCTTTTCATTTATTTAGGGTTGAGGCTGCGTTGGCTGTCTGTGCAAGTAACACACGCACGACATGTTAATCAGACATATCTTTATTTTGAAATGTACAATTCTATATGTTCTGTAGCTCTTACATAGACATTGCTGTCTTAGCCTTTAATGTATATAATATAATGAGATATGACACATTTAGCTATTAGTCAAAACTATAAAGGTACTTTTTTTTTGAGGGGCTTTTGAAGTTCATGTAAATTGTTGAGTAAAAACAAGGTTTCGTAGCTTAAATGAACAGCTTGATTTGTGTGAGGTGAACAAAACTGCTGTCTTTTTTCCTGCAGTGGATTGGACATCTTTATTTCCATCAATGTAAGAACTATTTTTAAATTTATTGGGATAGCATCATCAACCAAAAATGCAGTTAATTTCATAAGAATGTAATTCAGCCATATGCATTTTGTATTTATTTGTTATTACATTGTCCCCCCTATGTACAGTAAGTAAGCATTTTATTATATTAGAATTTATTATTTTAATGAACTGCTTAGTAAAAAAAATTTTAAAGTGCAATTTTGTATTCCTGTTTAAAGAATGTTATTAACTTGTTCTTTTCTGTGTGTGTGTGTGTCCTTTACTTTATATCCCTTTTTCACTCAAACCTTTATCTTGCTTCAATCTCTACCTCTCGCCCATTCTATTCTTTCTCTTCCAAAACAAAAACAAACTGCTGGCTGCTAAACCCCCAAACGCTGCTGCACTGCTTGCTGCTTCGCTTTATATATATAAAATATTTAACTTTTCTGTATATCTACATAAAAGCATTATCTGTGTTCTATTTAAAGTATAAGTGAACATCAGTATATTTATCCATTACTCAGACATATTTGCTTGATTTCCAGTATTGAAACATCACCATGCCAAGAAAAGGAAAGAGGAGTGAATCACAGAAACAGCGCAGAAACCTACAATCTTCATTGGGCACCAGTAACAGTACCAACTCTGTATCAGGTATGAGTGAAGAAAACCCATACAGTATGTGCTGTCTGTTAAAGCGTCTCACTGTCAGACCGATGTGAGGTACAGTGTGTATTCCAGAGGCCGTCAGTGTACTTGTAATTCCTTAATGTTCCTAGCAGTCCATAATGAACGAAATGAGCTACAGAGTTTTGATTTAGATGGCATTTTACAGAAAGGTGATGCAGTTTACACTAGTGTCAAACGAGCTCTGCAGAACAAAGGAAAATTTGTAGGTAATTTTTAAATTTTGACGAGCTACCAAACACAATTAAGACACACTCTCGCTGCTACAACATCCTGAAACATCCCCAGAGGTTTGGATTTCTCAGAGATATACCTGCTCTAGGCAACTATGAAAATCTTGAGAATACTCTGCAGTGTCTCAGAGCTGATGTGAGTGATGCTTTGCTGCTGTGTGGAGGCTCATGCATCGCTGTATTCAGAGATCGATCAGGGAGGTTTGGTTATTTTGATTCTCACTGCAGATCAATATATGGAATGCCTGCTGATGAAGGCACAGGTACGGCTGTTTCTTTGACGTTTCATCAGTTGCCGGATCTTGTGGACAGGCTTTTACTACACTCTCAGAAAATAAAGTACATAATTGTACCTTTAGGGGTACAATGGCTTGTCACTGGGGCTGTACCCTCAAGGGTACAGCTTTTGTACCCTTGTGATTTGTACCTTAAGAGACGAGTTTTGTACCTCTGCTGACAATTTTGTACCTTTATTTAACAGTACAAAAATGGACCCTTAAAAAAGGGTACAAAATTGGCTTTGACAGGGTACAATCATTGACTATAATGAGGTGTGTGTATATATATATATATATATATATATATATATATATATATTTTTTTTTTTTTACACACACACACTGAATTAAAATTAGTTTATTAAATCCTTTTCATTTTTACATTTTACAACATTTCATTTTAAACACAATGTCTAACTGTGACATATAAACGATCATCAACTGAGTAAGTGTCATTTGCCTGAAAGTCAATTTCATCTCCTGGTTTCAGTAAAGTCCATTCTTTATCAACCTTGACACTGCATGCATGAAAGTGATGGTCATAGGACAAAGGAATCAACATTTTTCCACAAAGGAGCCACATGGTGTCTATGTTAAAGATGTACTTGATTTGCCAAAACAATGGAATACGCTCAGAATGCAATACATCTATGACAAATACATCTCTGACAGCATACTTCATATTGTTGACTGTTACTTCAGACACACGTTGGATAGCTTTCTCTGTTAAATCTACATCACAGAGGTTGTGATTGACCAACAGGGCTCTCTGCAGCTCCACAGGTAAAGATAAAAATGGAGTGGTCACACTTTTTACCGGGACTTTCTCAAATTCACCCAGCATACTCCCACAAAACTCCCAGCACTGTCTGAACTGGTGTCTATTGCTCAGTGTTGTAGCTATGTTTACAAAATTTCTGCAGTTATGGGCAACCATTTTAAAATATTGGTGCTTGGCCTCAAATCTCATGCACCATAGCAAACGCAGGGGCCCATACATTTGTATCAGTCTTGAATAATGAATTAAGTAATGACACTTTGGAGTAATAACACCCCCAAACACATCTTTCATTTCTGTCAGGAACTCTTGAACAAGTACATTTAACAAAAAAAGGTTCTCTCTCCTCACCTTTGGAGCCATAACGATCTCAGTAATCTCTCGGCACAACAGAAAAACATGCCAATATTTACAATCAAGTGGCACACGGTGGGCCATTACAAAAGGCAAAAGCCTGAAAAGGCACCACTTTTGAGAAGCAGATCCAGTAATACCAACATGCTGCAGTCTTTCTGATAACTGTACTGGTTTGTTTGCCTTGTCATTTTGACCAATGCACAGTTTTTGTAGTTCTTCATTTATTTCTCTTATAGTTATATGTTTCTCTGTATGAGCTTTGCCAATAACTAGCTTCATAACAAGTGGAATTACACCCTCCAACAAATCGTGCATTATGTCCGGTGGTAAAGCTGTTGTCACATCAAAATATTGCAACTCTTCAAAAGGTGAAGGACCATTCACACCATAAGTCACTTTGTCATCAGGAATTTGTTGAATGCGGGAAAGATGACACTGAACCTCAGATGTTCTTAAAACAAAGCGGTCTTCCTCAAATATGTGTTTTATATCTCCATAAGAAGCCATGCAATAACGACAAATTCTACCAGAGTTAAATGACATGGTGAATCCACCGATCATGTGAGCTGACAAGTTATCACCAGATAAAGTTGCAAGAGCAGCACGAAATGTGTGTTCAGTTTCATCAACAGTTACTGTAAAACCATCAGTTGCCAGTTTTTTAAGATCATTTAGCAAAGGTTTTAAGATGACATCCAAACCACACTGTTTAACATATGAATAACGCACCAACAATGCTAAATGAATATGTCTCTGCTGCGATTTATACTTGTTGTCCAAATTGCCTACAGTATAATAGAATGCGCACAGCTTGTGCTTGGTTCTTTTTGACCCCAATGGGTTAACTACTTCAAATTCGTCTTCATAAAAATGCAGCCGCAGTGCAGTTGGGTGATCTTTAAAAAACATGTGTTGTTTGAAAATTTCTCCATCACAGTAGTCTGTTAAAAATTCGCTGTCTGTCTCTGGATTATTCTCATTCAGAATTTGATCCCAAATATCCTCATGAGAACAGTAATTTTTTAGCACTTTATCAATGGGTACATATGAATAGGAGCCTACTGAGTGTCCTACAGAGTCCCTTAACTTAAAATGGACAGGTTCTGTCATGTTAAGTTTGGATTTACAATGATCTTTTATCATGTATGGAGATCGAATAGCTTTTGAGGCCTCATCAAAAAAATCATTAGACTGTATAACCCTTTTCAGTTCTGGACTTTGTGACATGTCAAAACCACTTTTCTGCAGGTGGTAAGCTATAAAAGCATCATAGTTCTCCTTAAAAAAACACAGTAAGAAATTAACATCATCAACAATTTCTTCTTGAACTGACAATGGTAGGTGATTTTTCTCTCTACATTTCAGAACGAACTTGAAAAGATTTTCTTTGAAATTCTTTAACAGCTCATCCATACATGGAGGATTTTCAGTGACAGTGCGTGTCCTAGGCCGATCAAAATTTCCATCGACTACCTCAAGATTTCCATCGTCATCATCACTGTCAGGACGAAAAACACGGTCTGTGTGTTTTCGGTATACATGTCGTCTAAAAGACTCATATTTTGTAAATGTTGACTGGCAGTCATTAAGTCCACATGTAATCGTGAAATTGGCTTCATGGGCATGAATGAGTCCTATGTGCTGAATTAATTTCATCAAGGTGAATGTCCTCCTGGAGCATTTGGAGCACTGGTATGGACGAGGCATGGTGGAGTCAGTAGAGGAGATTTATTTGCCTAGTGACAGTTATTGACAGAGGCTGGTCACCATCCACAACTATTTTGGCAATGTACCTTTGGAGAAACATCAGAGTGTTCTTCAGATGTCTTGGATATGCAAGATTGAACACGAAGTATGTGCAGAAGGCTGAGAGGATTCCTTCATCAATTCCTGAGTTGCGAAACACCTCGATGTGGTCCACTTTCAGAATGTTTGGAGCTCTCCTGGCCAAGGCCATTTTACAGTCTCGGTCGGTCAACTGAATAGTTGGGTACGGGCTATCAAGATCAGTCTATTCAAAGCCAAAGAGAAAAAAGCAAATTAACCTGACAGTCTTACCATTTGGTGAAAAATATTAATACCTCACCAATTCTGGTAACGAACGAAGAGTTAATCCATTCTGACATAATTGCACTTGCTCTTTAAGGAGGAATGTGAGGCTGTTGTGATTTTGTTCATTGATACGGTTGTTAAAATAGCAATAATTAGCATTGTGCTATTGGGTAGATACACTAGATTACCAAGCACGTGCATCATCTACATTCTTTCTTTACACATTATATGCTCAAATAGTGGTTTATAATTAGAATGTGACTATATTCTGATGTGGTGTGCATAAGTTATGTAATAAATAGTAAATTAGATTTTATTTTGGATGTTCATGCTACACAATTAGAGTACAATTAAATTTTTTTTAGTCATTGTGCTTATGTACTCAAACTTCTGCCTTTTCCTTTCACACAAGAACAGATATGAATTGCTGTTAACTTGTTTGACTGGATTTAAGCAAGAACTGATGAATCTAAAGTAATTTAACAATAGTGGAAGACAAATAGTATTAGGACCATCCATCCAAGCAAGTCTTCAGCGTAGCAACAATGATGAGGTGATCAGCCTCATTACCACTTTATCCACTTTTAAATATTTCATTATTTTTAAGTGGTATGTAAAGTATTACTTTAAGTGGAGATATGTGTGGTGTTAACAATGTGATTCTTTCTATCAGTACGTTTGTCAAGTGTATTTGGTCTTATGGAGGTGAACAAAAGAGATTTTAGCAAGCAAGACATACCTCCCCAAGTGTAATAAAGCGATCAATGTTCTCCTTGAAGATGTAAGGCAGAAAGATGAGGGCTGCCCTAAAGTCAATATCTGCAAGACATAAGATATACTTGATATTTAAACACCATTTTTCTAATTCAGAAGCATTTCAGATAAATATAAAGATCATCACTATGCATTTGGTCCAGTGTAGATGTCAATTTCAGGTAAGCAATTTGAATATAAAAGATGATTTTCCCACAGAACCTGTGTTAATTAACACTGTCAATTGAAGAACACCGTTTTATTACATAAGAATAATAACAAATCTAAAATAGAATTAAAGACATATTAAGGCCCACGACTTGGAAACACTATGGTATAGGCATTAACATTTAATCAGTACCTGGAAGATCCTCAGTAAGAGCTTCTTCTTTTGTCTCCAGGTAAAACTTGAATAGTGGGCATTTCCTCTGAGCTAGGTGAAGCACCTTCGGTACAATACATTTGAAGCCTTCACTGAATCGCTTACACAAGTTCCCTGTTGCTGGATGGATACGTTCCAACTCATCACACAACTACAGAAGAAAAAAAAACATTAAGCTTTATTCTGTATCAGAAATCATCATGCAGCTTGATCCTAATCTAAGAAGCAGTACTTCATGGCATATGGAAGATATGTGACATTTGTGTGTAGACTACATGTTAGTTTTCATACTATAAAACCATTAAAATTTGCATCATTTATTTCCGCGGTCACATTTTTAACGAGTTACACATTTGAAAGTTTACTGTAGCACGTCAAACTTTTATGTCCCGCTCCATCCAGGCTGTGATTGGTCAGTTGACGAAAAGTGAAACTGACGAGCACGTCCATTTTATGAAGAGTTGAACATGTTTAAACAAAAGGCACCTGATATAGCTAAATAGCCAGCTAGCAAAACCCAAAACCTTATCTTCTCCCTGCTGTCTTCTGTCTCACCGCTCCAGCTGCTGACATCTCGGTCTTTGTTTTTTGTGATGAGCTGCTCAAGCGGCCACCGAGCGACCTGCACACCTCTCCCGATGCTCCGGTGACTAGCTGGCTTTTTTCTTGCATCACGTCCTGCCCGCTACTCGGGGCGGGGTGTTTTGAACGATTAAAATTTAAAAATAAATAAATAAATAAATTCCGGTTCGCATGTATCGATTTTTAGGGGCATATGCGAGCAAAATGGTTGCTCCTGGTGAAGTTCTCATTTTCATGACAGGAAATCAAACTTGGTGCATGTATTACACTCACACGGACCAGTAAATAAGAATATACCGTTAAGAATTCTAACTATGACTGTAGGATATATTTTTACTTACCCCGGTGGGTGTCCTTAAGAAAGGGTACTTCTTAACTGTGTCCTCTACAGTCATGCCATCAGCAATCTCCTTTTGCCGCCATGCAAACGTCTGCTGCATTCGGTCTTGTACAATCCTGAAGTCAGGTTGCATCTTCTGGTACTGGCTATGCAATACATTCACATGAGTCTCAATGGAGGATGGATCCTCACCCAGAACACTTGGTGCCTTTATGGGAATTGAGAGAGAGAGAGATACACTTACAAACACATCTGACATAAAACTAAACACTAAATTGTCTTGTGTAGTTCCATTGAGTGAACCAATCTTCTATCAATCTGATTGAACTGACTTGACCAACCTTATAACTGATAACTATAAAACTGTGATAAAGAAAATACGACAGACATATTAACGAACTAACAGTGACTACAACTTAACTAAGCCTCATTTATTACCAATGCGCCAAGCTGGGCATCACTGACCTTGGACACATTTCTCTGACTGGTCCTTGCCGTTTCTACAAGTTGCTACAAATGCTTTCTTACATTTTGACAGAAAAAACACAAGCAAGAACAAAATTTAAACTTAGAGATAAGTGTAAAATGAAAATTGACGGGCTGTGTGCGCGCATCCGTGTTTGTGAGAGAGCGCTAGCGCAGCACTGATACAACGGCAAAATACGTACAGGTTGGCAGGTCTGCTGTCTAACAGCACCTGGTTACTGGACCAAGTTCTCTTTCGCTTCTTATTTCGCTAATACTGTTACTGTATGTAAGGTTTACATAAACACAGTTGGTTATGTCTAAAGTGAAAGCAAAAAAGAAAGAAAATTGAGATAAAAACTGCTTGTCATATGCGTGTATATTAGACGCGTCGCGTGCAGGTCAGTAAACATGCAGCCGCTTGTCCTTAAAGGGATAGTTCACCCAAAAATAAAAATTATGTCATTTACTTTAATGCTGTTCCAAACCTGTATTAATTTCTTTCTTGTGCTGAACACAAAATAAGATATTTGGAAGAATGTGGGTAACCAGACAGTTGTTGGTCACCATTGACTTCCATAGGAAAAACTATACTATGGAAGTCACTGGGGTACATCAACTGTTTGGTTACCCACATTCTTCCAAATAACTTTTATTTTCAACAGAAGAAAGAATTCGGGGTTAAAACAACTTGAGAGAGTAAATTATAACAATTAACATTTTTGGGAAAACTATCCATTTAATGTTAATAAAACAACACAACACAGTAGTAGCTTACATGTGCATACATGCGTATGTTTTTTGTGTTAGTCCATTTTTCATTATTATTTATTACTTTAACAGCTTAGGGATGATCAAGGAGCAACCTGTTTGTGCACTTTCTGAAGATTATTTGCACTGTCAGTTCTGTTTTTGAATAAAGGTTTGGAAATTTTTTTTTCTAAAATCCGATTCATCGAAAAAATAATCGACAGATTAATCGATTATTAAAATAACCGTTAGTTGCAGCCCTATTTGCATCCAACATTCTGAAATTAAGCCATAAAACAGTTTACAAGGTTACACAATATGGGTAACTATACTTTCATATGGCGTGGTTTACCTAGTACCATAATAGCGCACATACAAATCAGGTGCGTGTACGTAATACGAGTGCACAGAACCGTATCCACGGGCGTAAAACCGTCCTTGCAAACAGATCAAGTGTTATTCCTATTTAGATTGAAGATGATACTAAATAATGTTGATTAGTTTTTCCTTTTATGACAGACCTGCACATAACATTGGGAAGATGTAATACCTCATGTTAAAAATAATGTTAAAAATACTGTGTATAGTTATTTGCTAATGCACTTACATAACCATTTCCCTCAAGATCCTTCAGGAAAGGATATTTCACAATCAGCATCTTCACAACTTGCACATATTCTGAAGTTGTGGGATACCTACAAGAGAAGAAATGTAAATCAATTGAAGGCCACCTGCCTTGAAATAATCATGCACCAGGACAAACAACATCCTTTTTTTTTTTTCAGCATGAATTTTGTTTCATGGGGCAAATATGCTCTACAAAGACTTCAGTTTTCCCCCTAGGGAATTTAACCATTTCTGGTGGTTTCCTAGAATCAGATGAAACGTTAATGGAAGTATAGATTAGCCTTAGCTCAACTGCTTTAAGTCTAGGTGACATCTCCTTCGACATGCAGATTAAGTTTTTTTTTTTTTTTTAAACTAGCTTTAGGTTGATACATCACTGACATTCAAGTCTTGCAAATCATCGTATCACTTTCCCATGTCTAACATTGCCTATTTGCCTTCAACACACTTACGTACATTGTGTATTGTGCCACAGCCTCATAGAGAACCCGGATCATTATGTGTCTATCCTTTGGATTTTTCTGGCATGGTTCTTTGTTGTCTAGCTTTGCTTGTAGGTGTCTGGGGAATGCTGGAATGTCAAAACTAGCAGGCATTCTCACATTAGCTCCATTCCTGTAAAATAGCATTTTTTGTCTTTTAATTTTAGGTGTAAATCAAATTAACACAAATAATTTACATTGCTAAGTCCCTTCCAATTAATAGGTTACCAAACAATACTTAAAGTGCAGGCCTGCCGTCTTTGATAGCATATCTTAAAATAAATCCTTGCAACAGGTCAGGTATGAAAATTCAGGTAGCCTTAAAAAAGCCATGTCTGCCTAAATATTAACTGCTATGAGGACAATAATTACGGTACTAGAACAAAAGTTATGGTACTAGTGTTCTTAAGCTTCAAGTTGGTCACTAAAGCTAAGATGAAACTTAGAAGATGCTTTGAAAACATCATACATTCACTTACCTTGGTATAGTTGAACAAGATTGCTGGCATTCCTCTGGAGGCACAGGCTCTAATGTCAGGGTTACTACGGTCTCTTTCAGCTTACATACAAACTGGTTGAATTTGGCTTGCTTCTTAAAAGATCCTTGAAACAAGTACGCAACCATAGTCTCTGTGAGGCCACAGTCAACTGTTTCACCATCCACATCATTATCTGAGAGAAAGCAAACAGAGGGATATGAAACAGCTGTGCACTTGACTAAAAAAACAATCTGAAATAATTTGACCAGCATATAATAGCAACAACATTAGCTTTGTGGCCAAAGCCCTCGCTAGGTTCTCATATGTTAAACTAAAATGTGTCATAAAAAAGCGAATTCATTTAAGAATAGGCAGAGAGAGAGAGAGAGAGAGAGAGAGAGAGAGAGAGAGAGACAAGAGGAGCAGATGGTGGAGGCTAGCAGTAAAGTAGTTAAGACAGCGAACACAGCGGTGGTGTGTGCGACCGAGACGGTGTTGATACATTAGCGTGTGTTAATTTACCCCAGTCAGTGAATAACGTACACTTGAAACCCAAGCTAAGCTCCCATGTCTTGCTAACCAGCTAACTTACTAACCAAGTCGAGAGTGATAACCCTGATGCTAGCGACAACTGCGGCCCAAGCTCACCTGGGCTTTCAGATAGGATGCGATGTGCGCGGCGCTCACACCGCGACAACGGCACCACTGCAAAACCCTTACTTTCCATGGTTCGTGCCGCGCCAGCCCAGCCCAACGTCAAAAAAAGTTTTAATATTAGAGAAACGCCACTTCAAGAATCCTTATTAACGTTAACTTGCATGGAAAGTCCGTAACGCCAAAGACAGCGATTTTCCCGCCCCTCCCGTAAGCCACTGATGGGGGGTTGTTAGTCCGAAATAACTGACCGTTACCATGATGGCTGCCGAGTGGCGGGACTGGCCTATGACGCCACCAACTGACGAGCTTATGCACAAGCCCAGTCATAGTTCAAAGTTTTGAAAAGTCCTCTGGAATTCTAATATTTTATAACATTAATATTAAAAAACATGGCCTGACCAGTCAAGGAAAAAATCTGAAACATTCCACGTTTCATCCACTTTATAATCCACTAGCAGAGGACATATACAATTTGGCGGGGGTAACATTAGCCCGTTAGCATTAGCTACCACAAATATTTTGTCAACTAAAATGATATTTAAATAAAAACTTACCTCTGAATCTCTGGGCTTCGACGTCGGTTACTTCTATGCCTGCTTCTGATATTTTTTGAAGGATCTCCTCGGTTGAAAGCCCTGTGAGAACCTCTGACTGAAGTATTCCTGAACTGCTGTGACCTTGAACATG
The DNA here is from genome assembly GCF_012432095.1 of Onychostoma macrolepis. Classification (NCBI taxonomy): domain Eukaryota; kingdom Metazoa; phylum Chordata; class Actinopteri; order Cypriniformes; family Cyprinidae; genus Onychostoma; species Onychostoma macrolepis. The sequence continues at coordinate 9,172,984 of NC_081157.1, read as the reverse complement.
ATGTGCAACCATCATTCTCATTTGAGAACAAAGCTCTATCAAACGATGAACAATGCTCATCCACTGATGTCCCACATGTTCAAGTCCAAGATCCAGTTAATCAACTATCTGAGACTATTAACAGAGCCAAATCAACTGATGAAGAAGCCCACTTGATTTATCAAGATAAAATGGAAGTTCTTACTACTGTCACTCAGAATCAAAACAAATATAAAAATGTACCATTGAGTGAACTTTCTCATAACATACTGTCACAGGATCAATTGGCATTGTCAGCTCCAAATCACCAGAATTCACAATTCATAGTCAAGCAGACAGAAAAACTGAACAAGACTCGAAAGCGAAGGTCTTACAGTAAAAAATGGCACAAAGAAATGGTTCAGAGGCAAGGTGTTTATGACAAAAAACAGGCTGTACGTAAAGTCTATGATTATAAGTCAAGTAGTGAATACAGACAAAGACATAAACAAGCCATGAAGAACAACTACTGGAATAATATGATTTATAGAGAAGAGCACAAACAAACAATGAAAAACAAGTATAAATATATTAATGAATACAGAGAGAGAAGAAAGTCTTACGCGATTAACAAGTACAGAAATAATGAACAATACAGAGGAAATAAAAAGAGTAAAATAACCTTAAATTACAAGAATGATGAGCAATACAGGGACAGACAAAATAATTATATCATTCAGAATTACAGGAATCAGGAACAATTCAGGAAGAGCACATGCAGTCTGAAATTGAAATCATTTTCATACCCACTGATGACAATGCTGAAAAGATGAGTTTACCAATGAAGTACTTGCGGGCCATGGATGATGATGTGGAGAATGTGTGGATGACAGGATTGGCAGACCTTTTTAATGCACACATTTTAATTATTGATGAAATCTCAATGGTGTCAAAACAGTTGTTTGCATATGTGAACTGGAGACTGCAACAGATAAAAGGAAACCAGAAACCTTTTGGTGGATTGTCCATACTCGCTGTTGGCGATTTCTTCCAGCTGCCTCCTCTTGGAAGAGCACAATATTCAACCCATCCTTCATATTGTACAGGATTCAAAAATGAGTTCAGCTCTTAAAATCATTCATCATAACAGAGGGACTGGAGTGTCATATGGATGATTTGAAATGCCACCATGAACTTTTACTGGCTGATGTTTTGTCTCACCGAAACTCACCTGTCAGGCTCAGCTGTTCCTGCATACCTGCAGCTGGATGGATACACCATGTACAAACGCAACAGACATGCATCCTACACAAACTACGTCCATGTGGCAAATAAGAACGGTGGTGGAGTGGCCATTTATGTGAAGAACAGCTTTCAAGTTTCTCCTCTGATGTACATGTTACTGACCTGGAATATTATTTTGAAGATCACCCAGTTATAATTTAGCAGACTTTTTGGCAAACCTGAATGCCCTCTTGACACCTCTTGACATCTCTGGAGATCATGGATTTCAGGTCTGTTGTAGTGTGTGGAGACTTTAATGAAGATCAGCTGTCTCACTGCAACAAACCTATTCTCAATTTGTTTGAAGATAAAGGATACACGCAGCTAATCAGCACTGACAAAACACCAGTGACAAAAAAAAAATGTTACAATGTGGTCTTTAAATAAATGGTACAAAAAATATAAAAATAATTTAGCTGTCATTTATGCGTATTCATAAAGTCAAAAGGTAATCTAATAATGTGGTCTAAGTTTAAACGTAAAAAAAAATATATAATACATTTTAAGACATCTTGCCATACCAAAAGTGGATGTTTCTGTAGAATGACCCAAATATGAATGTAAAAAAAAGTATTTTTGTGCGAATGTTTTAACAGTGTAAAGTTTGTTTGTTTATTTTTTTAAAGGAAATTCTTATTTTATTCAGCAAGCATGCATTAAATTGATCAAAAATGAGTGTAAAGTTTTCGGTTTCAACTAATGCTGTTCTTTTGAAATTTCTATTCATCAAAGAATCGTGAAGAAAAAAAAACACAAATATTGTGCATCACAACTGTTTTCAACATTGATAATAATCAGAAATGTTTCTTGAGCAGCAAATCAGCATATTAGAATAATTTCTGAAGAATCATGTGACACTAGTGATGGAAATTTTGATTCTTTCCAGGGATTCGTTCATTTTCAGTTCGTTCACCAAAATGATTCGTTCACTAACCATTTCTTCAAATTACATATATATGCCAGCAGGGGGCGAAAAAGAGTGTCTTATGTGTCATGTCTAAAGTAAACAATTGTACTGCATTACACATTTTAATAAAGTCAAATCAGTTTTTGCAACAAATAGTAATCTACTCATTAAATAAATAAAATGGGTTCAGATGACCAAAACATAAGGTTTTCTTGCATAAGTATTTTTTTAATTGTTTGGTCGGACTTTTACACATTCATAAATCGTGGAGTTATGTTCTGTAGCCTATGTTAAATATGAATATATATAAACAAGCGTATGTGCACATTGCCACAGTACCTGCAGCACTTTGCATCCACTTTCAGCTGATTGCTGAACGAGACTGACTCACATGCTAAAATGACCGACCTACCCGGTACACATTCATTCACGAACGACATGTCATGACTCATGGTACCAGTTCGTTCAATTCGTTCACGAACGACATGTCATGACTCATGTACCAGTTCGTTCACGAACGAGATCTCTCTCTCGTTCAGACTTAAAACAGCGACTCGGTCAGTGATGGGCGTATTCGTTCACTACATTCAACAAATCACATGCTCCGTCACATCTCATACTCGAAGGCTATTGGCTCGAGGTTTAGTCATTCTTTGACAGGGTGAAACAGTCCACACAACTACCCGGATCACTGATGTGCGCATGCGCTGCTAATAGCGCCGCGCTGCTGCGGACGGAGGAATTTCAGTGAACGAGAAATATGAGTCAATGGATTACGTGAACGAGAATGATTCGTTCACTTAAAAGATTCGTTCAAAAAGAACGATTCGTTCACGAACGTAACATCACTATGTGACACTGAAGACTGGAGTAATGATGCTGAAAATACAGCTTTGATCACAGGAATAAATTACATTTTACAATTTATTCACACAGAAAACATTAATTTTAATTTGTAATAATATTTCACAGTATTACTGTTTTTGTTTTTTGTTTTTTTTAAATCTGCATTTTTTAATAAATTCAGCCTTTGTGAGCATTAGCCATATGGTTCATTGTGCCTGGGAGATGTTGTCCGACAGGAGGTCCGCTCTGAGTCTGGGGTGCAGGCCATCAACATGGAAGAATGTAGGAACATAACAAGCAATTTGTCACAGAGCCAACAATATTTAGTATACAATGCCAGCCAGATTTGTTACAAGGAACCAAGCTAGAGCAGGTGAAACGTAGAAGAGAAAGAAGAATATACGGAAAACATTCTTTTAACATGACATAATTTGCTTCTGGGTTTACTTATTTAATATTGCTCATACTTCTTACTTGTGGATGTCAAAGCCCTCTTAAAATGTTAAGAAGCTTCACCTGTTCACTTGTGTTCCTTACTTCTCCGTCTGCGGCTCCCCTCAGAAATTGTGAAATCTTGGAGCCTCCCATCTTGCCGTGCTCTTGTTTTTCTTCTGAAATCACAGAACAGTTTATTATCAATATTTGTTAACCATGAGAGATCAAAATAACGTTTCCAATCACCCACTGAAACATTACCAGCTAAACTTTTAAAGAACTGCCAAAACCTCTCATCTACACAAAGATGTGATTAAAATCCCAAACTTTCAAAAAGAGCTCAGTCTACGGAGTTAGCCTAATGTTACGTCCTCTGAAAACGGCTAAGATGCTCGTAAGAAGACACTAAACCATTTCTATGAACTAATTTCACCAGAAGCGACTCAAATACAAGCAAGAGAGGAGTCAGTAATAGTTATATTTAATATTTGTGAGATTTTAGAAACTAAACTTACCGAAAACAGTAAAAACAGCAGCGAGAAACGGAGCTTCCTGCTTGTCAGTCGTTGTGTTGACGACCCGTTACCATGGCAACTCCCTCCGCTCCAGTGTTCAGCACGCACGCATTTAAAACACGTCACAGTCACGCAGAATTTACATAAATAATCATATAAAATTAGAACATTACATAAATAAATAACTTAATCTAATTAAATTATTATTAAATCATACATTTAATTTATTTAAATGTAGTTCTATGACACTCTGCACGTGACTCACTTTTTTTTTTTTTTTTTTTTTTTAAATGAACACTCAACCACCTTATTTCATTAGAAATCCTTCTTGCATGTAGACCAGGGATGGGCAATTAATTTTCCTAAGGGGCCACAAGAGAAACTTGGGCAGTTTAGTCGATTCTTTATTTAAAAAAAAATAATAATAAAATAAATAAATAAAACTGTAAATGAATGAAAATGTCAAGCACAATATTTTATGAACGTTCACAAAAACAGTTGAAATTGTGCATTTTTTTTGCAGTGTTTCAAAAACTAGCATCACAACTTTGGACAAAAAAAAGCAAAGACCATTCAAAGACCAGCATCACATTAGAGCAATTCCAGCGTTATTCACATTACATTTGCAGTCAAAACATAAATTTAATATTAGGCCTCGGATTTTGTGTAATTTCTATTCTTGGGCCATGATTGTCCCTTGAACTTGAATATTTGTATTCATTTGTTCTGCTTTTTCTTTTTTTCACCTCTGTCCTTTTAATACATATTAATTGATAATGTCCGGCTGTAGTATTTTAGTATTTTGAGAATTACATATCACAAATCAGTGACTATACTTTGAGTTTTTTTTTTTTCTTTTTCAGTTTTGTGGTGTGAAGAACTAGATGTTATGGTAAATTAAATATGTTAATGAGAGTGTTTCTGTGGTTTGTGGTTTCTGTGTCTTATGCACCATTTCTGTATGAAATAGGTAAACTTAACTAAGTAAACTTCATTTAAACATTTTTGCATATACAATGAACTCCGTTTATACGTGATAAGCCGATACCTATGCATTTAAAATTAGTCAATAACTGATTTTGGTTATTGTCTCAATCCAGTGTGCAAATGTTTAATCGGGTTGAAAAACCATAGAATTGTGATCACTTGTAGATATAATACATAAGGACAGTTATGCACTTGTTTTGTCTTAATAGGCCTACTGCATTATACAAATGGGAGAAAACCCTAAATATTCTTTGACCAATAGTGTCAAAGTAGTGTCAATAGTTTTACAAAGTACTAGACAACTTTTGCAGGTGGGTGTTGAATATGCTGAAAGCTTTAGATGTCTGATATATGAAGTCTAAAAGTGTGTGTGTTTTGTTTTTATCCTATCTTGCACGTAGCAAATTTATGGTATTAATTTTTCATTGTACATTTATGAAATGTGTGGGGATGTCTCCTTCTAAGGAGGATTTTCCTGGAAATTAATTTGATAAAAAGTCAAAATTGTTTATAGCAAATGGATAAATATTTGTTCCTTTTTGTAAAATTATGTTTTCTCACAAACGTACCGCATAGCAATAAAATCTTTAAAAGAAATGCAGTTTAATTCAATTAACATACGACGTTGCAGACTAAAAATGCACACACACTGGCGACATGTTCTGGTAATGAAATTACGGGCTAGTGACGTTGCAGTTACGTTGTCAGTAAGTCATGAAATTACCAAATTATTACGAATAGAGGACCTGTCTGGGACGTTTTTGGTTATATTGTTACGTTATGAGGACGTACTGATGACATTGTGAGTTGGTAATGGGATGGTAATGGAATTACGAGCATACGACGTTGTGGTAACGTTGTCTGTTGGTAAGTCATGAAATTACCAAAAATTACGAATAAATTACGTAACTGTTACGTCGTGTGTTAGCTGGGGCGGCAAGCTTTATGCGTGCGCTTGAGCGCGGAATATGCTATAATACGCCTAAATGCCTATATTAAAGGATGGTTTAGGTTATTATACAAATCAATTTAATATAAGTGTGCGACTAGTTGACTAGAAAAATCTTTAGTCGGGGGCAGGCCTACTTGGCACAATTGAACCGATCCATTTTTAAAATAAAATGCTGACATTACGTGCGACTGCAAATCACGTCACGTTGTAGTCTATTGCATTGCAGTAGTTATGCATGAGTCAAATGTTTTTATTTTATTTCATTTTTTTTAATAGCGCGCTCGCTGCAGGACAGGCGCCGGTGCGCTTAAGCCTAGTTCACACTACATGATTTAAAACGTTGGCAGATCGCTGTGCTGTTCAGACTCCATGACTTGCTGTCTGTCTTTAAGTCGTTGTGCTGTTCACACTACGCGACACAACATAAATGATCGGCAACAGGGGGTCACACACTACACGAGCTGACAACAACTCTGTCGCCCAGCGACTCTCTCAGGTCCCCAAACCACGTTTTGTCACGAAAACACACGCGAGAAGTGGAACAGGAAATGACATGAAACAACGCGCGAAACAGGAAGTGAAAATGGACGGCAGCAAGAATTTAGCGCTGAAAGTTATTTGCGCGATGATCTGTTCCGAAAAACCCCCAAAAAGGAAAGAAAAGAAAAGAAAATGGGTGAAAGACTGGATCAGTACACGTGGGCAGCAGGGATTGTCTGTGCTACAGAGAGAGTTGGAGGTGAGTAAAACATGTTTATCCACATTTTTTTCCTGAGTAACCGTTGAGCGGCACCATCTGTTATTATCGACTCGGAAATTATGTTAACTTGACTAGAAACACCATGCAGATGCCGGTGTGTTCCTGTGAAACGCTATTCCAGTGGGTGGAATTTACCTGAATATTAGTTCCTCTATTGTGGGCGTGTCTTTGAGAAAATATTAGTGCACGCCCCTCAAATCCCTACTTGTTTAATAGATTATTTCAAAAGGTAATGAAGTTTCAATGTTAAGCATTAAAGCATTAACTGCAACAGTGTCAAAACAGTGCAGTTTGTGTAATATGATAAATCGTCTGTGTTTTGCCTGATTGATTACAGGCACATAGCAAAACAATAACCAAATAACCTATGCTAAACTAGGCTAATATAGTTTTGTACTATTTATGTGTTTAGCTTTTTATATATTTCATTTGTGGGGCATTCATTTTTGTTTGAATAGTTTAATTAGGCTACCTAGTTACTGGTGACTATATTACTGCAGTGTGTTCACAACAATGCTTGCAACAAACCTCTACAAATGTATCTGTTGCCTAATAAAATGTATAACTATAAGCTAGCCTGGTGTGAGTATCCTGTGTCATTCATAAACTCTTGGTTATTTTATAGCCAGTGTTTTTGTTAAGCTACATACGGAGGATATTTTTCTTGTAGTTAAAATGTTAATATTGTAATCATTATAATTTGTAATTGAAAAACAAAAGGGTTGTGTATTGTGATAAAAGCTGCGTTTCTTTATTTTTCATTCAAATAGATGAATGATAAGACTGGATTCAGGGAGCTGTTGCGAATGACTGCAGAGGATTTTGATTTCTTGCTGGGGAAAGTCAAACACCTCATAACAAAACAGGACACCAAGATGAGACTGGCAATACCACCTGGAGAGCGTATGTCTTTGACCTTGCGCTTCCTGGCAACAGGTTGGTGTGACTGCATATCAAAGTTAAATGAGATCTATGTATTTTTGATTATTGTTCATTTTAATGTTTGTCTGTGTATGTTTTGTAATTTTTCTTTTTGTCTTATACAGGTGAATCATTCAAGTCCCTGAGGTTCCACTACAGAGTTGGGACCAGCACCATCTCACAGATAGTTGTGGAGACCTGTGCCGCTCTGTACCAGGTTTTGAAGGAAGACTTCCTAAAGGTACTGTAGGCAGTTATGGAAAGCCGTGAAAAATGAAATTTCAGATATCGACTATACAACAGCATTTTGTCATGAACATCCAGAACATATACACTCTGTATAACAGTAAAATTACCTTGGAAATATTATTTTACTACGAACAATTACGTTTTTCAATTCTGCCAATTTATTTATATTCTTATGTATATACATACTTATATATATATATATATATATATATATTACTTGATCCTTTTTTTTTTACCTGTGTGCTTATACTTATCTTTCTATGCGATGCTATTTTATCTTTATACCTATTTTTATGTTCTTAGTGATATGCTCTTTGCACTGAAAAAGGATGGCTATCTAATTTTGTTGTACACGTGACTACGACAATAAAGGCATTCTGAATCTTAAATATAGGTTAACTCCCAGCCACTGTTTTTTTTTTTCTTTTTCTATTATTGTAGACACCATCAACGGAGGCAGAATGGCAGGCAATAGCCCAGGACTTCGAAAAGAAATGGCAGTTTCCACATTGCCTTGGGGCAATTGATGGAAAGCATATTCACATACAACCTCCAAAAAAGAGTGGCAGTCTATACCACAATTACAAAGGCAGGTTCTCTGTGCTAATGATGGCTGTAGTAGATGCAAACAAGTTCAGATGCTGGACTGTTTGCACACTCTGACCTGCGCAAAGCAATGGACCAGGGCCTACTGAACTTCCCTCCACCTGAGCCTTTGCCAAACTCTGACATCCTGATGCCTTACATGTTTGTTGGTGATGAGGCATATCCGTTAAGAAACGACCTCATGAAGCCATATCCATTCAGGCAGATGGAGCATGGGCAAAGAATCCTGAACTACCGTCTCTCGAGGGCACGACGAGTGGTGGAGAATGCTTTTGGCATTCTTGCCAACAGGTTGAGAGTTTTCAGGTCAACCATATGCTTGGAGCCAGACAAGGTCATAAAAATAACAATGGCCTCCCTGTGCATCCACAACTTCCTCTGTGAGCGCAGGTCTGAGGCGTATACACCTCCAGCTTTTGTAGACTGGGAGAACACTGACCACGGCGTGGTTGATGGAGCCTGGAGGAATCATGGGATGGGGGCTTTTCAGCCGGTGGAGCACAGAAGAGAGCGCAATGCTGCAGTAACAGCAAAAATACAACGAAATCTTCTGCGGGACTATTTCATCTCACCAGCAGGTAGTGTTTCTTGGCAGGAGCAACACATTTAGAAAAGTACAGATGTCAATGTATTCCAAGTTTTTGTCTGTAAATACATCCTATTTGTTGTGCGTGTTTGTTAAAAGTTCTATTTCAATAAAGAGCATTATTATTGTGGTTCCGTTATTGACCTGTTATTGATTTTACACCTTCACACTTGAATAAGTATAATAAAAGTATATATTCTGGACATTACCTGTTTTTTTTTTTTTTTTTTTTTTAATGTGTTTACAAGGCCAAAAGTGCAGGAATGGAAAGAATGAAAAATAATTCACCTGTTGCACAAAAATGTAAAGACATACTGTAACTATTGAATGTATTGACAAGCTTTCAAAAATTTACAGACAGACTGTTTTTGTAATTTGGATTTCAACTGTTTATTGTTCAACCAGTGCTTCTACTTAACTATATATTTATATATTAATTATATGAATATAAATATATACATGGAAGTAAATGTCAATATTTTCAAAATATATACTGTATGTGTGTGTATATATATATATATATATATATATATATATATATATATATATATATATATATATATATATATACACACACACAGTACACACACACATATATTATGTAAACAAAAACTTTTGTTTTGAATGCGATTAACCATTTGACAGCACTAGTATTTTAACAATAAAAAACCCTGCACATACTATGCAAAGCCCAACCAGTGTTTCTAATACTGTATCCTCAATATAGTCTTTAATAACAGTTACATACAGTAACAGTCAAAAGTTTGGACATCCACACATCCAAGATAATAGGAAAATGTGTCCAAACTTTTGACTGGCACTGTATTTTCAAATGTTTACGTGCAACAGTGCAGAAATAGGAAAATCAAAAAAACTAATTTACATAAAACAAGTAACCCTAAATCCTGTAACACTGCAAGCTATTCACAGGATTTCATAGTTGTCATGATTTTGCAATGTCTGCAAAAAGGTTTGATGGGGACTCCGAGCTGATGAGTAATGAGGATGAGACTGTGCCGGTGGTGGAGCTGAAATGATGGGTTGAAACGTACACGGTGTAGGTTGTGCAGTTGAAGACAAGGATCTGTTCCTTTCAGCATCCTGAGTGTCGTAGATCATAATCATTATGCTCCTTTTCAATCTGGCTAAGTATCCAGGGTCTTGAATCAACCTCATTTCCAGTGCCACCTGGTTCCCAAATGCGGTTAATGCATCTGGAGTTTGTTCAGCATCCACTTTTGCAGCCAACTTCTTTAAAACCTCAAGCTTCTGCAGCTCTATATCAGTTTCTGACATCCTCTTGCGTTTCTCCTCCCTGGTGCGCAAAACCTTTTTTGCCTTACTGCTAGCAGTTGAGGCAGTCGAAGCAGTTTCTTCGACAGCTGTTGGTTCTCCTTCATTTGACGATTCAAGGGAGGAGCCGGTGCCAGGTGCTGATGGTGTGTCAGGTGTTGATTCTGACATATCCTGGTCCTCTGTATCACCCTGCTCGCTGAATGATGCACCAAGCTGAAAAAAAGATGATATTGTTATGATTATGGAAGAGTTACTTTAATCTGCATTTACATTTTGTGTAACTAATTTCAGCACTGTAATATTCAGTGCATGTTATTAATACATCAGGGATTCTGAAGACCTTGTTTAGCTTGTGTGTGTTTGATTAGGGTTAGAGCTAAACTCTGCAGTACAGTGGCCCTTCAGGACCAACATTGCCTATCCCTGCACTACATATTTGTGGTCTGTTGTGTAGACTGTCTAACTTACGGTGGTTTCACATTGACGGTGAACAATGTAGGTTTTGATAAAATCCATTACTCTGAGGAGCCACTTTTGCCTTGGTGTCATGGGTTTGTTGCCACTCCCACTTGGTTTCGGTTTCAGCAACCTACAATACTGCGTTCGCAGGGATACTGCCCTGGTCTTAACATCCTCAACTGAAGAAGAAAAACAAGAAAGAACATGCTTTGTTGTCAGTTGTTATGCACTCCAGTATTTTATATGTCTGTATTTTCCTTAATATATACATGTATGTGTGTGTATTTATATATACTTAATAAATATACACACTACACAGTACACACACATATACAATGTAAACATAAACTTTTATTTCTGCAGCCCTACAATGAAGACCATGTTGCCACAAAAATCCAGCAAGAATAGTTTTTAACCTGTTTGGAACTACCAGCTATCTGCCCCTATTTCCAGGAAACACGAATAATTAATGAATGCAAAATGAATCAGGTATAACTATTCAACCTAGATGCATATTTCTTGTCTCCATCAGAAGCTAAGGAATATGAACAAGGAAGGAATATACCATTATATAGCAACACTATCTTCTACTACACCTTGACTACAACTGTAACTGTAAATTATGTTTTAAACAAGGTAATGACATGACAAAATACTAAATTCACAAAACTGTTTTTTTTTTTTTTTTCCTGGTAGTCAGGATATATATATTTGTGTGTGTGTGTGCAAATATGATTTATTCTGAAGGAATATTGTCTATACATTATCAAATTAAATCATTTACACTGAAAAATACAACTGCATTAAATAATATTATGAGATTCTTTTAAATATCTTTGAATATACAAAGAATTCAATTAAGGAAACAAAGACCAGCCAGGTCAAAAACTGAAAAACAAAAAACAAATCCCGCACACTATTTATGCAAAAAAATCTATATCAAAATAATATATAAATATATATCAAAATATTTATTAACGACGTATGGGTCGCATGACCTTCATCAGGAATTTTTCCAAACTGAAAAAATAGTGTGCGGGATTTGTTTTTTGTTTTTCTGAATATACAAAGAAGAAATGGTGGAAATGATACTTTTCAACTAAATTAAAACGCCAGTAGGTGCCAGTAGTGAGCGTTTAATAAGTCAGTCATTAATTTAAACGGCAGATTCATCAGATGTTTATGTATGGACTAATGAAACTTTGACTCAACCGATTTGTTCAAAACACCGGATCAATCAGAATCGACTGTTTGCTGTGAGATAAACTGTGGTTCCGCCTAAAATGTAAGTGACCTAATATTATTGTATTTGCTTATTGAACTGTTTATAGAACTATTAAACAGTCGAAATGGTGAAAACGTTATGAGATGTTACCTAACTAACTGTATTTTAAATATAAAAACTTTCCATTTTGAATTTTTACCTCAGGACGTCCCCGGCCCAATTTAAACACTGTATAAGGTTGGCTCACCTGGCTGTTGAAGCGCATTCGCGATTTCTGTCCACCTCTTCTCCTTCTCAGCTCGGTTGTGGTACATCTCGGTTGAAATATCATACAGGCATTCGTGCTCCTGCCACAGTTCAATTAAATTTTCTTCCATTTCTTCTGTCCACACTTTTTTTGACGCCATGTTGCTGCTACAGCTGCTTGACCTTGCAGCGCTCTCTCATTGGCTGTAGCTCCTCGAGACACCTGACATCATGACGTCGAGTCGGCCGACTGGTCCAGATATTTGGCATGCTAGATATTTGTTTGTGCGACGAGTCAGCGAGCGTCTTTGATGCGTCGTTGAGTAGTTCACACATAAAGACTGAAGAGCGCCGATTTCCCCCCGATTACAGCCCGACCTGTCGGCGAGCTCGTAACTTGCAAATCGGGCTTAAATCGGGCTTAAAATCCTGTAGTGTGAACTAGCCTTTACTTGCTCTTAAAATCTCCGTAATTTTTGGTCATACAGATAAAAGTAGCCTAATACATCTTTCGAATCTGTAAATACTCGTTTATTTGTGTACACTCAGAATAACAACGAAACGTTGCGCTTTAAAGCAATCAGGGTGCGCTTTAGGTCTCTGAGCGAGAAACTTCGAAACTCCGTCTTTGAAAAATATAGAGAGTGAAATGTCTACTTTCAAATGAAAAAACAAAATTCAAACAGAAAATGTGTGTTAGCATGGATGATTTACATAAAATTGAATGTGTGCAATGTAGCCTACACTGTGCATAAACTGGCTTTCAGTTCAATATAACAACAAAAAACTACATTTTGGGTTTTTATTCAACTAAGGTGGGCACGCTGTGATCTGTACTATATTTTTACTGTAACTGACAGATTTCTACCAAAAAAAAAAAAAAAAAAAAAAAACAGGAGTGGGAGGGAATGGGAGTAATTCTTCCAGGAGTGGAACGGGACGGGATTTTCAAACCTCTCCCGTGTCACCCTCTAGTTACCGCCCACACAAATACCACGGTAATTACTGGGATCGAATTTATCTCCTTTTTTATATATAGGAGTGATCAGTCCTTCAGACCAGGTCTCAGGGAAGTCACCAGAGGATAAGATCAGACTGAATCATTTTGCCAGAGCTTGAATTATGTAAGGGCTGCCTTCTTTAATTTGAGATTTTTAATGTGCTCTGTTATTTCTGACGTTGTTATAATCATGCCCAATGGGTTTTGGTAATTTTTATTGTTTTCTTTAAATCTTCTAGTTTTCTCTTTGTTTTTGTTTGGGGCTGGTTGAGGTCTGGCTCAAGTGTTTGGTAAAGAGTTTTAAAGTAAGAGTCCAGACTGTGCCGCACTGGAGTAATGTGTTTGATTTGGGGCTTTCACATTTTTTAAAGAGATTCCAGAAATTGTTTTGGTCTATTGATTCATCGATTTCATCAATTTTAGCTTCATAATATTGATCTCTTTTGTTGCAAATGAGCTTTTTATAATATTTCAAACAGTTGGAGTTGGCGAGCCGTAGCGTCTGATTGGCCGGTTCTTTATGCTTTTTGTTAGCAAGTCGTCGAAGGTCTTTTCTGAGACAACTGCATTCATTATCAAACAACATATTCTTTTTTATTGTTTAACAGAGTTTGTATAGTTTTAACAGAACTTGTTTAGTATAACAGAGCTGCTCATGTTTTCTTTGAATTTTTCAGCGTTAGATTGGTTCCAACTGAGTTTTGGTTTTAAAGGGAACAGTTTTTCATGTTTGAGGGGAGGAGCACTGACCCGGTCACATGACTGATTCAGGTAAAGGACTGTTTGGCAGTGGTCAGAAATGGGAAGTTGAGGTCTAACTATAAAGGGATTAATAAAATTTGGGTCAATGTCTGTAATTGAATAATCAACTACACTGGCTCCTAATCTGGAGCAATAGGTGAATCTGCCTTAACGATCTCCTCTGGTTCTGCCATTAATGATGTATAGCCCTAAACCTTTACACAGTTTTAACACTTATTTTCCATTGGTGTTGACTAAACTATCATAGCTGTTTCTTGGTGTGATAATTAATGAAGAATGAAATGTGGTGTCGTTGGATATGTGATTATTATCTACAATATTTACATAATCAATTTCTCTTCCGCTCCTGGCATTTAAGTCTCCACATATGAGAATATGTCCTCTTGACTGAAAGTGTAAGATGTCAGTCTGTAGCTGTAGAAAGGTTTGCTCGTTGTAATAGGGAGAGTCGTGAGGTGGAATATAGAGCGCACAGAGGTAGAGATTATGCTGTGATATGACTGATTTCACTTCAAGCCAAATAGATGAATTTTCAATTTTAACAGTTTTTATCAAGTGCTTCAAATTGTCTTTGTGCCAAATAAGTATTCCACCTGAGTCACGGCCATATTTAATATTAGAATTTTTTAATGAAGGAACAACAATTTCTTTGTATCCTATTGGACAATGTAAAGCCTCATTACTGCGACACCACGTTTCATGAAAGATACAAATGTCCATATCTGTTACACTGCCGAGTAAGTCTTGATCTGCAGACTTGTTACCGGAAGTAGAAGAGTGCAGACCCTGTATATTCCAACAACTGATTTTAAGAGACTTCATGAATAGGTTTGTCTGTAAAGTGTGTGCGTGTATATGTAAATGTGTGAGTTATATCATGAGTCTGGAGCAGACGGTGTTCAGCAGACGTCTTATCTGGTTGAGTTCAGCAGCTGCAGGGTTTTGTGGTCGTTGAACTGCGGCTGCGTAGCTCTTGTGTTGTGATGGCGGTCTGGCGGCTGCTCTGGGCTCTGTTGGAGGACGAGGGGTTCTTGTTGGCTGAGAGCTGCTCTTGTTGTTGAAGTTTCTGCTGTTTTCCGGTGCGTTTCCAAGGGCTGTGCTTTTCTCTCTCTCTCTCTCTCTCTCTCTCTCTCTCTCTCACTGCTCATCTGAAGCCCCCACTGTCTCCAGCTCTCTCACTGCTACCTTTTTATTCTTCAATTATCCCATCTGTTCACAAATTGTACATCAGCTAGTGCATGTATTGGTGGAAAACACATTTGTGAAGTGCATTATAGTGCCCCAAACTTTGTTTCTTGTACAAGCCAATAAACAGTACATATTCATATAAATTAACTGTATTGTGAAGATTGTCTACATGCATACATGAAAGTGTACTTGTTTAGTGAAAAGGAGAAGCAGGCTGCTCCCAATCAGATCGCACACTTTGGGAAACTAATCAACAAACAGACTACAAACTGACTACAAACAACCATGGGAAACAGGAAGTGACATAAAAGTCCTAGACAAGACACAGAGAACATGTAACACTGTAAAGCTCAGCCCAGTAGGTGGCAGGAATGCACCTATTACTTGTTTTCCAACCACCATAAAAAATCGAACAGAAGAACACTGGTCTGGTGTTTGCTATCCTGTCTTCATTTGTTGATATGGGGGTCATGAGAATAGGCTCTCTTAATACAAATGGAGCGAGAGGTCAAACTAGAAGAGCAGGATTGGCAGAGTAAATGAGAATTAGAAAAATTGATATAATGATGTTACAAGAAACTCAAATGAATGGGTTGGAAAATATGCTCTTAGTCCTGGTTCAAATGGAGTTGCTACTCTTTTCAGACAAGTTGACTGTTGATATAAAAGGGATATAGATTTAGAGGTATTTACTACAGTGTGTTAAAGATGTGTGTATAGCGATGGCTGGAGATTGGAATTGCACTGATGATTTTAAGTTGGATAGAAGCGGAGAAGAGCCTCGCTTTAAGTCAGCTCTGGTATTGTTTAACCTGGTTAAAGAGTGATGTATGGAGAAATAGAAATAATGACACAAAACAATATACAGTACATGGACTGGGCAGGATTTATTAGAGCAGAAGTTTTAATAATAGAGTGATGGAAGCTGCTGCTAGTGGGTTCTCTGATCACCAATTGATGAAAACAACAAAATAACTTTTAGATCTCACTATTACTGGCATTTTATCAAATAATTATTGCATGATACACTTTTTTGGGAGAGAGTTATCTCTTAATGGAAGGAGTGGAAGTTACAAAACAATATCAATTTGAAAATAAGAGTCAATGGTGGGAGGTTGGAAAAGGTTAAAGATGCTTTTCAGAAATTGCAAAGTGAAATGGAAGAAATGGAGAAGTTAATAATAAATAAAAGTGGGTTTATGCAGTTGGAACCAAAGTATTTCTTGTGAACCGGTCCCACATGGGATGTCGACTGCATTGTGTATGAAGAACAAATGGACACCGAACTTCTATGGCTGATCAATTTATTGGCTTTTTATTTTCTGGACAAATGAATAATTAATATTAAGAAACATGCATCTTGTGGTTTTGTAAAGTGTTGGCTGTCCAATCAAGTGCACGACAAAGGTGTAAAGTCCAAAAGAGTATTTAATGCAAATTCCAGGAGTAATCTAAATCTACAAAACTACAAACCAACATCCCCAAATCAATACCAGATGGAGCACTGAGGGAAACAGAGGGCTTAAGTGCAGAGGAGAACACAATCAGGAAGAAACAGAACAATTGTGGGGCTAATTAACAACCAAAGAGACTAATGAATTACTAAGAAAACATTATTTATTATCACACTTTAGTTTGGGGACCAATTCTCACTAGTAACTAACTATTAACTATGACTTTTGCCTCAATAAACTCCTTATTATTAATAGTTAGTAAGGTAGTTGTGAAGTTTAGGTATGGGTTGTATTAAGGCATCTAAAATATGTTTATGCAAAATAAGGCATTAATATGTGCTTTATGAGTACTAATAAACAGCCAAAATGCTAGTACTATGCATGCTAATAATAAACAAGTAGTTAATAGTGAGATCTAATGCCCAAACTAAAGTGTTACTATTAGTTATATTGAATATAGGTTGCCCTTTCACTTTTTTTTTTTAGTTAATTCTTTATTTAACAGGGACAAAGACTGCCCCAGAATTAGCTACAGAGATAAATTTCAGCTGCTGTCCCTGGGCAGGAGAGTACCAAAACACATTATGTAACAAAAACATCAATGTAATAACATGTAAAATACCCCCTGTTACGCCCCCTAGTGGTTCGGGGTATGGAAAAGAGCAAACATAATAAGGATAGCCATTACTTTAATTCCCTGAGATCAACTACTACGGAGCAACACAGAGACAAACAACTGGAGTAACTAACATGGTTCGCTTTATTTACAGTAAAGTACCAATGAAGAAGCAAAAACAATCAAGGAAAAAAAGTAGTATTATATACAATTTATACAAAAATGAACTGAAACAAACCACAGAAGGGAAGGATCACAAGCGGTGCTAAATCAAAGAAAGTAACCAAAACAAAAATCAAACACTAACTGATCCCAACCCTCTAACATAACTGAAAACAAAAGAGAAAAGAAAAAGTCTTCGGCGTGTTTAGGTAGGTACAAACTCAGTAGCAACTCAAAACAAACAAACGAACCACACCAATAAAGGTACAAAGTGCTAGCAACACTCAAGGGCAAAGCCCACCAGCACAAAAGTTCAAAGTCTCCAAAAACTCCTCCTCTTCCTGTCACCGGAGCAGCTTATAATCACAAGTCCCAGTCCATGATTGGTTCAAGTACGTCAGTTCCACCAGCCAATCACGAACCCTACATTTAAAAGGACAGCAAAGAACCAATAACAAAGGAAAAGAGGAAACAACAAAACAAACCCCTGGCTTGTAACACCCCACCCCTTAAAATCAAACATTATGCATATTAATGTTTGTACCCAGAACAACATTTTAATCTCAACCAGTTATGCTCTAGAAAGAGCATCAGCGACAACATTATTTACTCCCTTCTTGTGTCGGATTTCAATATTATAATTTTGAACCACTAAAGCCCATCGCATCAGCCTTTGATTCTGATTATACATTTGGCACAAGAAGGTGAGAGGATTATGGTCAGTGTATACTACTACTGGATATGAAGTGCACCCAACATACACCTCAAAATGCTGCAACGCCAGTAACAAAGCCAAAGCTTCCTTCTCAATCGTAGAATAATTACACTGATGTTTATTAAACTTCTTTGAGAAGCAGCAAATCGGATGATCAATACCTTCCTCATCCTCTTGTAACACAGCACCGGCTCCAACTGCGCTGGCATCCACCTCTAGTTTAAAATGAAGAGAAAAATTAGGAGCAGACAACACTGGAGAACTGCAAAGCAACTGTTTGATAGCTTCAAAAGCACTTTGGCTCTCGACTGACCAAATAAATTGCCTGGAAGGACTGAGTAGATCTGTCAAGGGTTTCGCAACAGAAGAAAAGTTCTTACAAAAAATTCTGTAGTAACCTGCCATTCCTAAGAATCTCCTCAACTCACGACGAGTATTAGGCACTGAGAACTCTTTGATGGCAAACACTTTTGCCTCTACGGGACGAACTTGGCCTTTCCCTACTCGTTTACCCAAGTAATTCACCGTAGCTTTGCCAAATTCACATTTAGCTAAATTCAAAGTTAATGCGGCATCAGCAAGTCGTTGGAACACTGTAGTCAACACAGACAAATGTTCAGACCAGGTAGAAGTGTAAATAACCAGATCATCCAAGTATGCACTAAAGTTTGGGTGGGGTCACCTGCTAACACGGTATTTACTAACCTTTGAAAGGTAGCTGGTGCATTTCTGAGCCCGAAAGCCATAACATTATATTGTAAGAACGAATCGGGAGTTACAAAAGCAGAAATGTCAGATGCCCTTGGAGTCAAAGGCACTTGCCAATAACCCTTGAGCATGTCTAACTTGCTAACGAATTTAGCAGAACCCACATTATCGATACAATCATCTATT
Organism: Onychostoma macrolepis; assembly: GCF_012432095.1. NCBI lineage: Eukaryota > Metazoa > Chordata > Actinopteri > Cypriniformes > Cyprinidae > Onychostoma > Onychostoma macrolepis. The sequence goes on along the minus strand of NC_081157.1, from coordinate 9,153,961 downwards.
CTAGGCAATGGAAAACAATCTGGGACAGTCAAAGAGTTCACCTTCCGAAAATCGGTACAGAATCGAACAGTTCCATCAGCCTTAGGAACTAGAATACAAGGAGAACTCCAAAGACTGATACTGGGTTTTGCAAAGCCTTCTCGTAACAAATATTCAACCTCCTGCTTCATGGCATCTCTCTTAGCAGTATTCACACGATATGGGTGTTGTTTAATAGGAGTTGCATTATAAACTTCGATATCATGATACAGCACATGAGTTTGTTTTGGCACATCTCCAAAGAGTGGGGGAAAACTCAAAATCAATGTCACTAACTCTGTTCTTTGAGTTTCTGTCATATAACACAACAACTTAGGAAGATCAGTTAAGATTTCAGAATTAGTCAAACGAGTAAATGGGATTGGGTCGACTTGTAACCTCACCTCGTCCTCATCAAATTCAACATCACTAGGAGGAGGCAAGACTGTCATGCCATTCACAACAGCCAACGAAATAGGTTCTATGTTTCTCTCTGAAGAATGAGGTAGCCCTTCCTCCCTAGAATTATAAGCTTTGAGCATATTGATGTGACAAACATGTTTATTCCTCTTACGATCAGGTGTCTTGATGATGTAATCGGTCTCACCTCTCTTCCCCAGTACTTCATAGGGACCAGCAAACCGGGCAGATAACACGGACCCTGGAACTGGCAACAACACAAGAACGTTATCACCCACTGAAAATGAGCGTGACACAGCTGCTTTATCAAAATGTAGCTTCATGCGAATTTGAGTTTTCGACAGAGCATCTTTAGCTTGACTGCAAGCCTCCTGCACGCGTTCCCGAAAACGAACTACATAATCAAGAACATTCCCCTTCGAACTTAAACTATCGTCCAGCCCAAGCATTTGTTCTTTAAGAACCTTCAATGGCCCCCGGACACTATGTCCAAATACAAGCTCAGCCGGACTAAAGCGCAGAGACTCCTGAGGAATCTCACGAACAGCAAACAAAACAAACGGTACCCCTTCATCCCACTCATTTCCTGTCTCCCAACAGTATTTCTTCAGCATAGATTTTAACGTCTGATGAAATCTTTCTAGCACACCCTGACTTTCAGGATGGTATGGGCTAGACACACGATGTTGGACACCTAATGAACGAAAGGTTTGTGAAAACAACTTGGACATAAAATTAGTGCCCTGGTCAGTTTGTATTATCTTAGGCAACCCAAAGGTAGAAAAGAACTTAACTAAAGCCTTAACAACTGCCCTTGAAGTGATTTGTCGTAATGGCACTGCTTCAGGATAACGAGTAGCTACACACATTACTGTAAGCAAGAATTGATTGCCAGTCTTTGTTTTAGGCAGTGGCCCAACACAATCCACAATTACATGTTCGAAAGGTTCACCAATCACAGGGATTGGAACCAAAGGCGCAGGAGGAATAACCTGGTTTGGTTTCCCCATAACTTGACAAGTAGCGCACGTTCGGCAATAAGCTGTAACATCCTTTTTCAACCTAGGCCAAAAAAAATGATGCAAAACACGATTATATGTTTTTGCAACACCTAAGTGTCCTGACATAACATGATCATGAGCAAGTGAAAGGACATACGAACGATACTCAGTAGGAACTACTATCTGACAAACAGTAGAACATTCTTCGTTATCAACAACTCTTGGCTTCCATTTCCGCATCAGCAAACCATCCTCCAGAAAATACAGTGCATTCCCTTCAGAACTGTTCACGGCATCAAAACACTTCGCTAAGGTTACATCACCCTGCTTTAACTAGCTGATCACGACTAACAGGTAATGAAGATGGAAGAGAACTACTGACCTTTTCATTTCCTACTTCCTGACTCTTGCATTTTCCTGCACTGCTAACGTCATCGTCCGTACACATGAATGTATCATCTAACGTAAACTCGGTCCCCATCTTCCTTGTCTGGGCACGAGTTAGCACACAAGCCAGAAAGGCCTCAGGATACTCTCGAGTCAATTCTTCTGTAACAGAAGTGATAACAGGTCTATCCAACACTTCCAACTCAGGTAACACTTTGCCCCCAGCCAAGTCGTTACCTAAAATAAACTCAACACCAGGCACAGGCAATGCTGGTCTTACGCCCACATCCACATACCCTGTAATTAACTCAGTCTGTAAGTATACTCGATGCAATGGCACCTTCACTACTTCCATACTGATACCTTGTACTAGAATGCTGGAACCAAGATAAGAATCCTCTGAGAATGGTAGAACATCTCCAAGTATGACCGAGCGTGCTGCCCCAGTGTCCCGCAACACTCGCACTCCAATTTGATCACCAGGTTGGCCACTAAAAGACACAAAGCCTTCAAACATGAATGGTTCATAAACAGCATCAGTAGGAACAGACAATGTTTTAATCAAACCTACAGACTGTACACCAGAAGCATACTGTTGTTTTTTCTTCAACATCCCACAATCTGCAATTACATGGCCAACCTTATGACAATAAAAACACTCACGCTTCTCTCTGGGCTGTTCTATTTTTAAATTTGACGGTGCGGTATACGGAGAGAGACAAGCAGGACTGTTTTTGTTGCCACCATGCATAGAAGAAAACACACTTTTATGCGTTAATTCAAACTCATCCGCTAACACCGCAGCGGTGGACAACTTTGTTCAACTTTGATGGTCATTCATCACCTCTCTTGTTTGTCTTATATTTTCAGTATGTGAAGAAAAAAGTTTTTTCAAGGGTGAAGGTGCAAGGTTATTAATAATTTTGTACATTAAAGAACAATTGTACAACATATCAAAATTAAGTCGTCAAGTCACCTTTATTTATATAGCGCTTTTAACAATACAGATTGTGTCAAAGCACTTAACAGTATCAAATTAGAGGATAGAGTGTCAGTAATGTATAATTATAAGATTAAACACTAAATTTTCAGTTAAAGGAATTTCATTATTGAATTCAGAGATGTCATTGTCTAGCTCATTGTCTAGTATCTGTGCAATCAAATTGGCGATAATCGCTAGAAATTAAGTGTCCCCAACTGAGCAAGCCAGAGGCGACAGCAGCAAGGAACCAAAACTCCCTCTGAGACAGAATGGAGAAAAAAACCTTGGGAGAAACCAGGCTCAGTCGGGGGGCCAGTTCTCCTCTGGCCAGACGAAACCCGCAGTTCAAAAGTTTATATTTCTATTTTTATTTTGTTGCAATTTCTAACAATAATAGTATTATGTAGTTAGGTATTTTATTATATTTTTAGTTATTTTGTTATATTTTTAGTTAAGGTCTTCACTGGGGATATGTCTCTGGGGGTCATCCGGGTGTCCTGGTCTCCGCTGACGATCAGGGCTGTAGACATCATCTCTTGGTGCTGATCCACCATCTGATCGGATACGGACTTAGAAACAGAATAGGAAAGAAACTGATAAATATTAGCGTAGATGCCATTCAACTGACAATGTAACGAGTACATCGTGTGTTATGGGGAGTGTTCCCGGTTCCGGTTGATCTAATTAATGCAGCCTAACAATCCTTTAACGGATTTGAATAATAGAAGCGTATTAGTGTGTTATGTGTAAGCCAGGCTAAAGAGATGGGTCTTTAATCTAGATTTAAACTGACAGAGTGTTTCTGCCTCCCGAACAGTGTTAGGTAGATTGTTCCAGAGTTTGGGTGCTAAATAGGAAAAGGATCTGCCGCCCGCAGTTGATTTTGATATTCTAGGTATTATCAAACGGCCAGAGTTTTGAGAACGCAGTGGACGTGGAGGACTATAATGCGATAAGAGCTCGCTCAAGTACTGAGGAACGAAGCCATTCAGGGCTTTATAAGTAGTTAACAAGATTTTAAAATCTATCCGATGTTTGATAGGGAGCCAGTGCAGTGTTGACAGAACCGGGCTAATATGGTCATACTTCCTGGTTCTAGTAAGGACTCTAGCTGCTGCATTTTGGACCAACTGTAGTTTGTTGATCAAGCGTGCAGAACAACCACCCAATAAAGCATTACAATAGTCTAACCTTGAGGTCATAAACGCATGAATTAGTATTTCTGCATTTGACGTTGAGAGCATAGGTCACAATTTAGATACGTTTTTTAGATGGAAAAACGCAGTTTTACAGATGCTAGAAACATGGCTTTCAAATGAAAGATTGCTATCAAACAGCACACCTAGGTTCCTGACTGATGAAGAAGAATTGACAGAGCAGCCATCAAGTGTTAGATAATGTTCTAGGTTATTACATGTGGGATTTTTAGGTCCGATAATTTAGCAGTAAAAAATTACTCGTCATCCAGTTTTTTATATCGACTATGCATTCCGTTAGTTTCTCAATTTGATGTGTTTCACCGGGCCGCGAAGAAATATAGAGCTGAGTATCATCAGCATAACAGTGAAAGCTAACACCATGTCTCCTGATAATATCTCCCAAGGGTAACATGTAAAGCGTGAAAAGTAACGGCCCTAGTACTGAGCCATGAGGTACTCCATACTGCACTTGTGATCGATATGATACCTCTTCATTCACTGCTACGAACTGATGGCGGTCACATAAGTACGATTTGAACCATCCTAAGGCACTTCCACTAATGCCAACAAAGTTTTCTAGTCTATTCAAAAGAATGTTGTGGTCGATAGTGTCGAACGCAGCGCTAAGATCCAGTAGAACTAATAAAGAGATACAACCACGATCAGATGATAGAAGCAGGTCATTTGTAACTCTAATGAGAGCAGTCTCAGTACTATGATACGATCTAAATCCTGACTGGAATTCCTCACAGATATCATTTTTCTCTAGGAAGGAATATAATTGTGAGGATACTACCTTTTCTAGTATCTTTGACAGAAAAGGGAGATTTGAGATCGATCTGTAATTAACTAGATCTTTGGGGTCAAGTTGTGGTTTTTTAATGAGAGGCTTAATAACAGCCAATTTGAAGGTTTTGGGGACATATCCTAATGACAATGAGGAATTAATAATAGCCAAAAGAGGATCTATGACTTTCTAAGGCTTTTCAAACTCTTATGATGATAACTAATAATAATAATAATAATGATAAACAAGTTGATGATTTTATATGGTGCAGTATCTGTTTCAGTAGGTTTATAAACACAAAGTACTGAATGAAATGAATACATGGGACAGATATTTCAAATTAGTAAACATACATTTAATAATATATTGTATGTATATATATAAATAAATAAATAAAATAATGATAATGATGATAATAATAATAATAATAATACAAATAATTGATGAACACCACATTTCATATGGTTATTACTCCTCATCCTCCACAACATTGCTCACAGGCAGGGAATACCAGAACACTCTCCTGTTTGGTGGCATGAGAGGACAAAGATTACAGATGATGTCTCTCTTCTTGACCTCCTCAACCCCTCTATTCTGTGGTCGCAAAAGAGTGGGCACCTTCAGCGAGAATTTCTTCATGAGGAAGTCCAATTCCATAAATTCATTCTCCGTATGGGATAATTTGTAAAATATGCTCTTGGAGCCACGCCGCACCTGTATCTCCACCATCTCCCCAAGCTTTGGTGCTTGCGCTTTCTTGACCTTGACGGTGGAGTGGCCATCCCTCCAATCTAGCACATTGGCATTCTCCAATTCGACAACCTCCACCTTCCTGGAGTTGGAGCTTGCCACAACACTCAGAAAGTCCTCAAGTCGAGACCACACCACCTGGACGGCTCCTCATTTGCTGCTCGACACCATGATGGAAACTGTCTGCGCTCATGAACGTGTGTCCCTCTCAAAAACTTTAGAGTGATGTCCTCCTGTGAAATGGTGTCACTGTTCACAAGAGTGACGAGTGAGGATAGAAGGCACCAGTTCTTATTCTGTGCACTGCAGTTGTCCACCCAGAATATGGTGTGGCGTACATCCCGCTCCTTCTCCAATGCAGTTGTGTATGCTGATGTAATTTCCGCTGCACTTCGCCCAGCCATTCCCTCGTGCCACAATACAGAGATGGTGTTTTTTTTGTTTGTTTTTTTCCCCACTGAGGCAAATGTTTCGTGGTATGCCACGATGCGACGAGTAAATACCGCTGACTTGACTCCTGGCATTATCACCTTCTGGAGGTCCACGCTCCGAACTGATGTCATGTCCGGCCAGTCCCTCTCTGCATCTGCCTGGTAGCTTTGGCGGCTCTCTAGGGCAGACTGCTTATGTTTGTTCCACCTTAGGCACTCTGGGCAATCTGAGCTTTCAGTCTCCCCTGTGTGGCAGTTCGCATGTTCAGCATGTTCCAAACAGTCCTCACATTGCTCCTCCCCAAGTTTGGCAAAGCTGATTTTTTTGTCTTTTATAATCTTCCTGTATGCTTCATAGGAGCAGGCGTTTCCTTTATCCAGGTAGTCTGAATGCATCATCTTTATTGTGATGTCACTTGGCAGGTACCGTCGATTTGGGGCATGCTCCCGTCTGTAATGGCTCACACAAGGATGGAAGGACTCAATGTGGTCATCAAGGGTCTTCACGTCCATCTTGTTGACTGCAGCCTGCTTTCCTCTCTGGTCCTTGGATGGAACCAGTGGCCTGGAGTTCGACTTCCCCATCATGGAAATGACAAGACTGTCATTTTTAGGGTGGTAGCCCAATGATGACAGGAAAAACATTTTGCAGACCTGTCTTGGCTCTCCTTTCTGGTTTTGCAGCCGGTAAATGAATGAGCGGCCACGGCGACTTTCTGGGCCGGTTGTTATTCTTTTGGTTGGCATTGGGGTAACTGAGTAAAACATCCATGATCGTCTTTCTGTGTAGGTCATCTCCCAGTATTGACTCCATATCTCCCTCCGTCTTTCCTCTGAAATATGGTCTGTACACCTTCTTCGACATTTGGCACCACATGGCTCTCTCATTGGTGGTCGACGTGATTCCACATCAGGCTGTGGCTCTGGCTCTTGAACTTGTTCCCCTGGGTCTCCAAGTTCCACTTCAGTCTGTGTCATCATAGGGGTTGGGACATAACCTAGGTCTGTAATGTCATCATATAAGCTGTCCACGCTGGTGGTATCCAGTAAAGTGTCCAGGATGGTCCACTCCATTTCTTCAGCGGGGGGCAGGACTTGCTGCCTCTTTGATGGAATACCTACATGTGTATCTTAAATGAAAAAGAGAGAAAATTAGTGGCATGAATGTAAATCTACATATTTCTGTGTGTGTCTGTCTGTCTGTCTGTCTGTCTGTGTACTGCAACAAATTATTATTATTATTATTATATGGACCTAGGACAACATCTTCACTCTGATCAATATATGTATATTGATGTCTGTATATCATAATATTTCATTGTACAGGGAATAACTTCAATTAGGTCCATGACAAAATAATGCATGAATTAGGCATTAATAAATGCCTAAATAATGACTAACACAATAATAAATTAATAATTTTCACCCTTAATGAAAAGGAAGAAAGAAAAGCCAACACACAAAAACGCAGCCTGGCTTCATAAGTTACATTAGGCCTACAATAATAGGATAAAACATAGAAGCTCGCAGTCATGCAGAGGGACAACATTTTCATAGGTTAATTTAATTAAGGGGAATCCAAATTAAATATATAATTTTATATTCAGAAGAAGAAACCGTGCAATAAATAAATGCTTAGGAACAGGAACCAATGTGTTTGAGCCTGAGCGCTAAGGGAGGGGGGCGTAAATACCTGCCGTCTCGCTCTGCAGAAGTTTGTTTTTGTTGAAAGCAGGGATGCTTACAGTAAAGAGAAAGAACTCTTGCTCACAACTCGCTTACTTCTCTAAACAGCGGACATAGTCTTCAAACAGCGGCCGCGAAGAGAGTGTGTTTTAAGTTGAACAGACACCTGTCACGTTAAAGAATAACTGTTACACCGATAGCTGTGTTTATGGACAGTTATATTTTCCTGCTGGACAACAACGCCGTGAATGATTAGCTTATGGATTATAACTTTGTGACATGAACAACAAAATGATGACATGGCATCGGCAATGATGTGAAGTTACAGAGGATAAAGTTACAGCTAGAAGCAGGGAGGATCAGGGGCAGGTAAGCAAAGCTATTTAAAACATCGCCTGTCAACTAGCATAATGCTATCTGAATGGACCTCTGAGAGGAAGTCCCGCCCTGGCGGCTGACAGGTGTTTATATTGTGACAGCCTCTAAATGTTTAATCTGTCACTGTTACTTACCATTCTCCGGGTATTTTCTTTTCAACGCCAGTTCGACCATCTTCTTTCCCCGGCTTTGTGCCATCTCAAACAAAATTTGTGTGAAGTTAGAAGGGTGAAATCGCAAATGTTAAAACCGTCCCGCGAGGATGCCGCGAAATCAGCTGTGTGTGTTCACCATGGCAACAGTAACTTCACTGCGCAGCAACACGGTTCTTTTTTGTCAGTTAAAACATAACAAGAATACAGTAATGGATGTTACTGTACTCATGCTTTGTTTCACTAGGGCTTTTTGCAGTTACTGTACAAACGACTACCGTTTTTCTCCAAAACGACACACATTTGAGATAAGGGCTGCGTCCGAAATCGCATACTACTTGTGTAGGTACTACATTTGAATTCGAACGTACTACACGACCGTTAAAAAAGTACGTTCTATATAGTATGAATGAGGGTAGTATGAATGGAATTCGGACGTACTACATCCGCCATGTTGATGTTGTCACGTGTCATGCGTCATATGACGCCGCCTCTCCCGCAGCCTCATGGGATAGTAAAGTGTCCATCGTATGCCTACTACAGAATTCGGAAGGAAGTAGTAGGTCATCCGGGTACTTCTCGCCTACTATTTTTCGAATACTATGAATTCGGACATACTACTCGCCTCGCATACTGTTTTTCGCATACTATATAGTAGGGAAGTATGCGATTTCGGACGCACCCAAGATGTTTTGTCACATAACAAAGGATGCCTTGAATGTCATGAAAATGATAATAACTCATTTTTGACCAAAAATGCAGTTACTGCCTTTTTGCTTTGTAGGGCAGTACAGCTCTAATTGAACTGGGAAATGCCAAAATCTCAAAATACATGACAACGCACATTTTATTAACACATTAAAACTGGTATCATGAACGTTGTTTGTCACCCTTAAATAATTAAAATATTACAGTTAAGATCTATTAACTTGGGTATTTTGGGTTTGGTCTTTTTAATGCTTTTTAATTGTTGTTGTTGTTGTTAATGTACTTCTGAGTAAGATGATTGTTATTTGTGAGTAGCACAGGTATATATGTAGCAATAGCCAGCAATACAATGTATGGGTCAAAATTAGCGATTTTCTTTTATGCCAAAAATCATTAGGACATCAAGTAAAGATCATGTTCCATGAAGATGTTTAGTAAACTTCCTACCATAAATATATCAAAACTTAATTTTTGATTAGTAATATGCATTGCTTAGAACTTCATTTGGACAACTTTAAAAGCGATTTTCTCAATATTTAGATTTTTTTGCACCCTCCCCAGATAGCATGGTGACCTTGATACAATGTTGAGTTTTGATCCAAACCATCATTTTGGTTGAGATTGACATTTCAGTATTTAATTCTGATGAAAGCTGACAGCACACACGGGTAAAGACAGTGACATTGAACTAACAGTGATTTGTACAAGATCATGCAGGCATGTATCTCTTCAGAACATCTCTTCAGAACACATATCAAACCATGATGGCAATTTACAATTGCTTTAGCTCTAATCCACTGGGGGCTTAGTTTCAGGCTGGGCTTTCATGATAGTAATTCTTAGTAATTCTATTTGAAAATGGTTGAAAAACACCAGTTGGAGTTTGAAAATGTAATTGTAAGTCTAATTGATTCTTCCTTATTAGAAAGAAAACACAGGTGCATCCTATAGAGAAGTCTTGTTTGTTGAGCCACCTGCAGGGTTTCAAACAATGGTGCATCTAATTATTTATCTGTTCCTTTGTTTTGCATGCTTGTTATTTGCATTTGATTTATTGTTACTGAATCTAACAAGTTGTTTATTCATGATGTGTAAATCTCAATTAAAAAAAAAATAATAATAATACCGTTATGACTGGTTTTGTGGTCCATGGTCACATTTAGATTGGAGTTGGAGTGCTTTCAAGAAATATTACTTAAATATTTAGTTCTTAATATACAATTAATACTGCATAAAACAAGACAGCTTTTACATTGATAAAATATGTATATTTGTGATTGTGAATTCTGACATCAAAGTAATTTGATAGGGTCAGGTACAGTACAAGCACCATGTGCCGAAGTCCTTTTCTCCTGTGAGAAATGTTCAATACAGTATGTGTGTGTGTGTTTCAGTGTGAAGAAAAACAAAGTCAGAAAACAGACAAGCTGGAAACTACATAGGATGAGCAGTGTTTGACAGTTGAAGGACAAGACACGTGATACACATCAACAGTGCTCAGCTGCTCCAGACAAACATCTCAGATCATCAGATCACACAGGCAGTGAGAGAGTGTGTGTCTGATCCAGGACCTCATGCGTTCACTTTACTGAGGAGAGTGAAATATGTGCTGGTAAAATTCATTGAATGCACTATAGTGATCACAACTGTTGAAGAGACACACAGGGTGTGGAGGAGAACATCTTCAGCTTGAATGATAAAGAAAAAATCTGCACTGATATTTTCAAAAGAGCACAGAAGACTGACTCAGCAATGGACAAAGACCAAGACAGCAGACCTGGGCATTCTGATCTCAGAAAGACTAAAAAAAATGATGAAAGAAGCATTTTTTACAGTCTCAAGAGTTTCCCAATACTTTGTAAGTTTTCATGATTGTGATGTCTTGAATACAGTGGCATCAACAGCATCTACATACTTTTATAATTAATAAAATTACAGAAACAAATGCCATATATAGTGCTGAACATGCTGGCACAGATACAGACACTCGATCAGATGACTATGTATTTATATCTAAACTAATGGACATACGTTTACATAAATTCATTTAGCAGACACTTTTATTCATAACCAAAATCTTAAATCATTTTATAAACAATTTGATATCACACACTGGCTTCACAGTATAGTTTTATTGGTAACACTTTACAATAAGGTGTAATTTGTTAACATTAGTTAATGTATTAACTAACATGAACAAAGAATGAACAATGCATTTATTACACTATTTATTAATCTTTGTTCAGTTGTTCATTGTTTATTCATGTTAGTCCACAATGCATTAACTAATGTTAAACACAACACAATCACGCATTGTGGTTTATTGCATTGGTAAATGCTGAAATTAACATTAACTAATATTAATAAATGCTGTAGAAGTATTGTTCAATCTTAGTTCATGTTTACTAATGTTGTTAACTAATGAACCTTATTGTAAAGTGTTACCGTTTTATTTCATCATTTACCATGCTTCTATCCAAAACAATTTATGAACTAAGCAGGATTTTTGATTGCAGGGAGCAAAAAAGAGAGAAGTCCAGATGGCAGTCGTCCTAACAGTAAGTCTCAGTGTAAGACTGTTCTACTATTCTACTGAATATAGTTGTTTAATATATATTTTGCTACATTTTTTCAGTGTCAAAACTGAATCTGGTTGTGTGTGGAAGTGACAGGACATTAAAATCCTCGATATTAGAGCTGTTCCTGCAGCAGACAGACAGAAGATCGGAGTGTGTGTGGAGTGAAATTGAGATTCATGGTCGTCTGATCAGTCTGGCGGAGCTTCCAGCTCTCAATCAGCTCTCGGAAGAGGAAGCAATGCATCAGTCTCTTCACTGCATGTCTCACTGTGATCGTGGAGTTCATGTTTTCCTCCTCATTATTAATGTCGGTGGATTAACTAATGATGACAAAGCAGAAATTGAGAAGATCCAGAAGATCTTTGACCCCAGAGAGCATTTCATACTGCTTTTCACCACAGATTACTCTGTTGGAGCACCACTGATGGACTTCATGAAATCCAGCCCAGAAATTCAGAATTTAATCAGTCTCTATGGGAATCAGTACAGATTGATGGGGTTAAAACAACCTGAAAACTCAACACATATCCCAGAACTACTGGATTATATAGAGAATATGAAGACTGAACCATATTCACTGCAGATGTATGTGAAAGCTCAAGAGAACCGAGCCAGACATCAAACAGAAGAGAAATATAAAGAAGAACTAAAGAGAATGAAGGATGAAATTGATGAGTTAAAGCAGAAGATGCAGTCAGAGGGTGAGTGGATTTTACTCTCAGAATCTCTCACAGGACCCATTACAAATAGTTTGTACAGAATGTGTGTACAGAAAATTAGGCCAGCATTTATTGTTGACTCAGGAATCATCATATCTCCAGGTGTCTTAGCAACAAGTTATATTACAAGATATGGAACTTAACATTTTAAAATCTAATGTTATATACCATAAAACCCATTTGTGATGTGATTTCCCAGATAGCAAGCCAAGTCAATTTTGATGCGTCAACGCTAACTGCATTGGATTAATGTTGTAAAGTGATGTTGGTTCCATATCGCTTTTGCACCTGCAATTCATGTTGAAACAAAGTTGAGATTTCAACAGAAAAAATCTATCATCACAATCAACATTACACTATGACTGATTCTACATCACTGCTGCTGTGTCATTTCTGTATTGAAATGAACAAAAATAGTCAGTGAATCAATCCTACACTACTGGTGTTGAATCGATACTGTAATTTCAAATAAAAAACATAAATATATGTGTGTATATATATATATATATATATATATATATATATATATATATATATATATACAGTATGTACACATATATATATATATATATATATATATATATATATATATAATTTGTAATATCATTTAATCAATCTTAATGTGATGTTGGTTCTAAATCAATTTTGTTGAAACATTGAAAATGATAACATAAAATAACCATGTGATGTACTGCAATGGTTCATCCCTACGGTAGGGATACATTTGCAGCTTTATTAGAGTTGCGGTCATACAAGCAGTGGTCAAGACACAGGGCTGACAAAATCATAAACATTAAACAGGCAGGCAGCGATCAGTCATGGAGCAGAAACAAGTGTAGGTCAGGGCAGGCGGCTAACAACAACACTGTACAACAAGGTAGCAAAAGTAGTCATGTTATGTTCAACACGGAAAAAATAGAACACATTTCACATTGAAGCACTGTTTTGGAGCTTGATTCGTTTTTCCAAAAGCTTGACGTCCGCCTGAAAACCATGTGACTGCTTCAGTATCTGCTTCAAACGAAGCAAACCTCAGTGCCGTTTCCTTTACATTGTAATGTGTTAGCATTGTTTTTTAAAATCGTAATTTACACATTAATCTCAATTGAACTTTGCCCATTAAATAACAGTCCTAAGGACTGAGGCAGAGTTAAAATAGACAGATCACTGATTTAACTTATGGATTTATGTTTGATTTATTTGACTTATTTTAGTGACAGTACACTGACTCAAATGAATGACTTTGACAATGACCATTTTTATATAAAATAAAACAAATAATCATTTGTAGAACCAGATGTGAAACCAGCAGCTGTAATGGAACACAGCACTATGGAACGTGTTATTCATTTTTATGAACACTAGATGGCCACATGATAAACCGTTTTGAAAAGCTTTGAGTAATGAACCTTTTCCCGATACAATTGTGTTCAGAACGCTTCACTTTGTCATCACTAAGCAAATGTCCAAAGGGCAGGCGGCAAAGGTTCCAAAACGAGAGGCAGGCAAGGTAACAATAGACAGTACGAGAATGATAAGAAACGCTCAGTAAGAGGCGCTCTTTGTGACATGCACCAAGTTAAATTGAATGTTATGTTGAAAAACATGATGTTACTTAAGAGCAAGTCAATTCAGCTGTCATGCATAGTCACATTCAGGAATGTTAATATGCTATTCACTTTTTTTTAATTGTTCAACACAATAATCTAACTATATTTATAATACTGTTGAATTATGTATATTTAATCTATTTATTTAAAATCGATTAATGCTTTAATATCAAATGGAAAGAATATGGCAAGGTGTCCAATCATTCCACCCAAGTTTATCTCCATCCCTAATTAAACACATCTGAATCAGATAATCAAGATCATTAGAGATCAATAAAATCAACAAACACCTCTGAACTATGGCCATTGCATGAATCTCATTTTCTGTGAAACTACATAACATAAAAGTTTCACTTGTAGAATCAAGCGCTTAGGTTATTTTTTTTTTCTTCTTCAATGAAATTTCTTTAAAGCTGCACATTCACCTTAATAAAAGATCAGTTTTAATACAATTTCAAGGTTATAAATCAATCAAAAATTGAATTCAGTGTAGCACTTCATGTTCCTTGTAATTGTGAAATTTACTAGGAATTTCTAAATGAAAATTATTTCTACACTCTTAAAAATAAAGGTGTATAAAAGGTTCTTCACAGCGATGCCATAGAAGAACCATTTTTGGTTCCACAAAGAAACATTCAGTCAAAGGTTCTTTAAAGAACCATCTCTTTCTTACCTGATGGTTTTTATAATCTGAAGAACCTTCTTTTTTGTGATGTTAAAGGTTCTTTATGGAACCATTTAGACAAAAAGGTTCTTCTGTGGCATCGTGAAGCCCCTTTATTTTTAAGAGTGTACACCAGTGTTTTTCAGTACGTTTTAGTACAATATTTTTGACTTGATTTCAGCCTATTTGCCTATTTATTAAATGCTACGTGTTTTGTCATAATTATTCCAGAAAAATTATAGTTATTCCACTACTGACTTTCTTCTTTTCTTACAAAATAAATTAATAAAGTAGTGCAATGATCTGCTTTTAACAGGTATTTAAATTCTGCAGTAATCTCGAATATTAATTTGTGTTTCAGGTGCTGAAGGTGAAGTAGATGATCTGGAGTGGAGGATCGTGTTGATCGGGAAGACAGGAAATGGAAAGAGTGCAACAGGAAACACTATTCTGGGAAAAGAGGAGTTTGTGAGTAAATTAACACTAGATTCAATGACGACAGTTTGTCAGAAGGGTGTTGGTGAAGTTGATGGCCGATCAGTAGCTGTTGTTGATACTCCAGGTCTCTTTGACACGACACTGTCAAATGATCAAGTGACAGAAGAAATAATGAAATGTGTTTCAATGATGTCACCTGGACCTCATGTGTTTGTCATTGTGTTGAGTGTGGTAAGATTCACCAAAGAAGAAACAGACACTGTAGATCTGATAAAGAAGATCTTTGGTCCAAAATCTGCTCAGTTCAGCATTGTTCTGTTCACTAGAGGAGACGAACTTGAGGGTGAATCTATAGAGGATTATGTGAAGAGAAGTAAGTCTGCAGAACTGAAGAAACTGATCAGAGATTGTGGAAACAGATTCATGATTTTTAATAACAGAGAAAAACGAGACAAAACTCAAGTGATTCAACTGTTAAACATGATAGAAGAGCTGAAAAATACTAATGAGGGTCGATACTTCACTAACAGCATGTTTGAGGAGGCGGAGATGTCCATTAAAAAGAAAACGGAGGAGATAATGAAAGAGAGAGAGAGAGAAATTCAGAGTCAGAGAGAAGAATTACAAGCCGAATACGAGATGGAAATGAAAAGCATGATGAAGAGACTCCAGGAAGAGAAACAAAGAGCAGATGAGGAGAGATTGAAAATGCAGAATCAGTTCAGAGAAAAAGAGGAAGAACTCAGAAAAGAGTTTGAAGAAAAAGAGAAAACAGAACAGAAGAAACGAGAGATTGAAAACCAGAAACGATCAGAGAAAGAAAAACAGCAAAGAGCTGAATATTATCAACAAATTGAAGAGATGAAGAGAGAGATGGAAAATCAGAGATCACAGTATGAAAAACAGCAAAAAGAAAGAGAAGAAGAAGAAAGAAAGAAAGAAGAGAAATACACACAAGATCAAGAAAAGATGAAAAATGAACAAAAGCGTATTTTAGCAGAGTTACAGATGAAACAAGAAGAAGAAATAAAGAAGAGAGAATCTGAGGAGCAAAGGAGGATTAAAGAAGAAGAGGAAGAAAGAAAGGAATGGGAGAGAAAAATAAAAGAGGCTGAATATGAAAGAAAAGAGGAAATTAAACGACAGCAGAGAGAATGGCAGGATGAAAAGAAACTGCAGATGAGAGAACGAAAAGAAGAAGAAAGAAGGAGAAAAGAGCAACATGAGAAACAGCTGAAAGAAAAACAAGAAGAACTGGATCAAATGAGAAAGAAATTTGAAAGAGAGAGAAAAGAAGAAAGACAGAAGATAGAAGATGAAAGACAAAAACAGAGAATTGAGAGAGCAGAAAAAGAGAAAGAATATGAAGCAAAGAAAATTGAAATGAAAAGACATTATGAGGAACTGGAAGAAGAGAGAATAGAAGAGTGGGAGAAAAGAAAACTAGAAGATGATGAGAGGCAAGAAGAAGAGAGAAAGAGATGGAAGAAAATGATTGAAGATGTGAAACAAGAGCAAGAAAAAGAGATGAAGAAAAGAGAAACAGAGAAGAAGGAGAGAAAAGAAAGAGAAGAGAAAGAGAGAGATCAAATTAGACAGAAACATGAAAAGGACATAAAGATGATGAAGAAGAAACATGCAGATGAAGCCAGAAAACAAGCAGAAGAATTTAATGAGTTCAGAGAGAAAAAAGAGCAGCACATTCAGGAGCTCCAGCAGACGCTGGAAGAACATCAGAAACACAACGAGTTCCTGGAAACACTCTATCAACACTTGAAAGACCGGACAGGAGAAGACATAAAAGATCTAAAAGACAAGAAAGAACGAGAAAGACAAGAGCTACTACAAAAGATTGAAAAACAAAAAAATAAAAAAACAAACTGTGTTATTATGTGATCATGTCAAAGTATAAATAATGTCATTTTTAAACATATATTACAAGCTAAAAAATTCTTTGGACTGTTTTAGTAGAGTGCTCTTGTATTGCGCTGTACATTTGTTTTGTTTTGTTTTCATAATTCTTTGTTCATAATTTACTTGTTAGTTACATGGGATATTTGTCCCAACACTATATTGATAGTGAGAGATAAGAAGGAATTTCAACGTTTCAAGTAGCTAATGTTGTAGTAAAGCAGTTTGGTTTAACACTGAAGTCAGACACAAAGTTAGAATGAACACTGAAACATACACATATAAGATTAAGTAAACTGATCATTTTTACCATAATTTTGTCTCCTGCTTTCTTCTCTTTCCTGGTTTCCTAAAACCAAATCTGCTTGCTCATATTATTCAGCTGCAACACAAAACTCTGTAAAAATAATAAATGTTTGACATCTAAATGTTTGACTTATTTTTTTTTTTTAAATTGGACTCTTATTGGAATCAAAACTAGGAATCGATAAGAATTGGAATCGGAATTTATTAAATTCAAACGATACTCAACAATAACTGAGGGCCCTTCTAACCTCCATGACGAGCTCGCCAGGGTTCTTGCTAAAGCAGTTAAACCTTTCACACATAAATTTAAAATATTCTAGCTGACCCCCAGAGTAGGCAACTGTTATTTTAGAATGTATTGCCTTATTATTTCCATAGCGACATGTCATCCTTGTGACGTAACACACCGCACCCACTATAGCTCTGAATGAGTGATGTATCGCTTTTATTTCATTTTTCCTTTTTTATTCAAAATATTCACAAATGTGTTCATTATATTATGAAATATCTGATATTCAGATTCTCAAATATCTGCAAGTAAAAGTATTTGGTCGTTTAAACACCTTTATAATAATGATGTTAGTTGATCTATAACCCGCAATGGATGCTGCTATGTTAGTTTGCGCTTACAGCACATACACGGATTGTCTGGTCTCGTCTACTTCACTTACATTCTTTAAATAAACACCTTGTATTACCGTTACCCCAGTTGTCCTCTTCCTCTGTTGGTGTGACAGAAGACCAGACAATTTCCAACAAATACTATGGACATCCTATTTTCTAACCCTGTGAATTCACTCCTCACTGTTTTTCAAGATGGCCGTCTAATTGAGGATTATGTTGAGGAATTTCTTGATCTTTCCTATAGGGTACCATGGATGGTCTGATACCATCTGTTCTTTGGAGCGCTATATTGAATATGCACTGTGGCTAAGTGGTTCATCCTTCACTAAATGCCGAATGCCCTGTGGATGAAACCGTAGACCCTGTGTCGCCTGTCTCCGCTGCGACAGCTTTCAATATTATCACAGCAAGTGCTTCCGTATTCCCTCGGGAGAGGAAGGTTATCTCAAACAGCGCAGATTTGGTGGCAAAGCTTGCGGATCCTCCTATCATTTCCATTAGGAAGACTATGAAAATGAATTACACTCTGCTATGCTCATGTCCAAAATCCATACACAATCAACATAATTATGAATCCGTTGCAGTGAGTAAAAGTCACAAATCTATTCCTGAAAATCAATTTGCAGAGTATGTAGTTTCCTGAAACTGACAGAGCGAAACCCGCTCCAGAATTTGCACCAGCCACCGAGTTCTATCTGGCCTCAGAGTCCAATTCTGCTCCTGAATCTGCTTCAATCCATGAGCCAGCTTCAGAGTCTGGGCCAACCCCAAAGATTATTAAATCCTCAGTACTTCACTTCACCTCTGTCCAAAGGAGGAGATAGAGGAAGAAGAAACGGTCCTCTACCGGGCTAGTCCATGACCACAGCCCAGTATCTGTAAACCCAGCCCCAGAGTCCACTCCAGTCTCAGAGTCCAGTAATAAGCACGTTCCAGTTTCAGAACTGTTCTGTGGTGGTTTACCTTCAATCCTAACATCCATTCAAGAATTCTGTTGGGTTTCTTATCAAATATTTGAAAGCATTTTCAGATGTCTTTTTGCATGTGAATCACTATAGTTCTGTTTATCTGAATTTGTCGAGGCGTTGAGGGAATGTCTAGACATGTTCCACATTCAGGTATCATTCTGAATCTGACTAACTGTGTTTTCTTATAGTTGCATCAAGGGTCTGTGTTTAAAAGACATCGGCTACAATCAAACACAACATGTCATGACATTGTGTAAACTTCAATGTTTTCATTGGGAGTCTGTGTGTGAGTCATCACAATACATGTCTAATGTTGGAACTGTAGACTGACTGTCAGATGCAGTGTAATACAAACAGAGAGAAGAGCACATTTACATTAATCACCATAAAGGTGACTCAACTGCCAGCACAGCACTGAACCTTTACCTTTAGCCTAGTCTGTGACTCATACACAAACACAAACCGTTAATGCGTACATGGTTTACATTTTGGCATTATGTGTATTACTTGCAAATCAATTTCACAATTGCTAGCTTCATGCTCTGCTATTTGAGCTACAGGAACCAGCCTTCAGCCTAAATGTCACTGACTGAAATCACACTATCAGTTAAAGTGTCAAAAGCAGTAATGTCTTCATAAACAGAGAACAGAATAATTAAATATATGACTCAATCACTCATTTCAGTTCAGTTTCAGATTTACACCTGTGTGTTTGTGTGTGTCAGATTATTTCTGACTTTGTGTTTGACCAAATGAGGCTTAGTAGTGAAAAAATAGATCTGGGATGCATTCTGATGCAGTTAAGAAATGTCGATGGTGAATACAGCACATAACACACATAAACACTAA
Source organism: Onychostoma macrolepis (assembly GCF_012432095.1). Taxonomy (NCBI): domain Eukaryota; kingdom Metazoa; phylum Chordata; class Actinopteri; order Cypriniformes; family Cyprinidae; genus Onychostoma; species Onychostoma macrolepis. Next base: position 9,134,394 of record NC_081157.1, on the reverse strand, counting down.
AAACAGACATAATACAATGGAATTAAATTAAAATGAAGAAAGTGAGCGTCCCATCAAATTGATTCTGTAATATTTTTAACTATCATATTTATCTTTTTAACCACTACAGAAGCAGGGTTGAGCCTGGTCAGTACCTGGATGGGAGACCTCCTGAGAAAACTAGGTTGCTGTTGGGAGAGGTGTTAGTGAGGCCAGCAGGGGGTGCTCACCCTGTGCTCTGTGTGGGTCCTAAAGCCCCAGTGTGGTGATGGGGACACTATATTTTCAAAAAGCACCGTCCTTCGGATGACGGCATAAAAAATCTCAGGATGATCTCACAAGAGAAAAATGACAAATATTCAGTCTATATGTTTTCTTTTTTTTTTATACTGTTATTCTCTACAGCAGCCTGTTTTTGATTTCATGACACTTTAACATTGTGTCCTTAACGACACAAGATGTCATTACTGCAGATCTGCTTTAATTTATTTATTTTTTTCATATTTTTATTTGCAAAAAAAAAAAAAAAATGTTAATACTTAAGTTAAGAGGATTTACACATTGAAATTGCAATATCTGTCATAAAAAGCTAAATATGTTATCTTTAGTGTGTATGGAAACAACTGACATCTAAGGTTACTGACTAAATTGTACATGGCATAGAGAAAACCATCAAATCCCCTATTTTGTATATTATTTTTTAATATCAGTATTTACAAAACTGCAAAAAATTTGAAAAAGCTATTGAAATATATTTCATTTTTATAGAAATTAAAAAAGAAAAAAAAAAGTATATAATGAATGTTGTTGTAACGTTGTGGTAAGGACATTTTGTAAGAAGAAGAGTTGAAAAACATTAAAAATAAACATGTTCCTGATTAAAATCTTAATGACTCCATGCAATTTTGTTGACCTTTTTATATGTATTACAGACTCTGATGGTTAAAATTAAAATTCACAGGGGTTGATTTTTTTTCAATTTTGGAGAGTCAAAAGTGCCCGTAGTTGCAGAAACAGAATGTCCCCTTGCTCCTCGGGGGCCACCTGAGTTTGGAGGGAATCTTCTGTCATGCTTGAAGAAAAATAACAGCATTTACTTTTAGAATGACATGAGTAATAACAGAATTTACAGTAAGGCTACCAACAAATCCAGGTAACCATGTTCATTAAATTTATTTACAATATGCACACATTCACTCTTAAGCATCTACGTAATATGCTAAAACAGCTCTGTTAATGCGTTCCCATCAGTGTCTTGCCTTTACACTTGCTCTGCTGCTCTGTAAGCATATCTAGTCTACCAAAACCAAAAGCAATAACCTGCCATGTCCAATACAAAAATGTGCTTTGTTAAACTGGACTGTTGGTGGATAGTGAATAAGACAGCTAAAATATTGATCTACTGTGGCGTAACTCTTAAGTAAATTTGATTCACGGTGTAGCATTCTTAGACAGTTCAGCACTAATGTTATGCACCTTCCTCTCTCTCTCTCTGTGTGTCTGTGCTTTCTTTCCGTGACTAACCATCATTAATCTACTCTCTAGGGGCAGGATCTTGACAGCATGCCAGTGAGAACTCTGGGAAAGCCAAAAGAACTGTCCAAAAACAGAGCAGCTTTTCTTGTTTGGGAGCTGCACGACACTCAAACACACATGAATGGATGTGGACGGGTGGTGTGGTATCACTATTACTATTCAATAGGGATATTATGAACATATAGAATGACTTGCAGTTGCTATACCTTCCTGTGAAGCTGCTTGGAAACATACTATACCAACATACTACGACTATGAATAACACAATTCACAAGTCGCATTTCCTTTACAAAATGTAAAAACCTAGTATGAGCTCATGTGTTTAGCGTATGTGTACAAACACTGCACAAATTATGAAATCATGACTTTTCTGGGTCTGCAAGATCAAATTACACAGCAATTTGTAGAACGAACATCTGTGGCTAAATATTTTGGTGTAGAACCTGGGGTCAAATAGCTGAAATTCTCTGTTTTATGGGCCATATGGTTGAGTCTCCCAGGATCCCTCACACCTGGAAAGATTTATAGAGGAGTTTTTATAAAGGTTTTCTTGTACTCAAATTTCAGGTCTTACAAATAGGGTTTATTGCAAAATATAAAAATATGACAGCATTTTCTTTAACACAAAATTAACTATGTTCTTTGTTTAGTTTGAATTTAAATGGAATGTTGCTTGGGAAGTGCCTGACAAATGTGTAAATGTAAACTTGCATGTGTCAAATATAATTTGTCAAATCTTTTATGATATTCTTCCATAACAGATTTGTGAGGTCACAAATGTATCTTGTTCTGTTGTCTGCCCATGTCACCTCTCTCTTGTTGGCAGTAGACTCTGGACTCTGGGTCCAACTTGACACCGAGGAGCTCTCAGGAACAATGGGGCCTCATAAACTCCTCTATCCTCCGTGCTCATAAAAGTTCACTGTGAGCAGCTGTAAATCAGTTTCTGCTGTCATAGCCTACGCTACACAGTTTATCATCTTAAATTCTAGTCACAGCTGATGGAAATGTTCACACTTTGATCACTGTGCTGCTTTTTTATTGTTGTTCTAACTCAATGACCTCATGTTTGGAGCGAATGTGTGTGTGTGCCTTTTGTCAACTGAGTAGATGGGCGTCTGTACTCTTATCGAGGCTCTGTACTTGTGTTCTTCTGCTCTCACTTTCTCCTGTTTGTTTTGATTTTCAGCCCTCTTATTTTTCTGCCTCTGGACTGTGTATGTGGAGATCAGCAAACCGTGCTGATGAAGAAAATAGTGTTGAACAAACTCAAGCAAAAAAATGGATGTGTACTTTAGATTTAGGGTTTTTTGTGATGACTTTGGGCTATAAGAGACATCTATACAACATCTAATGGAAATTAGAAAAATATATGCTGACAATGCACAAGGAATAGTCGATGACGATGCACACCAAAGGTGGTGATTCACATCGTGGCTGTTACACTTCAGAAATGCATTATTTTCTAATAATTCAATGGCCCGGAGTCAGTTATTCTGCTTATACTATAGTTACCATTCCTCAAGACAATATTCAGAAGATGTATAGCAAGACATTTGTCAGGTTTTTCCTTAAAAAGGTGTGTGTGGGAGAGGGAGCGCAGCAATTGTATTGCTTTGCATACAATTTTGTGGCAAAATCATGAACGTAATTTGACTTTTTTATTCTATTGTTTATTCAATTTATTTGCTTGGTCAGTGTATTTGTGGGTTTAGTTCCTTCGCTGTTGTTGGCTGATAGGACCTTTGAAATAACTGAACTCATTTGGGAGACTGGGCAGAACACTGGTAAGTCACTCGACAGGACACAGACAGAACAGGGAAGGACATGACTAGACTCGATTGGAAATAGTGAGAAAGTGTTCAAAAAAGACAGGTAGCAAAGCACAATAATCTGGCAAAACGCCTAGGAACACGCAGAGAGAAATAGAGAGGTTAATCAGCAAAGAGGGAGCAGGTGCCGTCCCAGCAAACAGCTGAGTCTAGGGCCCAGTCCACACGAATGCAGGTATTTTCAAAATGGCAGCTTTTTCTATGCAGTTTGGCTGTTCATTCATACGCAAACGCAGCACCAGGTCACTGAAACTGAACCTTTTAGAAAACTCCTGCCAGGCAGAAGATTTTCAAAAACTCCGGTTGCAGTGTTATCGTGTAAATAACGAAACCAGAGATTTTAGCTTGTGACGTCGGAGCATGCGCTGTTATCTTTTTCAGGCTTCTGAGTGACCAGCATGGCTTTACGGTTGAGATTATATCGCCACCTGTTGGGTTGGCATGCTCTTGACAGTGCTTCATAGCATGCTTGTGCGTTATCTTGTGGACGGATTTTTTTAGAAATGGAAGAAGGAAAAACTTTATAAACCTACCCGTGTGCGTATGGACATGGCCTAGGATAGAAGTGCAAGACATGAAAGTAAAAAAAAAAAGTGTCAAACCCGGCTCAACAACATTTAGGTTTGGTATTTCTGTATTTTAAAAATACATTAAATACTTTGTTAGGTAACAGGTTTCCTGTATTAGCTAGTTCAGGGCCACCAACCCCAACTTTGTCAGAGAAAATACCTCGATCTTGTATTGGGTTAATGGGTACACATTTAGGGCTTGGATTTGATAGATAAATAGATAGATAGATAGATAATTTCCACCCTCAGAAACTGAGTCTTTCAAACAGCCTCATTCGCATAATATTTTTTTCACAATTCAGCTTTTAAGTGTCAGTTCAAGTTTCAGTATTTGTAGTGATGCTACTGGCCAACACTGCTGAAAACAGTCTCTTTTAATCACATATGATCCTTGTCTCACAAATCAATTAGCAATAACAGTTGGGAATATTAGTTTAATGATGTCAAATGTAAAAACTGATTTATGGAATCCAACCTAGAATTGAGTCGATTCAAAAACTTCTGTAAGTAAGCAGAGGATGTAACAGTTTTTTCTAGCAGTTGCAAAAAACATTTTGTATATTTTAAAATATAAAAAGACTGTATTTATATTCTGATAATAATGTAATATTAATTAAATATCCTCACTCATTTCATCACATCTACTCGCCATCTTTGCAAAGATGAATGAAAGAATGCACCCAGGGTTCTGACTAAAAAGAGTCTACATAAACACCCTAACGTATCCTTGCTCAACCCTTTTCAGGATGTCCTTGCAATCAGACCAGGAATTCCCAAAATACCCCCTCGTGTTTTAAATAAATATTTCAATAATTGTACAACATATCAGATGTCATTTAATGTTCACAATGACATTCAGGTTCACACACACACACATGTGTGTATATATATATATATATATATATATATATATATATATATACTAGTGCTGTCAATCGATTAAAAAATTTAATCACGTTAATCACAGTCATGGACTGTGATTAATCATGATTAATCGCAAATTTAAAATACTAGGATTTACCTGTAAATGTGTTGAAAAAGAAATGCATGACAAACTAGTTTAAGGAAACAGAACCTTTCACACTTCCGCCAGGTATGAGACATAATCCTTATTATTCTTTTATCATTATTCTTTTGTTTTTATTCAGCCATTATCAGCCTTTATACTGGCAATAAAACGTTTACCAAGCCACATCGCTTCAATCCATTTACCCAACTGTTATCAAAAGTATTTCTAAATAAATACAACAAAACATTTCTTGCGACCTTACGTGAAGTATTATGAGAAATTCCAGAAAATCACATACAGACCATATCTATCGTAATCATGTGTTTATTATCTTATATAATGTATAGTGGCTGTTGTCATGTTTATTTCTGCTGTGTAAAAGCCTTAACATGTATGCTCTGCTGAAACTCACGTTGTTTGTGATGTTATAACCGCCTCTCCGTTCTTAAGTTGTCAGGGATACATTCCGAGTATAATACACATCAGTAAAAGGATCTATTTTTATTTGTCTATATACACTTTGGGCGGCCGCGATACATTATAAAAGTAGCCCAAAAAACCGCAACCCACGGCTCTGTAATTTCTCCCGCGACTGTATTTTCAAAATAGCTCACTTGTGCCGTTACCCTGGCAACACTGGTTCGCTGTACCCTCATCACACGATGATAGATGACCTTTCACGCTGCGATGACAGGAAGAAGTTGGGGTCAAACCTTATCAAACAATTAATCTGCGTTAAAAAAATATTAACGCGTAAAATTTTTTTGATTAATCGCATGCGTTAACGCGTTAACATTGATACCCCTAATATATACATATACATATATATATATATATATATATATATATATATATATACACACACACATTAGTGTGATTACCTGCATCTGATACAGCATTTATTCTTCAGCTCAATCTCATTTTCACAATAAAACATTAGTTTGAATGTCTGCTGAGGAAAGTGACATATTTGTCATACCAAATGTAAGAAATAAATATAAGGTTATTGCACATACTTTTATTGCACAATGGGGGAACATTTAACTGTTCATGAGGTAGATTGCCTGGGGGAGGAAACTGTTCTTGTGCCTGGCTGTCCTGGTATTTGGTGCTCTGTAGTGCCGGCCAGATGGCAAAAGTTCAAAAAGGAGATGGCTTGGATGTGAGGGATCCAGAGTGATTTTCTGAGCCCTTTTCCTCACTGTGGATATATACAGTTCTTGAAGGGTGGGCAGGGGAGCAGTCCAAACCGTTCTCTGTAGTCTTTTGATGTTTTATTTTGTAGCTGAGCCAAGCCAGACAGTTACTGAAGTGCACAGGACAGATTCAATGATGGCCGAGTAGAACTGTATCAGGAGTTCCTGTGGCAGGTTGAACTTCCTCAGCTGGTGAAGGAAGTACAATCTTTGGGCCTTTTTAACAGTGGAGTCTATGTGAGTGTCAAACTTAAGGTCCTGACAGATGGTGGTGCCCAGGAACTTGGATGACTCTACTGTTCATGATGGTGAGTGAGGGGAGTGCTGGGTGGTTTCTCCTGAAGTCCATGATCATCTCCACTGTTTTGAGTGTGTTCAGCTGCAGGTTGTTAAGACTGCACCAAACAGCCAGCTGCTCAACCTCCAGTCTGTAAGCACTGACTCACAGTCCTGGATGAGGCCGATGACTGTAGTTTCATTTGCAAACTTCAGGAGCTTGACAGAGTGGTCAGTAGAGGTACAGTCGTTGGTGTAGAGGGAGAAGAGAAGTGGGGAGAGGACGCAACCCTGAGGGGCACCAGTGCTGATGGTTTGATTAAAAACCCATTTCCTTAACCTGACTTTCACATAACACACTAACACATCTCTATAATTCAAATCCGTTAAAGGATTGTTAGGCTGCATTAATTAGGACAACCGGAATCGGGAACACTTCCCATAACACCCGATGTATTTGTTACATCATTAGAAGAATGGCATCTATGCTAATATTAGTGTGTTTCTTTCTTATTCTGAGGTCACCGTAGCCACCAGATCCAGATCGGATGGTCACTGCAGCCACCCGGATCCAGTCCGTATCCAGACCAGATGGTGGAACAGCACCTAGAGACGACCTTAACAGCCCTGAACAAGTCGTCTGCACAATCTGACTTTGCAGCCTAGAATTAAACTGCTGGTTTTGTCTAGCCAGAGGAGAACGGCACACTATTTCGACACCCTATTTTCCTGTTTAATACTGTAAAGCTGCTTTGACACAATCTGCATTGTAAAAGCACTATATACATAATAGTGACTTGACTTGAAGATCTGTGAAAAGTGTGGGCCTGGTGCTTTCCGCCTCTTCTGTTTCTTCATCTTCACTGATCTGAAGTGCAGGAGGGGGGAGAGGGGGGTTGTTGGAGGTGTTAATGGTTGTTTAGAGAGATGGTCAGAGAGGGTGTGGGGTGTTATAGCGGAATTTTTAAATCTACAGTAAAACTCATTCAGGTCTTAAGCAAGTTGTTGATTCGCCTCAGTGCCGGGGGATGGTGTCTTGTAGTTTGTAATGTCTTTCAGGCCTTTCCACACTGAAGCATAGTCGTTTGCTGAAAACTCGAGAAGTTAATCAGAAAGTAGTGGAGTTCATGGCACTTGGTAGCAGAAGACATGGAATTTCAGTGACTGGTAGCATAGACGGATTAACCAAACGGGCAAATGGGCGAGTGCCTAGGGCCACCAACATACTGTAACCAGAGATAAAGAAAAGTCCAATTATAAAAATTTACATGATCACTAGGAATTTAAGATGCATCTGTGGCGAGTGGGCATGACATGCAATGGTTATAGTACGAAAACCTGGACAATGGACAAGCATCAGCAGCTAATTGGCAGTGCTAAACGAAAATTAGAAAAAGATAAAGAAAAAATAAATTTTGCTACTTTACAAAAAATTCTAATATGTAGTTTTTTTTTTCGTGCCACTGCCAGAAGGTCCACTGAAATCAAGATCACCAGCATTGCTAAAGACGCAAGATGAACCCAGTCTCAGGCGAAGGTCCACCTCTGAAGGCAAAGATTGGTACATTGTACCTGTTGTACAAGGCCTTACATTGTGGGCTTGCAGTTTATCAGAACCGGGCTGCCAAATATCCGGTGGAATGGGGGTAATAACACAATTTCTCACGAACAATTTATTACATTTTACTTTATTTTACTTTGCCGGCAGATAGTGGTGAAACAAAACTATTGGAAGGAGGTGTTGAGGCATGTAGTATTCTGGGGCCATGATAAAAAACTGGGATCATCACACAATGGGAATTACCTTGGTTTGCTTAACTTGATTGCCGAGTTTGACCCCTTTTTACAAGAACATTTAAAAAACAAAGACAGAAGGGTAAAGGTAAGCCTTCTTACTTGTCCTCTACAATCTGCAAAGAATTTTTCTTTTTAATGGGCGAGAAAACTAAGAAAATCATAGCAGCTGAAATCCAACAGGCCAAACACTTCTCAGTAATTGTAGATTCAACACCAGATCTTTCTCACGCAGACCAGCTGACTTTTATTTTTAGATTCGTAAGTGCTGCAGGCAAAGTAGTTAAGTCATTTCTTGGATTTGAACCCCTCTATAGAACGTGTAATAAAAATGGTGCGAGACTTGATGTTGGACTTGCCGTGGGCAAAGCTATGATAATGCAAGTAATATGGCCGGTAAATATAACAATATTTATTAGTTACAATATAACAAATAACCAGAGAGATTAGGAAAGAGGATGTCTCTGCCCTAAAAAGGTTACTCAGCAAAGAATGCCAACAGTGAACACAGAGTTATGAATGCAATTCTTGATCGATATAAAGACAAGTTTTCTGATGCTGAAAAGCAAATGCACAAAAATGCTAGGTGGGGAGATTAAGAAATTCGGCCCCCCTGGTGACAGACAATTTGCAGAATGTAGAAGATACATTGATACGAGCCTGATCTCATGACGAAAACGTACCTGTGGGAACTTTTTTGCAAGACGTGAAAAACGTAGCGCCATGTACGTTTTGTGACATTCCGCATCCTAAATCCAATTCGGTGCCGGCTGAGCTACCAAGCAAGCTTTGTTACGTCTGGAAAACGAAACATATGGAGCTGTAATCATAACTGTGTAAGAAAATGATTACAAGTGCTTGCTGTTTTACCGCCTCTAGTGTTAATTTCCGTTGGAAACTGCCGTGATACATACTTATTGGTACGTATATCGCGTTTTGTGAAAAAGCTCCCACATGTACGTTTTCGTCATGATATCAGGTTGGTTGATATCTTTAGTTAGAAATGTACTATGTCCGAAGAGATAAAATGTTCAATACAATGTTGAATAATTAAATAGTCTGCCTTGAGTCGTTATAAAAATGCAAGTTTTTACGATGTGATTTAGATATCATACAACAACAAAAAAAGGCTTGCATAGACACAAGTGAATCAACAACAGCATGTCGAAGGAAATTGTTGAAGAAAACGAGGGAGTGCAAGTGTGTCAATGCAAGTTACAAGTTATCTAACAAAACCTGTGATTCCCAGACACGAGAGTGCAATTATGGTACTGGACCGCTAATCAAAGCCATCTGCCTGTGCTTGTGCAAGTGGTGGGAAAATACTTGTCTGTGCCTTGTACGAGCGTAGATAGTGAAAGGACTTGCAGCACTGTAGATATCAGTGTTTCTTTTCAGCAAGCAAATTCAAAAACTGCTCCGATAAAATTAAATGTTTGCCATCTCTATCTGTAGTTTGACACTAATTAATCATATTTGAACATTAAACAGACTATTGGTTGTCTGAGGCCAGTGGCAGATCAGGGTATAGATATGATATACTAGAATATGATAGCAGCATATGTAAACATGATACGCTTATGAATTTGAATATGTCACTTGTTTATTTGAGCACTGGTGTGGGTCAGTAAGATTTATTGCTGTGTTAAATCAAACAGTTCCTCTTACAACAAAGTGATATACTTTAAATGCAGAGTATGCAACCTGCATTGGGACACCAAACAAAACAAACACTACAGTACAACTATTCTGTTACAGTTTCCTATAAGCTGCTTTAAAAACGTGTACAGTGAAAAACACTAAAACACCACTTGACCTGACACTGTTCACAAACAACGGCCTTGTTCTTGAGTAAAGATGGAGCAGGAGTCACGGTTTGGATCTCTACTGGTGTGCTCTTCATTTCAGCTCTCAAAAAGGTGTCAAACCCAAACCAACCTTATATTATAAAGCAGGACAATTTGGTCTACGTAGGCTTGTGCCACTAACTGATACATTTCAAAGGGCCATTGGCAGCCTGGACAATGCCCATTGTTCTTGGTCGTCTTTGATTTAACAAAATAGGAAAGAGAGAGAGAGAAATAAAGAGGGCTACTATTCATATTATAGAGCAATATTGTTTGCCGCTGAACAAATACAGCAGGGGAAGAACTATTCCTTTATTCTCTGCCTTCAATCACTTCATATTCTTAATTAAATGGGCCCATTGTCTCAGGCCCTGGTCAGAGCGCGAGGAACACTACGGTGCATTGACAAGCCGCAGACAGATTATCTGGTTTGAATGGCTTTTCCAGACCAGCGAGAGGCTGACCAAACAATAGTGAACTTGTTGTAAGTGAAACAAATCCAATATTCATTGTGCACAGCTTCACAGCAAAGAATTCATGAGGAAACTCGTGTTTGTAATTGTAGAAATAGGTATGTGTTGACTACTAGCCTCTATTGTATCCAGTTGTAGCAACTGTTCTCTGGCGGTTGTGTTGTCGAAATCCCATTTTATATATGACAGGACTGGATAAGCACCTATAGTGGAATATTAATGTGGGAAATTATGTGAAATATATATTAATAAAAGTATCAGTTTCTTTCATAAAATGAAAGGAAAAAATGTACTGACTCCAAACTTTTGAATGGCAGTGTATATTGATAAAAGATTTCTATTTTGAATAAATGCTGCTCTTTTAAAATTTTTATTCATCAAAGCATCCTTAAAAAAAAGTATCACTGGTTCTAAAAAAAAAAGTAATCCGCACAACTGTTTCCAATATTGATAATAAATCAATCATGGATCATGTGACACTTAAGACTGGAGTAATGATGCTGAAAATTCAGCTTTGATCACAGAAATAAATTACAATTTAACATAGATTCACAAAGAAAACAGCTATTTAAAATTGTAATAATATTTCACAATATTACTGGGTTTTTTTCAGTATTTTTGATCATATAAATTTATATTTGATGAAAAGAAGAAACTTTGGCAACACTTCATTTTACCAGTGAGATTAATTCTCACTGTTATATAGTTGTTTATTAGCATGCATATTACTAGTATATTGGCTGTTTATTAGTACTTATAAAGCACATATTAAAGCCTTATTCTGCATGACCATATTTTAGATCCCTTAATCCGACCCAATACCCAAACTTCACAACTACCTTATTAACTGTTAATAAGCAGCAAATTAGAAGTTTATTGAGGCAAAAGTTGTGATTAATGGTTTGTTAATAGTGAGAATTGGTCCTTAAAATAAAGTGTGACTGAAACTTCTTTAATAACATTAAAAATCTTGCTAATCCCAAACTTTTGAACAACAGTACACACACACATACATGTATCATGTATAATACTTTTATTAGGTTATTTTATTAAGTTTAGTATAAAAATGTATTTTGTAACTTTTGACAGACTGACTCGGATGAAATAATGAATCAAGATTTTAAAATGATGGTTGCTTTTCAATTCTTCATAATATCATCATCACAATGGAAATATCTAAATTTTTCCTTTCCATTTGGGGTGTAACATATAGCTAATTTACATAATAAAAATTATCGATCTTATTCCAGTTTTGGAGAGATTTATTTCTGTGTGAAGGGACGTTATCTTGAAAGGAAGTTTTGTCAGTGTGTAATTTCAACTTTTCACTTCTGAGGTTCCTCCCCTATTGTACCATGGTTAAACTGTGTTTATTTTTTAGGTTAGATTTAAGCGTAGTGGTTTGGTGTTGGGTTTCTGTTGAACTTCTGTTACAATTAACATATACAAACACACAATACAATTATGGCCTATTCAGGAGCCACCATCCTGCAGAGTTTCACTCCAACGCCAATCAAACACACCTGAACCAGCTAATCACTCCAATAACCTGCAAAATTCAGCCAGCGATTGTCTTACTATAGGGAGATGAGAGGGTCTGTATTACTTACCTTTGGAGAAAGTGTAATGGCTAGCTTGGATCACGTGTGCTGTAATAACCAATCACATTACAGCCTTGGCATCATTGAATTTCAGTCAGAGTTGTGTGACAATCAATTGCCGTTTACGGATACCAGAATGAGAAGTGAAACAGCATTTTTAGTTAAATTCAAATGTATTGCTTAGTGTAAAACATGTTGAAGATTAGCCGATGGGCTGTCGATTGATTAAATGATGAGCTGTTTCCTCTAAAAAGCTGCTTATTCAGTGAAGCCTCTCTTCCATTGACATCCATTCAAATAAAACGGCCTCTGGTCTCCTTTCCGTTAGCATTAGCCGTTACGCTTCTTTGGCTAATGGTTACAGGCTTGCCTTCTAGTGGCTTTGGTTCAGCTCCACTTGTCTGGAAGTTTCTAGCAACGTCACTGGAAGGCAAGCCTGCAACCTTGAGCCAAAAAAGCTAATGGCTAATGCCTGGATTAAAGGCTAAAGCCTGTGGCTTTGTTGGTACGCAGGGAAGGAGACCAGAGGCCGTTTTTTTTTTAATGATGTCAATGGAAGAGAGTCTTCACTACGCTAAATAAACCACTTTTGTGAAGAAATAGCTTATCATTTAATGAATCAACAACCTACCAGCTAATCTTCAACATGTTTTATGCTAAACGATACTTTCGTTGGGAACTATATGTAGATTTTACCTTAATAAAAATGTTATTTTTAAGAGAAGGCAGAGTAGGGAATGTTGCGACCAATAGGACTCATTTACGGCATTATTACCAGCAAATATGTGTCGCATTACTATTTGATATGTGAACCTGGACCACAAAACCAGTCTTAAGTCGCTGGGGTATATTTTTAGCAATAGCCAAAAATACATTGTATGGGTCAAAATTTTTCTTTTACGCTAAAAATCATTAGTATATTAAGTAAAGATCATGTTCCATGAAGGTATTTTGTAAATTTATTACCGTAAATATATAAAAACTTAATTTAGTAATTAGTAATATACATTGCTAAAAACTTCATTTGGACAAATTTAAAGGTGATTTTCTCAATATTTAGATTTCAGATTCCAGATTTTCAAATAGTTGTATCTTGGCCAAATATTGTCCGATCCTAACAAACCATACATCAATGGGAAGCTTATTTATTCGGCTTTCAGATTAAGTATAAATCTCAATTTTGTAAAATTAACACAAGACTGGTTTTGTGGTCCAGGGTCTTAAATATTGTGTATCGTCTAAAAATATTGACGTTTTCTTTCTTTGGTTTTCAGGTTAGACTTGAATTGTAATGACTATTATGTGACCATATGCCTTATGTTGATATAATGCATTTTAATAAATAAATGACATTAATTATTGTACTATATTGTATGTTGTTTAATGAAAATAGTGAAAATCCTAGTTTCAATAAATAGACTTGAAATGTGACTTGTGACTTCTGCATAAAATGATGACATAACGCTTTTTAATGAGTAAACGTAATAATAATAATAATAATATTAGTGATGTCAAATGATTAATCGCAATTAATCGCATCCAAAATAAAAGTTTTTGTTTGCATAATATATGTGTGTGTTCTGTGTATATTTATTATGCATATACAAACACATGCATGTATATATTTATGAAAAAATATGTTACGTTTATATATTAAATATATTTATGTAAAATATGATCATATAAATGTATATACATGTAAATATTTTCAAAATATATACTGTATGTGTGTATATTTATATATACCTAATAAATATACACAGTGCACATACATTATGTAAACAAAAACATTTATTTTGGATGCGATTAATCGTTTGACATCACTAATATTATTATTATTATTACCTTTATTCATTAAGCACAAAAAAAACAAACAAACATATTTTAACAAATAAAAAGGTACTTCCAGATTGCAACAAATAAATTAAATTTTTTAGTGACTAGTATCAGTGTTATGTATGCCCAATCATGCTGTTTTTTAAATGAACAGAATAAAATCTCATCTTAAATTGCAGCAACCAGTAAGTGACCAACAATTTGCGCTCTTTTTACTGTGCAGCGTAAACTGCAACTGAGGTCACTGCCATTGTATGATTGGCTGAGGTGCCTCACGTGATCCAAGTTACACTTTTTCCAAGGAAGATAGTTCTCCAGGAGTATGGTTGGCATATATTGTATGTTAGTATTTAAATTGGGTAGCAAACACAATTGGACAGTTTGCACCAGGATTGGTGTTTGGACCAAACAACATCTGCCTTAAAGGGGTCATGTCAAGAGAAATCTTGGCATATAAGAGGTCTTTGTACCATTAAAATAGTTTCATAGCTTATCTTCCTCATTATAAACAAAGCATTTATTTAATCAAGCACCAAAAAACGGCTAGTTTTGGATCCAAGGTGCAAAGTGATGTCACCCAGGCGCAGTCGTATGCATAAACACTGCCTCCAGTGCGAGACATCGACGAATAGTCATCTTCTCACCATAGGCCCCGCCTACTGGCGTTCAGACGCTAACGACTGACACTTGATTACGCTGAATGTGAGTGTCGCGTCAAAATCTAATAAAAATGACAATGCAGTGAAATAACATTAGCTTAGTTTGGTTTAAACTACTTGTCCGCAAAGAAACATTTGTTGAAAGATGAAGCGGAGCAAGATTTGCCTGCATCTGCATCTGTAAGTAAATGATTTCATAATGCTTTGTCTGGAAATGACCGTTTTGATTATGTTGTCAAAACACACATGCTATAGCAAGATAGTTGATACTGTTTCCAATGCAATGACGTTAGCCAATCATAACAGTGCCCGATTTCTGACAAGCTTTAAAGGACACGCCCCTTAAAACAGCTCGTTTTAGAGAGAGGGTCAGAATGGAGGTTTAAAATAACCATTTTTCCACATATTTATTTGTTTGTTTGTGCAAAAAACTGTATTAATATTTTAAGTAAACCTCAAGGAGCATATTAAAATAATTTTAAAAATCCATGTCGTGACTCTTTTAAAATTGTTCACTCAGGTGTCACTGTAGATTGGCTGCATTATAGATGGTCTGCCTAGCTATCCATGGCTTTTGCAAATTCCATCATAACTGAGGTCACAATATTTTTTTGTGTGCAATAAAAAGCTCTAAACTGAACTCATAAAAGCAGAGCGCTGGGGAGAGCAGGTGCTGAGTCAGAGAGCGCAGGAATGCCCAAGGAATGGGGAAGAAGCGTGAGAGCGAGTGTGTGTGAGTACGGCTGAGAGCGATCTGGGGAAGGAGGGGCAGAGATTCTACAGGGATTGCGTGCGGACATCAAATGTTTACCTGTAACAAAGACAGAGGGGGAGGAGAGGAGAGGAGAAATGGCTGTGGTTTACAGGAGTGGGCGGGGAAACAGAGCCTCCAGCATGAGCTTCGCACGCAACTTAACAATACTACCTTTATGAAGACCGCACACACACACTCACGCACACACACACTCCTGCAGGAAGTCTTCCAGGGTTTCATGTCAGTGGAATTTCAGTGGTAGTATTCTCTTATCACAAACCACAGGTCACACAGTCCAATCAGTGCAGGGATAACTGGACGGGGGATTTGGGGTAACGGTGATGTTCATACATGTGGGTTATTTTACATAAAAACTCAAATTTAGGTTTTCTAAAACTATTGAAATATGAAGGAGATTTTTTTTTTTTTTTTTTTTTTTGCTGGCCAAAATATATTTGAAACATATGTTGTAAACAGTGAAGCTCAATGAAATATATTTTTTTTATTAAAAATATATTTATTTTCAACTTTGACATACCAAAATATTTTAAACTGTATTTCCGGGGCAAAAAAAAAAATATATATTTTTTTAATCTTATAGAAGCCTACAATTATGCTTTATTCAGTACATATTTTTATTCAAATGTGTTATATGTTCACACATGTTATAAACATCAAACATTTTGACTTCAAATGTATTTTCTTGGACTGAAATAATATATGGAGAGCAAATATATTTTTATATATTATAATATATTTATATAATGGCCAAAAATATACTGGTAGAAAATATATTTAATAACATATTTTTTTATATATTTTAGCAAATATATTTTTGGCCAATTTTTGAAATATATTTGAAAGTGTGGGATTATGGTAACAATTTATTTTAGGGTCTCTTAACTAGTTGCTTATTAGCGTGCATATTACTAGAATATTAGCCATTTATTAGTAGTAATTAAGCACATATTAATGCCTTACTCTACATGACCTTATTCTACATCCCTAATCCTACCCGACACCTAAATTTAACAACTACCTTACTAACTATTAATAAGCAGCAAATTAGGAATTTATTGAGAGAAAAGTCGTAGTTAATAGTGAATAAGTGTTACCGGGATTATTTACACAAACAATTTATGGGAACACTTTAGTATAGGGACCAATTCTCACTATTAACTAGTTGCTCATTAGCAAGTTATTAACATATTGGCTGTTTATTAGTACTTATAAAGCACATATTCTGCATGACCATATTCTACATCCCTAATCCTATCCAATATGTAAACTTAACAACTACCTTACTGACTATTAATAAAATAAAGTGTGATCCAATTTACTAATTATGTCACTTTAAAAGAAAGGAATACTATCCAGTCACTCCATTTACATTTGGCCACATAAATCCGGTCAGCTATTGCCACGGTATATGCAAATATCAGTTAACCTACATGATGATGCTAATGCTGACTGACGAATATTTCAGTGGTGCGTTCTCTTTACACCATGTGTCAGTCCTTGTCTCATCCTTGATTGTTTGCTGTATGGTAGTTCACTCATCTGAGTCGAACTTATGTGCTTGTCAAACCACGACCTGATCGGACTGCTATCCATTGATGGTGTTCACACTTGGTCTTTCCATGATCACTGCAGTGACCAAACAAACGAAAGTCACGAACAGCCCTGACAGATGTTGACACTAGTGTTGACACTAAACTGACTTCGCACTATTTCCATAGAAGCTGAGGTGAGTGCAGCACTATAAATAAAGCGTGTGTGCTGATGGGTGTGTGTGTGTGTGTGTGTGTGTACACGTGTGTGTGCATGAGCCGGGCCGGGCTGGGCTCTCGGTGAGTAGCGCGTCTGCAGTCGGAGCTCGTCACAATGGGAGTCATTGTTCTGAAGGCAGGCCCCTGCGTGCTCACACCCTCCCCGACCTGAGCAGCAGACAGGTGTATCTCTGCTAGTCACGCACAGCCACGCTGCCAAACACAGCTCCACCGCGCTGGACATTCCTCCACATCTCACTGCTGTCGCAATAAAGCTGTGGGAGATTCTGCTAACATGTTTGATATCCTGCAAATCATACAGTGAAAACAGGAGTAATGTGAAATATTATTATTCTGGGATAACCCTCAAGAGAGAAATAAAGATGTTTCTTCAGTAGCATTAGGCTGAAGTTTCTTTTTTTTTTTTAATTTTCATCAATACTTTCAGTTTATTTATTCATTCATGCATTCATTCATTCATTCTTTTTTCCCAGTCAAAAATGTAGGTCCAACCAAAGGTTTTCAACCAAAAATGAAAATTGTGTCATTAATTACTCACCCTCATATCGTTCCAAGCCCGTAAGACCTTCGTTCATCTTCGGAAAACAAAGTTTGTAATGACAGAATGTTCATTTTTGGGTGAACTAACCCTTTAAGTCACCTTTATTCCTATAGCACTTTATACAATACATATTGTGTCAAAGCAGTTTCACAGAGATAAACTGTAAAAATAACAGAATCAATTACGAAACCCAACTATGGAGATGATTCAGATTCTGCTGTGCACATAATGCACATAAACTACGATGGAAATGCATTTACCAAATAAACTCCAATATGCGCATCAAAAAAGTTATGTGACTTTGCATGATGGGACAGGATAATTTGACTAACCTCATTGCAAAGCATCTGAAATGTTGTTTTGGTCGTTCTGAAATGCCTGAGCAAAGTCTCTCGTCAAAGTATTTCTGTATAATTATCTGCGTTGATTGTTTTGCATCCTCAGATTCCAGATTTTCGAATAGTTGTATCTCAGCCAAATAACGAAGTGACACAATGGAAAGCTTATTTATTCAGCTTCCAGATGATGTATAAATCCCAATTTCAGAAAATTGACCGTTAAGACTGGTTTTGTGGTCCAGAGTCACATATTTTAAAATCATTATATTCAGTGGCTTCTCTGACTTTTCTTAGGGATATTTAGTGCCAGTTTATCAGGAAGTGATGATTTTGTTCTCTTTGGCTCATTGGATGGAAACGGTGCTTTATTTGCAAATGTTCTATGCAATATTACAGTTTTGTGCATGAGTTAAATTCGCAACTTTGGATGGAAACATAGCTATTGTGAAGTTCACCAATTCAGCCGAATTTAGTTGGTTATTCAGCTTGAGTCAGTTCAGTATTGGTTGAGTTCAGCTCAGTAACAGTTTCGGTGTTGCAAGATGTGATTCAGCTGTAAAGCAGCACTACAAAAGACGATAGTCCCATCATCCAGATTAATTCAGTCCAAGTTTTGTTCTCATCTGATGGTGTCAGTCAGTGTGGTTAGATTGATCAGTTACTGAAAGTTAAGTGTCTTTTAGTCCCCAACCATACAAGCCAAAAGATGACTGTGGCAAGGAACCCAAACTCCATCAGGTGACAGAAATGGAGGAAAAAAACACCTCAGGAGAAACCAGGTTAATTTGGGGGACCAGATCTCCTCTGGTCTGAATGAATGAACATGCTGTGATATTGATTAAGGGAAATCACAGCAGCATTAGGTGGGAAGAGCTGTAGTCTGTTCAGCAGGTTGGAAAACATGAACGTAGAGTTGACGTTTAGCCAGTAGTAGATGACTGGTTTATAAATAATGAACATCCTTCTTTATAAAACTGTGTTTGGTCCTGGCAAGATGTTGTTTTACACAAATGTGTGTGCATAAAGCTGTACTACACCCACACTTAGTCATTGACAAGCATTGTTTGTCTGAGCATCTCAGTCTGGGCCCTGTTCTTGATACAGGATGTGGTTTTTGGATAAATTATTTCTATACGGCATAAGCTGTGTTTCAAAACACACTGGACTGATCTGATGCATGGATGAATCAAACATATTGTTTTCTATGTGTGTACGCCCACATCTGCTCAGCATTATGCCACACCACTCACATTGACTTCCATTAAATTACATTACACAGTATTTTTCTCAGGTCATTGTTAATGTACATATTGACTTCACCCTAGGATGGAAGATGAACACCTTAGTAATGAGCTTATGTTTTGTGTTTTGACTGCTTGCATTAAATTTATGCTACATATAGGAAAATAGTATAATATATGCTGTAGGGGACAACCGATATGTGTTTTTCAGGGCCAATGCCTATACCAGTTATTACAGATCACTAGGCTGGACAGATAACCGATATTTTGAAATGATATATACAGTATTGTTCAAAATAATAGCAGTACAATGTGACTAACCAGAATAATCAAGGTTTTTAGTATATTTTTATTGCTACGTGGCAAACAAGTTACCAGTAGGTGCAGTAGATTCTCAGAAAACAAACAAGACCCAGCATTCATGATATGGACCCTCTTAAGGCTGTGCAATTGGGCAATTAGTTGAATTAGTTGAAAGGGGTGTGTTCAAAAAAATAGCAGTGTGGCATTCAATCACTGAGGTCATCAATTTTGTGAAGAAACAGGTGTGAATCAGGTGGCCCCTATTTAAGGATGAAGCCAGCACTTGCTAAACATGCATTTGAAAGCCTGAGGAAAATGGGTCGTTCAAGACATTGTTCAGAAGAACAGCGTACTTTGATTAAAAAGTTGATTGGAGAGGGAAAACCTATAAAGAGGTGCAAAACTTATAGGCTGTTCAGCTAAAATGATCTCCAATGCCTTAAAATGGAGAGCAAAACCAGAGAAACGTGGAAGAAAACGGAAGACAACCATCAAAATGGATCGAAGAATAACCAGAATGGCAAAGGCTCAGCCAATGATCACCTCAGGATGATCAAAGACAGTCTGGAGTTACCTGTAAGTACTGTGACAGTTAGAAGACGTCTGTGTGAAGCTAATCTATTTTCAAGAATCCCCATAAAGTCCCTCTGTTAAAAAAGGCATGTGCAGAAGAGGTTACAATTTGCCAAAGAACACATCAACTGGCCTAAAGAGAAATGGAGGAACATTTTGTGGACTGATGAGAGTAAAATTGTTCTTTTGGGTCCAAGGGCCACAGGCAGTTTGTGAGATGACCCCAAACTCTGAATTCAAGCCACAGTACACAGTGAAGACAGTGAAGCATGGTGGTGCAAGCATCATGATATGGGCATGTTTCTCCTACTATGGTGTTGGGCCTATTTATCGCATACCAGGGATCATGGATCAGTTTGCATATGTTAAAATACTTGAAGAGGTCATGTTGCCCTATGCTGAAGAGGACATGCCCTTGAAATGGTTGTTTCAACAAGACAATGACCCCAAACACACTAGTAAACGAGCAAAGTCTTGGTTCCAAACCAACAAAATTAATGTTATGGAGTGGCCAGCCCAATCTCCGGACCTTAATCCAATCGAGAACTTGTGGGGTGATATCAAAAATGCTGTTTCTGAAGCAAAACCAAGAAATGTGAATGAATTGTGGAATGTTGTTAAAGAATCATGGAGTGGAATAACAGCTGAGAGGTGCCACAAGTTGGTTGACTCCATGCCACACAGATGTGAAGCAGTTTTAAAAACTGTGGTCATACAACTAAATATTAGTTTAGTGATTCACAGGATTGCTAAATCCTAGAAACAAAAACGTTTGTACAAAATAGTTTTGAGTTTGTACAGTCAAAGGCAGACACTGCTATTTTTTTGAACACACCCCTTTCAACTAATTGCCCAATTGCACAGCCTTAAGAGCGTGCATATCATGAATGCTGGGTCTTGTTTGTTTTCTGAGAATCTACTGCACCTACTGGTAACTTGTTTGCCACGTAGCAATAAAAAATATACTAAAAACCTTGATTATTCTGGTTAGTCACATTGTACTGCTATTATTTTGAACAATACTGTATGTCTGGTGTAAAAATGAATTTAAGATACAGGATTCAGATTTTAATTTATTAAAATATGCGGATGATATGGCACTTGTTGGCCGGTTGTGTAAAGCTGGAATAGAGGGAGAGATGCGGTATTATAGTTATATAAATTTGCTTCAAAATTGGTGTAAATTGAGTTCATTGGAGATAAATGTAAACAAAACCAAGGAATTGGTCATTAGTAGGAATAAATCAGATTTTATTGAAGGGTTAGAATCTCTGATACTTGATGGACATCGAATAGAGAAGGTTGGAAGTTTTAAATATTTAGGAACATTCATAGACAGTAAATTGACATTTGCTGGTAATGTGGAGTATGTTTTTAAAAAAGCAATGCAGAGATTATATCTTATTAGGAGGTTACAACATTTTGGAGTGAGTCAACATATTTTAGAGATGGTTTATAAGAATCTTGTTGAGAGTGTTGTATGTTTTAATATGACTATGTGGTATGGACTATTGCCAGTTCAAATGTCATTTGTGCCAACTGCTGTTAGAATTTTAAATGCTGGGATCTGAGTGTGAGATGGGGTGATTGTGTTTTTTGTAGATTGTGTGATGATGTTCAATGTATTTGTGTGGTGAAGCCAAATACAAATTTCCACTTGTGGACAATAAAGTGACTAAACTAAACTAAACTAAAAATGAAAATTAATGTCAAAATATAAGAATAACAAGGGCTCTGACAAAATCTTTAAATGCTTTTAAATATTTTTTTTGTCAAATCGCTTTTGAAAATGCTTAATATCGGCACCAATAATCGGTCAGGCCAATAATCGATTGACCCCTAATACACTGCGCTTTCTAATCTTTCTGCTTGCACTGTTGTACTGTTTTTAATATACCAAAACTCAAACTTATGGACAACACTTTATTGAATGTGCAAGTGATCGTTTGGCTGTATGGTGATTAGATGTGGTGTGGCATTCTGCCAGCTGTAGTCTGCTTTACTGTACACTGCCTACATAGGCAGCATTCTAACTCAATGGACTCTCACAGGTGACTGCTTTTCCCATATTTATATAGTGACACGAATCACACGAAGAGTGCTTCCCTCATAAAGCACACAAAAGAGGCAACTTACAGTTTATTCCAATAAAGCTTGACGTTAGCATGTTACCAAGACAAATACGCTATGCTATTACAGATCAGTTTGTTCTCATTCTATTTATGTGCTGTCTAACTAAAGATCTGAGCTCTTTTATCTTTGCTCTCTTGCGAAAAAGAAGTGCACTTAAACTGTTAAAGTACTTATTATGAAAATAATACACTTTAAAAAAATATATACTTAAGTGTGAACTGAATTAAATGTTTTCAGACCCTTTAATTTCATGTTAATTACATTCATATTAAATGCAGTTAGATGAACTTGAGTGCTTTTTGACCCACTTAAGTAGGACTAAAGTACATCTTTATGTGTAATTTCACAATCACATTATGTTGTCTTATAGTGTACTGCCGAATGTACAGACATGCATTTATGATAAACTAAAATATACCTCGTCGTTTCATCTGAAACTTGTAAAACACCTAATTAAATATATTGCAATTACACGTTTGTAATGATGATGTCACGGTCCTACTGGAGCCAGGGAAACACGGGGACCAGGAGTTTCTTCAAAACACCGACTTTATTTGAACACAGGAAGGCAGGACACCAAACGACAATTAACAACCGACGTGGAGACAGGGAAATACAGGGCTTATAAACACAAGGAAATCAAACCAGGAGAACAGAAACAGGTGGGGAACAATCAAACACGGATCGGGACTAATCAACTAATAATGACAGGAACAAACCAAATATGGGCACGAGAGGAGGGGAAACACAAGACACAGGAAGACAGGACTGACAGATGAAATATTTCAGTAAACTGAAAATATATGTAATCTCAAATAACACTACATTTAAAATTATAAACAAGTACTTTACATGTGCTTTAGTATTTAGATAGTATTCAACACATTTAAATTAGTGTACTTCTTTAAAACATGATAATAAAATGCGTTTTAGAACTTTTAATTTGTCATTATTACAAATTGCACTTTTTAAAGTCTACTTAAGTTTGTTAAGAAACAGTCAAGTAAGTGTCTCTATTTAAGTAGACTTGTGGCCTTTTTTATTCATATTATATTATCTGCAAGTACAGTTTTTTTATTTACTTTTGAAGTACAGTACAAGCGTATATTTAATACAACACTTCTATTTCATGAGCTTCCAGCAAATGGATGGAAAGAGCTAAGGTCGATAGGTTGGCGTTACACATGATCTGCCAACACACCAAAACAAATTGAAGCTTTCTGGCTGATGTTTAGAAAATTAATGCTAGATGAATGAAAGAAAAACAAAAAGAAGCTGAGGGAAAATCCTGGCTCATCATTGGGAAAAATGCACATATTTAGTGTAATTATCTAATGGACTTTAGTAGGAAACACACAGATTATCTTTACTTTCGGCTTTCTGTTTCCTCACAACCCTGTAAATACATGAGTCTGATTAATACCCATTCATGTACTTTCCAGTGATACAGGCTTGTTATTGAGCCTATATAAGGAAGGTTTGTGCTAAGGGTTGTGCATGTCTCTTTAAATGCAAATGAAATGCTACTCCCCGCTCTCTTTTCCAGAATAGGGCTGTGCCTTTACAGCTCCTATCTCAGACATTCTGCTAAAAAACATCTGTTTGGTTTTGATTTTCATGTCTACTATGCTGAAATTATGCGTTTTAAAGCCACATCAGTTTAAACTTCTGATATGAGGGCACACATCTGAAGCACGCATACAGAAAGCAGCTTTCACAAGGCATGTGAGTACTAAACTAAGCTCTCTTTCATATCTTATTGCGCTTAAACTGTCAAATACACACAACACCGTTGTCGCTTGTGAAAACACAATGACGTACAGTCGTTGGAAACTTGCAGATAAAGGGGCGGTGATATTATGATAAGATCCCTTTACCACGTCACAGGGGAGCGAAATGTGAGTGGCTCGTTTCTTCATAATCTTTCAGAGTAAGGCTTACCAAAAAAATTTTCTGGGTTGTTCTTTTTCACATTTTCTGGGTTGGTAGATGCACCGGGGACCTGATTATAGCACTTAAACAGAAAAAGTCAGATTTTCATAATATGTCACCTTTAAATTGGCAATAGCATGATTTCAGGTTAAGATGTAAATAACTGCATATTTAGGTGCTGCTGCTGAAAGTACAAAAATTCCCTCAGTAAATGTGAGTTCAATAAAGATAGGTGCTTAATAACTCTAAAAAAAAAAGTTGTAAGTGCAAATGGATGGAACATAATATTTAATATGAATGTAATATGCCCTCAATAGGCATGGATTTGAGAAAAACCGAGGCTTGGGCATCGCTGGGCATATTTATTGGCTGGATAAGTAAAAAATATGTTGTTGGCACCTATAGCCTCGTGGGCAGCGTGCCGATATGTAGCGACATTGTGTCTTGGTTGTCCCAAGTTCGAGTCCTGGATCGAGGACCTTCCCTCTTCCTTCTTTCTCCCACTTCACTTTCTGTATAAATAAGGTCTTGTCATAATAAAAAGGTAAAATTGCCAAATAATAAATAATAAAAAAAGTCTTCAAGACAAAACTTCACTTGTGTCTTATACTATGCATTATTTGAGTCATCTTTTCTTGATAACAGCCTCTAATAGTGACAATAAACCTATGATAGTCCTATTATTAATGCAATCAATCTATTTATTTGTTCTGTACTCATTATGTATGGATTTGTTCTCGTATTTATTGTGAACGCTGCAGGCTATTGAATGGCATGTAATGTGCATCACTCCTTCACAGAAAAGCAGAAGGAAAAAAACCGAGAAATTATCAGAGTGCCGGTGACTCAGGAATGCGAGACAGGAATGCCGTTGAGTTACCATGAAGGGGGTTTGACTGAACACAATGTCTTTGTGTTTTCATTCAGGGCTCTAGTCACGCAAACCTGCAGCAGCTCCTCTGCACTCGTCTGTAATTGACAGCATTGCGTGCAGCTCAGGTACCCTTGGCTTGAGCTGGGCTCCTGCCAGAAGAGCTGTTGCTGTTAAAGCGAGTGGTGGATTGGGACTTTTGAACTGATTGCACTGCACCACTACCAGATATTTAGCCTCTATCCAATGCAACTTACATTACAATTATGGGGACAGTGACTGCAATCATCTCAGCTTACTTGTTCATGAATGAAGTGTGTTTGTGGATCAAACTTGCTGGGGTTTCAATAAGTGATGAATAACTGATATTGCATTTAATAATTGACGTTTTTGGGATTATTAGCATTGTCTGATAACTGCCTTATTTGGCCACTTAACAGATAATGTAATTTAGCCTAGTGCTCTAAACTGTACAGTGTTGTCATTGAATAATGCACATCTTCAATATCAATTATTTTTAGTGAATTTTAAGTAGGCACTATTAATAGTAGTGATTTTCATAACCGACTGATCCCTCTTCCCAAATCCACTCCTCAGTTTAGCAGTTGGTTGTAAAGGTGGGAATTGAAAGCGTGTCTGGAGCTGACGGAAGAACATTAATGAAACCATGATTCACTCTTTTGTGTGGTGTGACGACAGCAGATCTTATCTTACTCACGCTCTGCTGCTCACACGCGATGCTGTCATTAACACACACTCCAAAACCAACACATGCATCCGAGAAGATGCTCAGACAGACGGCTATTCACAATTCATCTATATTGGACACGCAAGACTGTTTTTATTCTGGCATGCATTAAACACAATGAAATACACAATACAGTCTTAAGCACAGGCTGAGTTGTGATGTTTGAGCGGGTGTGTCAAAGTTAAACAAGTCTGTTGTGATTGGCAGTGAATAATTGTCCAAAGTAAAAAAAATATTATGGCACACTGACATGTCCGAAAAAACGAATGCCCAACTCTACTTCCCAGTGCAGCATGAAGCAAGATCACATTCATGCTAATTTGGATGGACATTCGTTCTGTAATTTTGAATATAATTTGCCACAGATGTGCAGACATTCATAATAACAGCACAGTTGCTTGTGTGATATTGCTGGTCATTAAGCTCTTCAAAACAATTAAATAAATGTGTAATTTTAACTACTAAGTACTATGTCAATAATTATAATAAGGCAAGGAAAGGCAAGGCAAGTTTATTATATAGCGCATTTCATACACGGGTAATTCAAAGTGATTTCCATAAAAAGAGATCAAAAGCAGTAATCATAGGTTTCATAAGAAATAGAAGAAGTAAAAACTGAAAAAAAAAAAAAAAATAAATTAGTTAAAATGATACATAAAATCAATATGAGGGACATAAAGGAAAAGCTGATTAATACTTGTTTGGTATTTATTTGATTTCAAAACACTTTGCTGCTATTGAGGTGTGATATTGGTAAAGTTAGAGGCAGGTGTGATGATCTGGTTAGGTTTATGGCTGGGGGTCAACTTATAGATGTAATAACAGAAAAATAATTACAGATGTGATTTCATGCAGGTATTTTTAAGCATAAGCAGAAGATTAAAAACACAAATTTGTACACTATACCTGCATTGTATCAAACTATTCATTTAACAGAGTGTCTATTGTTGTGAACTTTTATCTTCTACGAAGCAGAGACCAGGAGACGTTGGGATATCTTTCATCCAGAAGTTACTCTTTATTGAGAACTCGCTGCGCGTCGCTGTAGTCATCCAAGTCTAACTAAAGCAGTGATACATTGTAGTTTTAAATACATTTAGGGGGCAGTGCTTAGGAATGGAGACCAAGCACCTGGGTGACGACTTTAAACAAAGCATGCAAATGAGAAAGACAGACCCAATCAACAACACTCGATTGCATTGATAATCCAATCAGTCTAACGATTCATGTCTGGGCCAGGGGGCTCCGAAAGCCATTTGCAGAACAAAAGATTCGAGTCTGGCTCATTTGGCTCATTTCACTTACAATAGGAGAACAGGAACTGGCAGGGACCTCTTGCATCTGATGTAGTGATCTGACTCATGTCACCATTTTTCACCTTAAATGCTAAATACAAGGTATATAACTTCTTCAGTTTGTACACTATTACATTGGAATCTAAATTAAACATTTAAATAAATTTGTAATCCCACACTATTTACACTAAGTGCAAACAGCCGCTTTGTTGGCAGAGGCTATTTACACCAACTCCGCCCACCAATGTGTGATTGGGACAGTCAATACTGAAGAAAGACGCTCAATAAACATCAGTTTAAGTGGCGTAGATGGGCGTGTGCTCGTTTCAAATCTTATATCACATCGGAAAGGCATTTATTTTCAATAAAAATGAAGGAAATAATAAAAAATGTAAAAATAAAGTATCGGGTAGGGTTAGGGTAGGTGTAGGGAGGGCTTTATTGTCCCAATAAGGTGGCATCCATTTAATAATTTGAATTAAAATGATAATTTACACTCAATACGTTATTATTGCGTACTGTTTTATAATGTACTACAATACTGAGGTGCAGATAATTGCCACTATTTGCAATAAGTAGTATAAATAGCAGAAAATCTTGCTATTTTAACATAGTATAGAATCTAGCTATTTGCACTTAGTGTGAATAGCATATCGTTAAAAAATACTGCAAATAGCCGCTGCCTTGATTTAAATGTTAGTTCATAGTAGTTAAAGATGCTATGTAAACTAATCAGAACAAGCAGACTCTATTTCCCACAGTGCAGTGCGGTGGGTGTGTGTCATGTGATGTTTGTGTGCGTGAGAGTGAAGAGCTGCTCACACACTGCAGTCAAAGCGAGCGTGTGTTCAGCAGAGTCTGTCGCCTTCACGGCAGGTGTGTGTGTGCGTGTGCGCGTGCGTCTCTCTCTCTCTCTCTCTCTCTCTCTCTGTCTGTGTCTCTGTCTGTGGATCTTCATGGGCTCGGATCGACGGCTTCTCTCGAGGAGACTCTCTGGATGTATGTGGATTGGTCTGGCTCCAGTGTGTTTGGACGCTGAAGGCTCAGATGGGAGCTCTGTGAGCAGATCATGCTGGAGACTGGGTTTCAGTCCAGTGGAGCTGTATATGACTTCTGGAGTAACATAACTTGTGGAATAAACTCGCTTTCCAGGACTGACAGAAGAAACAGCAGGAACCAATGCTCCCTGTGTTCTCATGTAACGTTATATTGTCAGTGGAGATACTTCATTACAGTTTTCTTCTGCAACAGTAAGCACGTTAATATTCCATTCATTGATATATATATATATATATATTACACATTTGGATGTATATGGTTTGTTGACCATCTCTATAATGCCTATAAACAGTTGTTAATGAAAGTAATTATAAGGTTTTGAAGTCGTGTGCACTTAACCTGTTTGTCAGTTATTCTGATTCTAATTATTATTTATTTTGTCATATATATATATACACACACACACACACACACACACACACACATACAAGTGCCTCTAAGTGCCGTCTGAAATTTTCTTCTACAATGAGCATTTTTCTCAGACTCCTATGTTTATGTTCAGTTATTTCTCTTTAATGTCAATGAAAAGCACCTATTCTTTGCCGTTAAAGTGAAATTACTGAACCTACACAGGAGTATGATTAAAATTGCTCCTTTTAGAAGAAAATTTCAAACAGCACTTCTAGGCTTTTGCATCTGAACTCTTCATATATAACTGTAATTTGTGGTGAAATAAGAGTATTTCAAGCAGGTTACATTGACACTGACAGCTCTCATCGTACTGATCCTGAAGTAAATCATCTCATAGTTCTGGTAATTGAAACAGATATTATTCGTTTCATTATGTTGGCACAGAATCAGCTCTGGTAGAATATATAACCCTTCACTGATGCATCTGTGGGGTAAAAGCGGTATTTTCCGCCGTGTCCTCTAGATGCCATGCAGCATCCTCTCTCTCGTGATTTTCTCGTTTCTCCGTTACATTCAGCGTGTTTTTGAGTTGTGTTTAGACAGTGGACGTGTTCTTCGTCCCGAGCAGAATTGGCTCTATTGTTGGGCTCTGGACAGAGATCCACTATACCCAGAGTCCCCCCCAGCGTCCCCCTCTCTCCAGCACATCCTCCCCAAACAAGCCCTCCTTTCTCCTCTGGAGAGGGACCCTATGTCCCACAGCAAGTGACTCTCAGGGCCGGCATTGACGGCGGGACGCTCCCTGCACAAAAGAGGCTGAAGTGTCAATAAAGTTGTTCGGAGCCCCCGATGCACAGGAATGCTTCTCTATCCCGTCCGGAGAGGGACAAAGAAACACTTTGTGTCAGCTGGGGGCCCTTGACTAAACCCTAGGATCTCCTCTTCACTCCTCTTCCTCCTCCTGTTATCTTAAACGAGTGGCAGGAAGCACGTGTTCGTGTTGTGCTCAAAAGAAGCAACTCTTCTCGCAAACGAACTACTCGAGTGAACCAAGGAGTGTTGGGTTTGGGCTCGTTTCAGACCAGGGTTAATTTGACCCTTTGGTCACCCGGTGCTGCTGAATGTTTGGCTGTGTGTGTTGTTGTCGTTAACAGGGCTGAGGAGGTGTGTGTGTGTGTGCGCCAGTAGCGCTGCAGGTGTTTACTGCGCTGTCATCCAACACATCTGTGGTAAACCACAAGAGAAACGTACATGCGCCGTCAGGCAGTGTGTGTGTGCACATCTGTCAGGAAAGCCATAAACTGTAACGTTCAGTTAAAATGACCACACTTTTACTTTAAAAACCATTACCGTACAGTGTGTGTGCCTTTAAACCAGGTGTTAGCAAAATGTAGGGCTGTCAAATTTAAAATCTTAAATTAATGAATTAGTTATGAAAAATAACGCATTAAAATTTGTTAACGCATTTAAAGCACCCATCCTAGCCAAGACCTACTTGCTTAGTAGTAATGGGAGAAACTTCCCATTTTCGAAGCTTCGAATCAATTGAACCAATTCTTCGCAAAATGATTCACTGTTTCGAAGCGCTCGAAACACTGCACGCTAGTGACGCCTGCTGGTCAAAAGTGTGTAAATGCAACAAAAATTCAGGCTAAAACATGCATAAAAACAGCTTTTAAAAGCCAATAGCAAATGTTAACACATTAAATGCAATAAAAATAATGAAATACCATTAAATACGAAGTGTCTGTATAATATGTGATTTTTGCAGGACTTGTTTTGTTTGTTTTTTGGAGAGCTATAGAGGCCAGTAAGAGACTATTGACTACTTTTCATCTTTTTAATTACACACGTCTCGTTAAAAATGTCTTACGAATTGATGAAACTGGCGCTGGTTCAATGGTTCACCGCTAGGGGGCGATCTCAATGAACTCGCGTGATTCGCCGGTTCACAGAGATCACCCCCCCCCACTGGCAAACCATTGACATTTTGAAACCGTTATGACGTAATGAAGCCTCGTTTACTGAAATCACGCGACTTTGGCAGTTTGATTCGCGCCCCGAACTACAGTTTCGAATCAAATGATTCACAAAAGTTTCGAAGCTTCACGAAGCAGTGCTTCGAAAGCGCCATCGCTACTACTTAGGTCAACTTACATTTCGTACGTTTTGATTGTTGACACAATATTGTCTGTAAAGGGGCACTTTAAAGTTTGACAAGGCAGGATATTGCAGCACAAAACTGTGAAATGTGTCAAACGTACAAGGCAATCATTTACCTAGTATAAAAATAGTTGATATACAAGCAGAATAAAAGACTAAAAAAAAAACTAAAATATATGCATATAAATAAGACTGATGCACAGAAAAAGCATCCTAATCAAGCACCTGTAAGTTATCTATACAATAGTTTTAGAGCACGGGGAATAAAGGAGAGTTCATGTCATTTAGTTGTACTTCTGGGTACAGCAAATGTCAAAACTACAACTTTTAGTTTGATACGTCATTTTTCTTAAAGCCAGTGTTACCTGCTGCTCTTTCTGTGTTCTTCACTTGTGTATAGCATTGAATTAATGCAGTAATGAATTATGATATTTGTCAGAGAACTGAGAGTTGTCATCAGGGTAACATTAAAACAGTTCAGGAGTGAATTAGCACTGATGGGTTCAGTGTCCCAGCATGTGACGTGAGAGTGTGTGGGAACGTAACACAGGTGACAGACCCAGATCTCACATCTACATTGTGCGTCTCCACTGTTTTACACACGAACCTGATCGCAGCACAGTGAGATCTTATGTGACCCTGGACCACAAAACCAGTCCTAACGGTCAATTTAAAAAAAATTGAGATTCATGCATTATCTGAAAGCTGAATAAATAAGCTTTCCATTGATGTATGGTTTGTTATGATAGGACAATATTTGGAAAATCTGGAATCTGAGGGTGCAAAAAAATCTAAATATTGAGAAAATCACCTTTGAAGTTGTCCAAATTAAGTTCTTAGCAATGCATATTACTAATCAAAAATGAAGTTTTTATATATTTACAGTAGGAAATGTACAAAATATCTTCATGGAACATGATCTTTACATAATATCCTAATGATTTTTGGCATAAAAGACAAATTTATCATTTTGACCCATACAGTGTATTTTTGGCTATTGCTACAAATATACCCCAGCGACTTAAGACTGGTTTTGTTGTGCAGGGTCACATATAATTAGCGCTGATCTTTGTTTGCATGTGCTTTACTGCAGTTGTAACACATTGAGTCCAGCGCTCTGCACCACACACACAGTCCATCTCTGAGCGCCGTACACTCTCCGTGTCTCTCCGTGTGTGTGTTTAGCGTGCTCTGTCATTTGTTAGCGCTGCGGGAACAATGGGCAGCTTGTCTCTGGGGCGGTGATGCTGGAGAGAGGGGGTCTGGGATCGGCCCGCCGCCGACCAAGAACAAGCGTCTGTCTGATGGAGGACCTGCTGACCCTTCCTTAGCAAAATGGGAGCTTTGTTCAGAGGTGTGTGTGTGTGTTTATGCTGCTGTGTGTGTGGGAATGCGAATGTGTCTATGAGTGGAGGAGGCTGAGAAAACCAAATGGCCGGATGAAAGGTCAGAGAACTTGAAAACACTGAAACCGCCTTGATTCCTGCACAGAGAGCCAGCGGGTTTTGGCTAGGAAACGCTGAAGGTGTGATGAGTCTCCGTTGGGGTTTTCTCTGTCTGGACGTATTAACTGCTGACTGTCTAGTTTCAGTTTTTTAACCCAGCAGCTCTTTTCCTGGAGCCTCGACATTGCTGCACATCTGCTTTGTCTGACACACACATTTGTGACCCAGGACCACAAAACCAGTCATAAGGGTCAGTGTTTTGGAAATTGAGATTTATGCATCATCTGAAAGCTGAATAAATAAGCTTTCCACTGATAGGACAATATTTGGCTGAGATGCAACTGTTTGAAAATCTGGAATCTGAGGGTGCAAAACAATCAAAATATTGAGAAAATCACCTTTAAAGTGGTCCAAATGAAGTTCTTAGCAATGCAATTAAGTTTTGATATATTTACAGTAGGAAATTTACAAAATATCTTCATGGAACATGATCTTTACTTAATATCCTAATGATTTTTGGCATGAAAGAAAAATGGATAATTTGACCCATACAATGTATTGTTGGCTATTGTTACAAATATGACTGCTTTTGTGCTCCACCTTGGGAACCAGTTTTTATGCTAAAGAATGGAGGTCTTGCGGGGTCCAACATGTGCGTCAGGGTCTGGTTTGTGGTTTTGGTTTCTGAGATGTAGTCTTGTTGACGGGGTGAAGTGCGGGGTGCTATTTTGGACGTGATTAACCTGATTGAACGTGGCTTTAGCACACACTGAAATTGAATGTTGCTTTATGAACATCCATGTATGCTGAAGTCTGTGGTCGTCTCTGTCAGTCTTTAAATGACACACGAGCTATTGCAGCCCAGACACATGCTTCTCATTTCAAACGAAGTCACTCCGAAGCCATTTCCTTTCCATTTTGAGATAGTTTTAATGTTTTTCTCATCTCTTTGAAGCTGAATTGTGTGTTTGGAGTTACAAAACGCTGGTGCTCTGTCTCTAATGCAGATTTCCGTCTCTGAAGTCTAGCAGAAATGTGACACTGACACACACAGTTTGTGGAGAGTATTCTGTGCTTGAATTATTTAGTTTGTGGCGCCTCCTGCTGGCCGGTGAGAGTCATTCAAAACTAGGAGCCTCAGCAAACCACCAAGGGCGCCATTGGAGGACGCTTGTTTTTATTGAAGTACAGTTTTGTAACTGATTCCTGAAGCTGGAAATTAACACTCGACTTCTGGTCGGGTTGAACTTTACTTTCTTCCAAGACAGTAGTGTGTGAAAGAAGTGTTAACTGACTAGCAGTTGACTAGACTTAGTGACACTTTAGCTGCAGATGAGCATTGCTTACCATAAGAATCAGTTTCTTTCAAAAACATATGTTGGAAAATGTGTTTGCGGTAAATATCTGTCATTTGTCCACAGGTGGGCCTAAAATGCTGTCTAGATAGGCAGCCCACTAGGTTTTGAGACACAGACGCTGTCACAGTGTGTTTGCAATACACATATTTGTGCTTGATAGTGCACTGCAAAAAAATGATTTTCTTGCTTAGTATTTTTTTGTTGTTGTTTTATAGTATAAATATCAGGTTGCGTTTACTTGACAAGTAAAATAGACTTAAGAAAAATCCAAATTTTGTTAGTTTTGCTTAAAACAAGCAAAAATATCTGCTAAAGAAAAAAAGATTAATCTCAATCCAAAGGTTAAACAAGATTTTTTGCGAAATGCATTTCTCAGATACAGTGCGCCCTCTGCTGATGAGGTTTGAGCTGAAATGAGTCTCTAATCTCTACGGAAGCAGTGATTGTAGGACGGGTGTGTGTAAAGCTGCACTAATGAGCTGCATTTATGTGGAGCTGTAGTGGTGGAGACGTTATAAGTGTGTAAGTGAGCGTGGTCTTCTCTGTGCTGCCGCCTGCTGGAGAAATAGCAGCAGTGCAGAGACTTTTTAATATATTGATCACTCCAGCTGAGTTGAAAACCACTGCTTTAGCTGAATAAAACTTAAGAAAACTGGCTTAAAATCCACATTCATGAGGCTTTATTTGACTTGAGGTAACACTTAAGTTTAGGGACCAATTATCTCTATTAGCTAGTTGTTTATTAGCATGCATGTTACTAGTGTATTGGCTGTTTATTAGTACTTATTGATTTTACACGGATGTATTCCTAAGGCTGACCCAAGCACTCATAAACTCATTTTTTTTTTCAGTCCTGTAGTGTCATAAATTAATTTGGAATAATCTGTTAAACATGTTGAGATATATTCATTTAACATTTGGTCCTTATTCCGTTTTTACATTCCTAAAAGTAGCATTTAATCTTGAAGAATTAATCTGCCAGACTATCAAATCTTACGAGTGAAACGTTTGTCCTGTATCTGAAGAATCTTATCTATCCAAGTGTAGTTTAAGTGCAGTGGTTCTCAACCAATTTTTCAGGTGGTTTTAAATTAGATATTAAATAGTGACAAATAAAAGTAGAAGTGTGAATCTTTCAAATCAAACACTGCACAGGACATAATATAGAAAACTGTTATAGCTTGAGTTTTTGGTTTCTAAATGTTGTTATACTCCAAAAATATTCAGGCCTGATGTTATATTAGTTCATATTTATATATGTGACACTGGAGCACAAAACCAGTCATAAGTAGCACGGATATATTTGTAGCAATAGCCAAAAATACACTGTATGGGTCAAAATTATAGATTTTTCTTTTATGCTAAAAATCATTAGGATATTAAGTAAAGATCATGTTCCATGAAGATATTTTGTAAATGTCCTACTGTAAATATAGCAAAACCTAATTTTTGATTAGTAATATGCATTGCTAAGAACTTTATTTGGACAACTTTAAAGGCAATTTTCTCAATATTTAGATTTTTTTGCACCCTCAGATTCCAGCTTTTCAAATAGTTGTATCTCGTCCAAATATTGTCCTATCATAACAAACCATACATCAATGGAAAACTTATTTATTCAGTTTCAGTAAAAAAAAAAATTACCCTTATGACTGGTTTTGTGCTCCTGGGTCACATATTTGAATATTATAAACTTAATGTGATGCATACAAATACAAGTAAGAATAAGATTTATGTAATAGTACTAATGAACCGAGTGTGTTTTAAATGCACAATAACCAGGTTTATATATTTATAGTCAATAAATCCAGTTTGTTTCAATCTTGTACTTTTTAAACTAATTGAATCTTGATTGTTGCAGAATTATATGTGACCCTGGACCACAAAACCAGTCATAAGGGTCATTTTTTTAAAAATTGAGATTTATGCATCATCTGAAAGCTGAATAAATAAACTTTCCACTGATAGGACAATATTTGCCCGAGATACAACTATTTGAAAATCTGGAATCTGAGGGTGCAAAAAAAATCAAAATATTGAGAAAATCGATTTTAAAGTTGTCCAAATGAAGTTCTTAGCAATGCATATTACTAATCGAAAATGAAGATTTGATATATTCACGGTAGGAAATTTACAAAATATCTTAATAGAACATGCTATTTACTTAATATACTAATGATTTTTGGCATAAAAGAAAAATCAATAATATTGACCCATACAATGTATTGTTGGCTATTGCTACAAATATACCCCAGCGACTTAAGACTGGTTTTGTGGTCCAGGGTCACATATTTAAACAATGTTCATGCATTTGACCTGATTCAGCGGAGTTGTTTTCATAATGAACAGATTTCTGCTGATTTTAAGTAAATTGAATAAAAGCATTTTATTTAAATCAATGAAATTATGCCATGATACTTGTTTTGAGTGCATGCATTCATATGTATTCTTGCTGCAACTGAACTCGTATATCTAGGTCATGTTCTTGTGTTTCGTGGCTTGTGAGGGCTTGTCATTGTTCATGTTTGCATCCGTTTCATTTCTTACTGCTTTATAGCAACAAATTATGTGCTTTATAGTGACAAATGAGTTTGATATGACTCACAGCCCTTAACATCAAAGGTTACAGGTTCTCTTTTAATACCTAATCAATCAGTTTTTTATCTTGACACTGCACAATTATATTTAGCATTGTTTTCCCAGCGAGCCTTTGCTGTGGGTGGAGTTATGTGTGAATCCCAGCGGTGAGCAGTAGATGGCACTGTGATCCTGCAGAAACCACACGCATGTGATCCTGCAGCGCTTCAGTGTCGTTCGAGCCAGATTACTCTCCCGTCTTATTGACCCTCATATTGAAGATCAAAGCTCGCGCGCGGCAGAGATAACAACGTCCACCTCCGCCTCAATAAAGAGGATCTTCTGCTGCTCTTTCTTTCTCGCCGCTTACGTCTCGGGCCTTTTGCAGGAATCTTTTCAAGTCATGTGAACTTGGGTTAGTCATGTTGGTGTGAAAGGTTAAACTTCACAGTTTGTACAATGCACAGTTAATCATTTGGACAGGCATTTGTTTAGCTTGACAGGCAGCTGGAACGGCCGGTTTGGTGAAATCCAGGATACTGTATGTGTGTGTGTGTGTGTGTGTGTGTGTGTGTGTGTGTAGCCAAGCTCTCAGTTGGTCCGTGGCCAGATCTCTGTGAAGTGACACACTCGTCATGCAGGTGGGCCGGATCGTGATTGGGTGACAGTAATAGCAGCACTATAAAAGCATCCTCTGTTTTTCACACTGTCATCGTGATCAATGCTCTGCTCTACATGTGCGCTGATTAGTAGCTTCAGCTAAACTGGAGCAACTTTTTAAAAATATTTAGTAATGGGCTTTTTATGCCTTTATTTGAACAGGACAGCATAAAGTAGATGGGGCCCTATGAAATCAGTTTTATTTTTTCCCGAATTCTGTTTTTTTTTTTTCCGTTTAAATTTTTCTAGACTTTGGTTAAATTAACTATTATTAATCAAAAAGCATTTACACAATTACACAATTTAACAACAATTTATTGAAACAAAAATCAAATTAAGGCCCAATGAAATGTTTTTTTTTTTTTCTCAATTAACGTAGTTTTCAGAAATACTGGGTTGTGTGTTTACATTTTTCTGATAAATAAATTCAGGTAAATGTTCCTTAAAATAATATTTTAATATTATTCATATTTTTATTAGCAGTAGTAGTACTATCATTACAGGTTGCTATGAAGACCTTTAAGTTTCTCTGTTTATATGATATAATGATAGTTTTTTCTCAAAAGAAATGGTCAAATGCTCATGAAGTGACTCTCAGAGCAGCTGTAGAGATCAGAAGCTGAAAACACCGCGAGCTTCAGTATGTGTGCGTATGTAAACCAAATCGTGCGTCTGCGTCATTCATTCACACAGAGACGCACAGAACACAGGATTCATATTTAAAGAATATTTTTTGTGGCTTGATATTCACAGACACTAGTCCATATCGCGTTTTGATTCAAGTGTAATGACCGACCTTTGATATATTCATCCAAATTTTGGCAAATTCCGTGATACAGTAAATTCCATTTTTATGCTTGGATTCCGTGATTCCAGGTTAAGCAGACAGGACAGCATTGGGTGGAGAGAGGGGCGTGGGATCGGCAAAGGACCTGGAGACGGGATTCGAACTTCGGTCCCCGTGAGTGCAGTTGCGGCGACCCGAGTTCGAATCCCGTCTTGCCAATACCGCTCCATTGGAGCACTTTTTCACATTCAGCTGTAAAGCACAGAAGCTGTGATACTTTAATCCTGACTATCATATGAGTTTCTCTGAGCTCTATTCAGGAGGCCGTTGTAAGTAAATCTGAAAAGAAGCTCGGAGCGCCACATACTTGAACCTTGCCCAAATTTGCTTTCAACAAATCAGATTTGGTGTGATTTAAAATGCTTCGTTACGCAGGTTCCAGCCTTCAGGGATTACGAGAAACCAAACGAGAGGGCTGAAGTTCTCAGCAGACTTTGCTGTGCACTGTGTCCGTCTGCACTGTTGACCAATCGCAGCGCAGAATCCAGTGGCCGAATGGCCGGCTGCCAATCAGAGCGTGGCACAGAGTCAGATGAGGGCGGTCAGTGTGTGGACCGGCGCCAGCACGTTTGCACCGCTCAATCAAAGCTTATCGCGTGTCCGAAAGCAAATACTATACTTTCAGATTATTGACTTTATTCCTCATGTAGTTCTTCTCTAGATTGGACTCTTTGGTTTCTCAGTGACGAGCAAAAACAAAACAATACAGCTTCAGTAGTTGCTGCATGTGAGTGAAGCTTCTGCTGCTTCGTGTGTGTGTGTGTGTTGAGGTGTGGTTAAGTTACTGTAGGTCAAAGCTCAAGTAGGTGTTTTGTCCTCCATATTGTTAGCTAATGTTTAAGACATTTTGCTCCATATAGGCTACACATGGTGCACCAGTTATATTTTAGACAGTATGTCTTAAAACTTTTTTTCTTAATTAGTTACCTTTTAAATCTGTCTTCAAGGAAACGATTTATTAAAACATTTAAAGCTAATTATATTGATTTTGGACTGGATCTGGGCTTTAAATCAATTATTCAGCATATATGCACATTGATTTTGCTAGCAAAATATATTTTGTCATCAATAAGCTGAAAAACTTGTATTGCCCATCCCTAGTACAGACTAACCCTACAACCTAAAACCCTAATGTTAATTCAAACTTGATTTATTTATTTATTCATGATTTTTACACTTCAGAAAGCAAGGTTTTGTCTGTTTTAGCTCCCTTCTCTGGAAAGTTTTCTGTAGTGAAGTGAGCACAGACACATGCTGACAGTGTTCATTGGGTGGCAGGAGTTTTCTTGGGAATTTTTAAGCAGGTGCTGCTGTAGCAGTCAGGCAGTTTTAATAGGATTATCACACACACACACACACACACACACAATCTGACCCAGCCCTCACACAGCCAGGGCTCCAGTCCTCAGAAGAATTACTTGAATGAAGCATCCAGGAACCAAATGACTTGCTAAAATAACTACTTATAAATGTAGATATTTATTCAGTACCAAAACACTGAATTCAGTCTCAGAAACCTGCAATGGTTCCCAGTTCATTTAAAATGAGACATTTTGGGAAAAAATAAGATAAGCGAGTCTGATTGGCTCTGAGGCTGATGTGTGAATTTGTTTGATTGACTGATTAATATGAGTCATTTGTCATTTGAGAAAGTAACACCGTGAAGTGTTTGTGATGTTCTGACCATAAAGTAGCCTATAGTTTAAAACCACAATTAATGGTCTGCTTTATACAACTTTCAATTGGGAGCAAAAATCTGCCTTTAAACTTGAAAGAAATTCAGATTTTCAATTTTTGGAAATTCAATTTTTGGCCATATCACCCGGCCCTAATTAAAACCCATCTTTAATAATCAAAATGACATATTTAAACATTTTATTTTCCCATGTAAATAACGTCTTTGTCTTAAAATTGCTTGAATGTAACTCTACACTCTTACCTCATTAAGAATGCGCAGACAATGAATATGCTAATTAGCCCCGCCTCCACTCAATCACTCTAGCTCAGACCTGCTCCACTTCCACTCAGTTAACTGAAGTACTAAACGCACAAAGGGTGCTCCCCTTATAATCACTGAAAAGCTGTCACTCGTCTTAGTTCGTCAAGTCTCACAAAGTTCGGTTATAATAATTGAAGCTCTAAACGGCGTCTGCACTTTGTTCGTTATAATGAGAGGATTCGCGAGCTTGTGTAACCGCACCGAACAAAACTCCAGTGATTTGAGCGGTGAGTGGATTCTAACTGAAACACCTCTGATTGGCTGTTGCGTTCAAGAAATTGACAGATCTGTCTGTGATTGGCTGCACTGGTCAACACTGCAAAAACACGCTGTACAGTAAATAGAAACCTATGAGCAGTGGATGAAAAGCCCCGCCCTGTAGGTTGATGGGATTGGTTCATGTTTGTGACGGGAGAAATCAGAGGCCATTTCAAACTGTGTTTTTGATACACTGCAGTTTTAAGGAGAAAATGCTCTGCAGTGGTACAGACTGATGAATTTACACATGGTTTTGTCTTAAAGGGATAGTTCACCCAAAAATGAAAATTGTTTAATTAATTACTCGCCCTCATGTCATTCCAAACCCGTAAGACCTTTGTTCATCTTCAGAACACAAATTAAGATATTTTCGATGAAATCCGAGAGCTCTCCGACCCTCCATAGACAGCAAAGATACTACCACGATCAACGTCCAGAAACGTAGTACGGAAATCTGTAAAATAGTCCATTAGTGGTTCAACCATAATTTTACGAAGCTACGAGAATACTTTGTGTGAAAAGAAAACTAAAATAACTATTATTTATTCAACCATTCCTTCTCCACTGATGACACATGGACTATTTTACCGTTTCTGGACGTTGATCGTGGTAGTATCCTTGCTGTCTATGTCCTATGCTGTCGAAAATATCTTAATTTGTGTTCCGAAGATGAACGAAGGTCGGGTTTGGAACGACATGAGGGTGAGTTTACATGTCTTTAGACAGACATGTAAACAACGTTGAAAGTTGTCCACCACAGGGGGACTTTTGTAATAAATCTTACCCATTATCTCTGCCTCTGCTCTGGCTGCTTTATTAAAGCTGAGCCTGAGGAAATGTCGTGATGTAACTGCACCTCCTCGCTGGCACCTGCGCAGAGTCCAAACGGCACCGTCCGGCGAGTCCTGGCCGCTGTATCTGGGCCGGCGGTCCCTCAGGTGGATCTGCAGAAGCCTGGCGCCGCGGTCTGGACAGGCCCTGGCTGCTGCTGGTGTGGGAAAGGGCTCTGAGATGGTGGAATTAGAGTTACTGACGCTTCGCTCTCGGCCCTGCCAGCCTGTCCACGTAAGCAGTCATCAGTCGCCACGGGCCCTTTCCAGCTGAGCCGGGCTGGAAACAGAAGGCTAATAAAGGCCACATGGTTGTGATGGAGAGATCAGATGGAGCTGTGATGTGTGATTGCGACCGTGATCGCGTCTCACTGTCATCCTGAAGTGCTTTATATTGAGAAAATGTCAGACCGGCTGTATATGTACATCCTGCTTATTACACGCTTGCTTGCCAAATAACTCAAAACATTATATGTTTGTCTGGTTAGCAATTAATTGTGTCGGAAGCTGCAGTATCCTCTAAATGCCAGTCTCTTAGAGAAAGTAAATGCATTGTAATGCTCCAGAGTGTTTTTTGAGTTCAGTTTAGCGTCACAATGCATGTTCTTCATCAGGGTACATGGGTAACATGGCTGTTTCTACACACAAACTCTACGAAACCTGGTGAGATCATATGTATGCATGTACAGGGCTCCAGACTAACATTTAGTAAGTTTTACAGATGGTGGCGCAAGAAGCAGATTTGGTAGCGCTGGGGGGTGATATGTAGGGTTATTAGAAACAAAGATAATTTAATCATAAAAATACTATTGTTTTGCATTAGCAAGTAGTGCACAATTGACAGTAAAGCACTGAGCTTGAGTTGGGAAGCGTACAAAATTTACTTTTATTCAAAACAGTAATGAGAAAATATATATTTTTTAATGAAAAAAGAATATATATTCTACTCTCATTAACTGTACCATTATTCTTTATAGTAGCCTATTATATTGACCAACAGTTTCAGCGATTTTCAAAAGAACGCTCTTTACTTTGAGTTATTCAGTTCCCAATTGAACAAAAGTTTGTTTTTAAATGCACTTTGTGACTTTTTTTACTTCATGCACGTGAAAAGTGCAAAACTTTGACACAATTTGATTTCTCGATGATTTGATATTTTATAATAGTGATTTTATAATATCAAAATATAAAGCAAAAAAAGTGGAAATGAATGATTAATAAGCCATTAAGTGCCTCTCTGCTGCCATCTACTGGCTATAGTGGTCATTTGATGTCTTTAAATTTTAAAGAAGTGTGTATTTACCACAACGTTTATTTTGGTCATCCCATTAAAAACAACATTTGAATTGGATAATTTTTAGAGCTTTAAAGTGCTGGAAATAGTTGTGAAATACTTGAAAGTCCCGAGATCAGCATCGGTTCCCGAGTAAAGCTCTTCCGAGCTCGGACCAGTTTGCTTGTGCTGTGCTCAATTATTGGTC
Source organism: Onychostoma macrolepis (assembly GCF_012432095.1). NCBI lineage: Eukaryota > Metazoa > Chordata > Actinopteri > Cypriniformes > Cyprinidae > Onychostoma > Onychostoma macrolepis. The sequence continues at coordinate 9,092,240 of NC_081157.1, read as the reverse complement.
CGAGCTGATAAACGGTCCACGCTGCGGTTTCGTCATGCTTTTGTTTAGTTTGCCGTTTGATGTTTTTCATATGCAACAGAAATGGCAGCGCTTATGAGTTGGGCAACGCGGTGGTCGCACCAGTGCGACCGCTCATAAAATTTAGTCGCACCGGCAGAAAAAATGCTCACAGTCTGGAGCCCTGATGTAGAAAAACAGTCCTGCATGGTGGACATGATTGAGCGAAATCTCCAAGACCACTTCGAAAATGTAGGGCTCAAATCTAATTGATCAACTTTAAATCGGAAATTGTCAGAGGAGATCATGGGATTCATTTGCCTGCTTTCCGGGCAAAGGTCAGATCATTTAGAAAGGTAATAGCATACCTTTCCTCAAAAGCGGCATGATTTGAAGTTCCGTTCACATCTGTAGCACAAACAGGCAACATTTAGGACATTGTTTACATGTGAGTGTATCATCAAGGCATTTTTCTGTTAATTGCACTGTAGCTGTGGGCTATTTTTGTGGGGGGGAGGGTTTCTTTTGTTTTGTGCACCACTGGGTCTCTGTACCAGGATATTTATTTGTACTTTTGGTGCTCTTGAGGTACATTTAATATCAGTGCATTTATTGTGCATGAGCTTCTGTTACCAAATGTGTATTGTTGTTTATATGTGATTTTAAAAGGCTAAATTCAATTAGTTCATCATATAAAGCGATCTAATCGCTTCACAAGACTGTTTTACAATGCCTTTATGACCATTTTGGAGCTTCAAAGTTTTGGTTACCTGGGCTTTCTATGGAGGGAGAGAAATCGTTCAGGTTTCATATAAAAATATAGAAGATTAACCAAGGTCTTAATTGGTTTGGAATGACTCGAGGGTGAGTAAATGAAGACAGAATTATCATTTGTGTGTGAACTATCACTTTAACACTTACTCGAGTTAATCTCCGTCAAGGTATCTTTACTTGTGCGCGTGATGGTTGGGTCAATTTCATACAGCTCTGCCATCACGGTACAACGGGTTTAGCTCTGAAAACAAGCCGTTGTGTTTGTGTCTTGCAGGTTATCTCAAGTCATTTGTCTTACATCTACCGCTTCAAACCTGGTTTAATATTGTAGACGGTAAATTCCCAGTGGTCTAGTCTAGCGATCATAAAATGACACATTTGGCCTCAACATAAAAGCGAAGCCGCAAAAGCGGCACTTTGAGACGACTGGATATTTGCGCAACCATAAAGCCATCAGCGTATCTCTCGTATTGCTCAGCAGAAGAAGGTCAGATGAGACACTGTATCTCAGAGACTGTAAATCAGGGTGTTATCATGATGTGTGCAGGGCCTTCATTTATAAAGACGTGCACAGAATGAGAAAGTAAGCATTTCCTGCATTTTATTTATTTATTTTTTCTAAATTTGTTCAACTCATTACTAAGTGATTAACTTTTCATAATCACTAAAAGATGCATTATTGACCACCTTTAAATAATATTTTGTTTATAATTCGTTACATTTATAAAAAAAGCGCTTTTCTGGGTACTCAAAGCGCTAAATGTTTATACATATATATATATGTGTATGTGTGTGTGTGTGTGTATAATATATATAAGTATATATAAGTTGCATTTCAGGCATATAGTTCCTTGAATACACCTCTTCTGTGCATCCTCGTTCCAAAAGGTGTGTTTGGCACATTGCAACTGGCTGTTAATTGCATTTCATGCAATTTAGGGTTCAAATCTAACGATCTGTGCATTGTATAAATGAAGTGCTACTGTTTGAGCTACAGAAACAATTCATATCTGTGTTGTTTTCAGTTTTTGATCTAAAATCAAGGGAACTGTCGGTACCTTGCATGGTAATGTATTTGTGTGTGTTTGTAGTGTTGGCACAGACTCATGTTCATAAATAAACCCTGCACTGGCTCCTGTATGTTTATGTTGGAGGCCCTCGGTCCATGGGACGTCCCTCTCACCTCAGCTGGACTCAATATGTGTCCGTGGCCACTTTCAGACCGTGAGTCTGTGTTTGAGCTTCTAAACTCATCATCAAGACGTTCAGTCTCTCTGTTTGGCTGGCTAATCTCCTCCATGAGCGTCGAAACAGTGCACACTGTTCAGAGAAGATAGAGATTGTGCTTTTTGGCTTTATTGGTGTGTCTGTTAATGTTTCCATCTGAAGTGTGCCTATCCAAGCAGACAGGAGTGATGTTTGGCTTTATTTCCAAATGGGAGTCTGGCTATTACAACAAATGAACACTTACTGACAGGTGTACTGACACACGACCTGTAGGTCTTAAGAATGTCAAAAATACTAGTACTTTAGTACTAAAATGTAACAATACCAGTCTTTCTGCAGTGTCAGGAGAGCAGAGTATCGACTCCCATCAGTACTGACAGACAGATGCTGCTGTTTTTTGGGGTATTTGCATATGTGTGCTCTTTGGAGAGAACCGCATTGCAGTGTAAATGTTAATCAAAGAACCTGTATTAACATGAAAAGAAGAGCATTTACTACTCTGTGCGTGAATCACTTAAGTAGCAGGGATGTAATGATTCACTCCACTTTCAATGCGATATGATTCATGATACAATTTTCTCACGATTTTTTTAACAAAATGAGATTTAGGTCAAATTATGAATGAAAAAGCATCCTTTCGTTATTGATTGGACAAAATGCTGCAAAAACAACTAAATGAAATTTTCAAACGAACTCTGCCAGCAGGTGGCGCTTATGGAACAGCAGCAATATAGCGTTTCCTTGTTTTCTGCTGTAAACAAAGCAGCGCTGCGGTTATGAATTCTACTTTAATATACATTATACAGAGGCAAGAAGAAAATTTTCCCTATTTTATAGTCATATACAGCAATTTTAGTGTATTTTTGTTTCTTGAGCAGAATGATTTCTGAAGGTTCATGTGACACTGAAGACTGGAGTAATGATGCTGAAAATTCAGCTTTGCATCACAGGAATCAATTACAGTTTAACAGGTATTCACACAGAAAACAGCTAAGCCTTTAGTAATAATAGGCTATTTTCTAATATCTTTATTCTATTTTTGATTACATAAATGCAGAGACTTCTTTCAAAAACATGTGAAAAGATAATAAAAGGTTGCTTTTGTAACTTGTACGTCGCCCACACTGAGATCAGATCTTCTTGTCTTGTCCAGTCAGTTAGGTCACCTTTGTTTTATGCCTTATGCAGTACAGATTGTGTCAAAACGGCTTCAAAATCAATTATGAAAAGTAGGGCTGCATGGCTTTTGCTTCACTTGATTCGTTAAGCATAATCATTGTAATTTTTGCCTGCTAGTTATTTAGCGTAGTTGTTTTGCATGAATATGACAAACTGGACCGTAAGCCTATTTAAATTATTTTTGTTATACCATAAAATTCAATAGAACGATATATTCGATATATAATGGATCCCCATCTAGTTAAAAACGAGCAGTCGCAGTGTCTAAAAGGCACAGATCCTCCACGTGTTTTTTTTTTTTTTTCTCCCAGAGGACGGCTGTTTGTTTCTATCCATGTATGAACTGTCATAAAAACACGTGATCCATCTTGCTGTTGGGCAAAAATCAAACCATGATTTGCTGTGCTGGAGACATCTGCTGCACAAATGTGTGAAGAATAAAGCGTCCCGGGTCGCCCATCTTCATTCGATTTACAGTTTGTTGTATTTTGACATTAAACGCTCTCGACGTCTCTAATAAAGCGTGTTTATTTCTCAGCCATTAGTGCTGTTGTGTTGGTAAACGGCCGATTCGCTGTTTCTCTCGTTTACACTGCAGACTGAATTAGCTTTTCTAATTCATAACTGAACTGTAAACCTTTCAGCTCGTTTACTGAAATGCAAATGACTTGGCGTACAGAAGGGATGAAATCACTGAAGCTACTGGTTTATATCTTCTTCTCCTCGTGCAGGTGTTGTGTGGCGGCGGTGAGTCAGATGTTGCAGTAAGTGTGTGTTCTCCGTGCTGGAAGGAAGAGAAAGGCAGTGGCACATTAAAGTGCTTCTCCCTGCACCCCCCCGTAGAGGCCTTTGTATTACATAAAGCCTGAGAACAGTTCTGTCATTGTTGTGAACGGAAAGGGCCTTTTCTTCTGATGCTTGCACTTCTGAATATGATATGTGCACATGGAAAGCAGGGACAAAAAACTGTGTTGCATTACCCCGTCTGTACCAATCTGTCAAAAATGGATGCAGCTCAGTTTTCATTTGACAGTCGCACCAACCAACAACTCTGGACTTTCCCTGGAACCGGAGTTTCCACTTTGCTTTTAACTAATTACGCGTCTCTGCGGCCGCACTGCTTAATGAGCCCATTGTTTAGTGTTTGTGACGAGCAAATCATCCGAGAGTCAGACAAAAAAAGAAGAGAGGGAAGGACCACGGGAAAGATCCGACATAATCAAATTAGTTCAAATCTGAGACCATGTAAAAATGACAGTTAGAAGCTTTAAAAAAAAAATTAAGGGGTGGTGAGAAATGCTGCCTTTTTTCCTGAAAATTAGCGTGGAAGAGAAAACGCATTCAGTTACAAAGTCTAGATCACTGCCATGCGTCTGAACATTTTACATCTTGCATTACAACTAATGTGCACACAACAAAATCTGTAAGCTGATCCGGAGCACACCTGTAAATCAAGACATTCACAAGCTTCAACTTTTCACCCGTCTTGCTTGAGAGACTGTGGGCGGCCCTGCTTCCTGTGTCATTGTTTAGTGCCCTTTCCTTTTTAGAGATGTCACCAAAATTTGTATTTATACTTAGTGTGCACAGCAGAATAGTGTTAATATTAAAAACCACATGGATAAATGGGAAGACGGCTATGTGTGTGTGTGAGAGAGAGAGCTAGAGGAAGTTCAGCATCCCCGCTGCGGGGTTCTTCCTGCGACCGACCCAAGGGATCAGTACCTCGATAGTGCCAGATAACACAGGGTTTGTGTTGGCGCAATCGCAGAGACTCTCGCTCCCTTCACTTCACTTCTAAGAGATATTTTTACCCAGTTGACAGGAAGTAGCCAGCTGTATTTAAGAATTCGTTTCCTTTTTGTTTGGTTGATTTTCTTGGACTTTCATTAATGTAAGCGATTGAATTGAGACTCGTTTTGGCTGGAGAAGATTTGGGGTCAAGCATGCAAATTTGTAAAAGCAAAACCGGGTATCAGAATAACTTCCTCTCCCAAGAAAGTTTTAGTATTTATCAGGCAGGTTGGGACGCGAGTAGAGTCGAGTGCTGAAATACGGAACCTCACACATGATATGGCCACTGATTCAAATAAATTATAAGAACAGCTTGGCCACAATTGAACTAAAATAAGGGAACGGATGAATAAAATGTGGCCACAAATTAATAAGTCAAGGGAACAAATCCTTGATTTGTGGCCACAATGTTACATTTTCTTTCTGCATTTCTTGTTTAGGCTCTATGTAGAAATACTTAAAGGAATAGTTCAGCCAAATATAAAAATCCTGTAGTCTTTACCCCCCCCACAGGCCCAGAGTGGCTAATCAGGAGAATTCCTGGTGGGTCGTCCATAAATTGGTGCCACTTTGACATAAAGGCAGTTTCACTCAGGGCACAGCAAGAGTAAGTGTCTAGTTTGATTTCAATGACGGACAGTATCAGTTGGTGCTCTTACACCCAAACTCCCACCACTTGGGTGCCACAACATATATTATGCTCTCAGTCATTTGAATTTGACTTTTAATTTATATTTACAGTCATTTTCATTTGTGCAGTGCATCCTGTTCATATGATTGACTGCAGAATTATTTGTTATTTAGGTTCTTATATAACAGGATAATTTTCATTTATCCAAATTCTTCTACCGCTTAGAAAATGGGAAGCGGTGGGATAGAGGGTGTAACAGGAGCTGTCCTTGGGCATTAAACTCCTGCGCTCGAAATGGGCTCCACTCCAGCCCTGACTCCCACTCATGACGTTGAGATATTTTGAGAAATACAACAAATAGACATTTCTTTCCGTAAGTGGAGTTTCTATCAAGTGATCTCTCACATTACGATTTAAAGGTCAAACCAGAGCTGTGCTGATTTGATCTAGATCCACACTTCAGTAGAAATTAATCACAACGAGGAAGAAGAACTTAAAAAGAGACACACAATGATTTATTCCTTGAGAACTGGACTAGAGCACATTCTTACGCTGTACTTTGGAGATGACTTGCGTTTTGTGCAGCAGTCGTCAGAAATGAGTAGAGCCGTGCTGCTCTGCAGTTTAGGATTTTTGGAGAGTAGCATGAAATGCTTTCTGTGTACACAACAAATACTCTCAATGTTGGGAACAGGCCCGGTGCTGCGGTGAGGTGGGGCGAGGGGGGTAATTGCTATATTAAGAGGAAGGAATTCAAAATAAAGTTAATCTCTCCACCGCTTCATAAGCTCAGAATGAGCGTGCTGCATCTTGTTCAACATGCAAAGCAAAGAGACAGTGTAACTGAGACAAGGGTGAAGATTCTGCGGTGCCAGGATCCAGTTCAGCCCGGTTTAGGATCAGGCCAGGAACGGATTTGACTTGGCACTGATGGTTTGCAGAAGTACTTAGATGTGTTCATGTGTGTATGTTCCTAACAGTTGATCAGTGTTTAGCTCTCTACTGTACTGTATGGTGTGTGTGTGAATTTAACTAGTACATTCCTCAGCCACCCGCCCTCCTCCCACTGTGGTAATGCTTCATTTTAACTCAATGACCACCTCACCTTGCTGCCAATTTTCTGAAAGCTCCTCCTCCTTTCTCCTGCAAGACTTAAAACTAACATGGCTTCAGGAGTAAAAAGTCTTTGATATTTCCTATAATCTTCAGGGCTTGCAAAATTTCAAAATCCCTGGTAGCCCTTCAGGCAGGTAGATTTTGGTAGCCCAAAAATTAATTTAACTAGCCCGAATTAAAAATTACTATTTTATTTTATTATTTATTTATTTATTTTTAAATATAGAAAATCAGATAGGAGTTTAAATGTCAATCAAAAATATTTTCAATACACACATATCAGCAAATTTGAAGGAAGGAATTTTATTTCACTATTTACAGGGTATCTGCAGAATTTTTAAAAATATATTTAAGGCAATTTATGACCCATTTTAAGAGCTGCACAAGTAAAATGAACACAGAATGAGCGGGGTTGGACAATGTCTATGGTAACACAGTTTTGAGCCATAAAATTACATGATTTACAGTTCAGATACAGGTTTTCACAAAAACAAAAATCTTATACAACAGCATTTCAGGCTATAGACTGTTTTTATGAAAATGGATCAATCAAGCATACAAATTGTTAATTCAAAACGTATAAGTATTACTGTCTTAATTGTTTAGATTTTTAGAAGGCACATCAACTTCTTTCTGCTGCGTAAAAACATGAGTTAATATTTGCATTGATCTGACCATAAACAGCAAGAAAAGCTTATTGGAAATGCAAATTCATTCTCTGCCACAAGGTGGCGCTTTAGGAGCTTTGAAATATTGCGCTTTCCCCGGAAACGCTGTACACAAAGCAGCTCTGCGCTCATAAATGCTGCTTTATCAGGAATTATAGGTAAAATGAAAGTAAAATGCCAACGACACGTTTCTGAGGACAGTCAGTTTTCTTCAGATACATTCACATAAAGACATCCGCGCCGCGTTTTGACTTGAAAGGTGCAGCGCTCATTATTTATTCAATGACATCATTGCCTTTTGAAGTTTAATCCTGCCGTATCGCGACTCTTGTCTTTCCGTCCCCAACTGTAAGACCTCTTGAAATTATAATTAAGACATTTCTTATACCATTTAACGTATTTAAAACTTTTTATGGCCTTAATTTTGATACAACTCACTTTCAGAGTTTTTAAGGACCCGCGGGAGATCTGTATTTAAGGTAGGCGTCGGGCAGGCGGTGATACATTTTGGTAGCCCGACTGGAAAACACAATCGCCCCGGGACATCTGGCTAGCGATTTTGCGAGCCCTGATCTTAATACTGATAAAGTCTTAGTAACACAAGAATATTTTTGTGGAAAACAAAACGTTTGAGGGGCCATTTACACAACAACGTTTTCAGCCAAAAACGGTAAACTTTGTATACGTTTTGCATGTTCGTTTACACGACAACAGCGTTTTGGGTACTGAAAACGCATAATTTTGAAAACGGGTTTTTTTACTCGCTGCTTTCGCCATATTGCTTGTTTACGTCTGCGCAAAGCTCAGTTGAGTGGGATTAGGGTTGGAGCTGCACTAACTGCTTCACCAGAGATGGGCAAGTCCAGTCCTATAGGGCTGCTGTCCAGCAGGATTTAGCTTCATCAAACACACCTGATAAATCTAACCCAAGTCCTCCCTAGAAAATTAGAGGCAGGTGTGTTTGATTAGGGATAGGGCTAAACTCTGCAGGACAGTGGTGTTTGAAAGCCGCATCTATCAGCGGATCCGTCAGTGAATCCCTAATATATCTGCTTCTAGATGGATCCTCTGATAGGTGCGGCTTTCAAACTCTCCCATGTGAGCGCTCTGTGAAGAGCGTGAAGCAATGATCATTGTAGCCAACCACAGACATATCTGTTGAGTGCGTGAACACAATGGCCAATCAGAGGTGTTTAAGAATCTGCCCAACCGCACGGGAAGTGCTGGGAATCACCACATTTTTTAAATTTCAGTACCAAAGTCATTACTTTTGACAACACTAAAAAGAACTGCTCCATCTCTGCAGGTCAGTGTTTCCCAACCCTATTCCTGGAGGACCCCTCCCCAGTAGTATGCATTTTGTATGTCTCCCTTATCTGACCCATCCATTTCAGGTCTTGGAGTCTGTACTAATGAGCTGATGACTTGAATCAGGTGTGTTTGATCAAGGAGACATGCAAAAAGTGCTTTGGAAACCACTGTCTTGGGCTACCAGCTTCAATGGCTGCAGCACTGAAGCTGGAATTTGGAATATTTCACTAAATGTCTATTGAGACTTTTGACCATCTCTCCACAACAGATCTGTCATTTACCCAAACGTATATGACTCTGCCAGATTCAATTTCTAAAGGGGTTAGTAATGTATCCCTTCTGTTTCTGCCCTTGCCACAGTGGGTCCACCCTGACTTCGCGTCGCGCTTCCTGAAGAAAGGAAAAGCCCTGATGTGCTTGTCACCTGAGCTGACGGCCGGGGCTGCGTGATGGAGGCCGAATGTCTTCGCTCGGTCCCTCTTCAGACACTCAAAGGCCGCTCTGTTTCAGCCTGACGACGAGCCGATTGGATATAATCTTGAGCGGCGGACTCAGGAGATGGGGAGGGATAGGGAAACTCTACAGTAGGCTTTGCAGGGAAGGATCGTCTTTCTCCAGAAGTAGGAAACGAGCGTCGGAGGGTTCCTGCTGCCAGTCGGCTCTCTCCTCCTGTTACGACACGGGACCAAATTCAAACCATGTGTCCTCGCACCCGGTTAGCTGCTTTTGCCCACCTCTAGCATTAGCGGTCTGGACGGATCCATTTCACTGGCCCTCTCCCGTGCTGCGTTCTCATTCTCCCAGCCCCAAATGAGTCTCTCCGTGGGACTCCTGGCTTAATAGGCTGGAACTTTCCCATGTCCGGTCTCCGAAGGTGGCTGTTATCCTCCGAGGGCCCCTGTGTGAGTTTCAAGCTCGGGCTCATGTTATGGGGTGAGTACAGTAGCCCACCTCAAGGGTCAAAGGTCACTTCCTCTTCAGATCTCTGCTTAAAGATGTGTTAAATATGTGAAGGGGCTGAATGTGTTTTTTTGCTTAAATATGCAGAACTAATGTGCCATATAGTTGGGAGGGGGAAATATTTGCTGCCTGCTGAAATTCTGATCTGTCACCACTTGAAATGTGTATATTTATGTATTCTTTGGGAGAAAAAAGGGAGGGAAGAAGTTGACGGATTTAACACGGAGTACGTATTTTGCTTTTACGACCATTTTGAGGCCTGTTAAATGGACAGCCTTCAATCTTCGTGGAATATGACCCTTCGGCTAAGCACCATGGACAGCGTAATGACCTGGCCTTGAGAGCAAGGCAGGGTTTCTCAAATCTGGCCCTGCAGAGTTTAGCTCCAGTCCTAACCAAACACACCTGAGCAAGCCAGTCAAGCTCTTTGGAGTTATTACAAAAATACAGGTAGGGGAGTTTGATCAGGGTTTGAGCTAAACCTTTGAGGAACCTGCTATAAGGGAACAAGGACTAGATAAGAACTTTACTAGGAAATGATAGCACAATATGAATACGTCAAGAAGCTTTCTCACTCTTACTGCTGGTGTCCGCTCAGACAAACTTTGTTCATGAAAGCAAATTATGTTTTTGTTCCTGTTTAACGGAAGGTCATGTTAGTTACTTGTACTTTATGATAGCTCTGTGTATCGAGGGAGGGTGATGGACGATTTGAGAGCAAGGAATGGGTGAAACACCCATCTATCTATCTATCTATCTGTACAAGTACATATCATAGACTATTTAGAGTTTAGTCCCTAAAGTAAAAAAACAACAACTTTTATCTTAAATAGCATTTCTTAGTGACAAAAGGCAGGAATTAGCATTAGCAAATGGCTCATGAGGTTAATTCAAATCATAGGAGACTACATATGTTTGTGAGATACACTGAGAGGGTTACTGCTTAAAGCTGCTCATATCTTTCCATGCATAGAACCTGTTAAATTATGACAGTCATTTGTTATGATAGCCAAAAATAAAACCTGCTGAATCTGGGTGACTGAGTTTGTGACAGACAGGTATGTGTAAATGCCTGTCATCTGTCCTGGCACACACGTCTTCTCTGAAAGACACGCCGCTACATTGAACCAGTCTGACCTGTGGCCTCTGTCTCCGTTTCACTTCCTCATTTCTTCAGCAGATCGTGTAGACTTGTTGCAGTGGTGTGTTATGAGAGGCAGACTAAAATTGTCTCTAAACCTCAGTTGTGTGTCTTTCTTGCTGATGGCGTCCACGTCATTGTGTCTCGGTCTCTCGTTAGCAGATCGGGTGTCTTGTTCACACACAGATGTGTCTCGTAGCTTTATGTGGAGGGAGGTGTGTCATGATGGAAAGCTTTTAATGGAGACACTCTGAGTAAATGTGCAGGGATTATGTGGGAAGACAGGGCTGCTTTTATCTGAGAAGCGCTGGCGTACCTGTGTGCCATGTTTGATCATGCCTAACCCCCTCCGCATCCCAGCGCTCCTCTGATCCCTCAGCTCGGCATTCCTCTCATAACAGTCAGACGCCTTGACCGCGGTATGTCCCTGCGCGGATTACTGTACTCATTCCTGCCGTACAGTATGGGAAAGACAAAAACAGCCAGGCCATTGTACATCGAGAGCGCTTCTGCCCTCAAGGCTTCGAATTTCTCCTTACCTGTCACAAAAAATCCCCAAGTGCGGGGTGGATGCATAAAAACTGATATTAGTTCCAGATAGGAGGTGCCTACCTAAGCAACATTTCACACCTGAAGGCTGTTTCAGACAGTAGACAGCAAAATGATGCTGCTTTATCATTGTACTTCTTTTTGGCTTTTAGATAATGTATTAAAAACGCATGCATAGAATCACGAGTTAAAAGTTAACATAAGTCAAAATGGGCAATTCTTGCTTTTTCCACGGAATAGTGCAGTTTATAATAAATAATCTTAGCACTGGATTATTATTTTGTTTTAATTCATGTGCCCTCATAATATTTAACAATATCATTATAGAAGCTTTTTCACTTGGATGTGTTACAATAGGATGATGTTTTGATCCAAAGATCAGTTCTGTAATAGACTAAATTCTAAATCAGCTATTTCTCGACATGAAAGTATGTTCTCATTTCACTGATTCGAGGGAGCTGTTATTTTTGTGACCAATTCAGGTGCACAAAAGTCTGTGGATGAATAACTGGACCAGCAGTAGAAGAATTCGGGGTCACATTTTAGAATAGGGAACACTTATTCACTGTTAACTACGACTTTCCACCTCAATAAATTCCTAATATGCTGCTTATTAATAGTTAGTGCGGTAGTTGTTAAGTTTAGGTATTGGGTAGGATTAGGGATGTAGAATAAAGCATTAATATGTGCTTAATTACTACTAGTAAATGGCTAATATGCTTGCTAATAAGCAACTAGTTAAGATACCTTAAATTAAAGTGTTACCGAATTTGATCTAGAAGTAAAGTTGTTCTGATTTAAATACAGAGAGAGTCTGTGATCTAATCCATCCCAGGATAACTATGAATAAATCAGCACTGCACTGCACCTCTCTTAGCATTTTGATTTGTTGTTTCACTGGAACTGATAGCAAACTGGAGAAAAGTGATTGACTAGAGCATGTGTGTGACGCAGCTGAGTGTGTGTTAGAGAACAGCACGTCACTGATGACACACTCAACGGCACTGATTTCAAACTGCAGCTATCACTCCTGCTCCACAGCTGCTGATGCTTCCTCTGTGTTAGACACATCACTGCTTCATATGACAGCTGATACGTGTGAGACCCGCTACACTTTATCCAAGCCGTGATGGCAGGAGCCCTGTGTCCCAGAATCCACGTGGATGAAGTTCTGCATCAACACACACATTGTTCAGGATTTGGTGGGTGGTTTTAAACACTGAGGTCAGGTGAAGCAGTTAGCACACATGCATCAAAGGCAGGTTTGCTTGTTAAAGTGTGTTATGGTGCTGAACGCAGCAGGGTGGGATTGCGCACCGTACTTGCTCTGTTTAAATGTTGGCTCTCGGCTGGAAAAAGGCCCTGCAAAGCTCTGGATACTGGAGTACGTGGAGAAGCTTTGACAGAGATCCACAGGAAGACGTTCACTCAAAACGAAAATTCTCAAAACTTCACTTTGCCTTTTTACTAATGTTAGCACGGCTATTGTCATTAAGTGATGCACATTATCACCACAGCCTAACCACGGCTCTACTCTTCACCACAGAAACAAAACAGAAACTCTTTGAAATATCCAACATAACTGAACATTATACACAAACAGGCCTTTGTCTTTTTCCAAAAACATAAAATAACACTTAATTTCAACATCACTTTTCCTGATCCAGTCCTACACAAAGCATGCTAGGAATTAAAAATCATCTGTCCAGTTTCAGTTAATTCTACAAAAATGATTTTAGGTTAAGTAAACTTCAGTTCGATGTATTTAAGTAGATTGGACACAATTAAATTAAGTAAAAGAAAAATCTTAAACAATGTGTTGCTTTAATTCATTTAAATTAAGTAAATTTAACAAGCAGATGTGTGTGTGTATGTGTATGTTTGTATATATGTGTGTGTGTGTGTGTATATGTATGTATGTATATATATATATATAGATATATATATACACGTATGTATGTGTGTATGTACATATATACACTTTTTTTATTTTTATTATAAGTAAAACAAAGATTTCTGGAGTACATTTTAAAAGAAAATACTATTTCATTCTTTCTACTTAGAGATTTTATGTTTAATTCAACGTGTTACTTGAAATTTACTAACAAGTGAAAATTGTTTCAAAGTTTTTTTGTTTGTTTTTTTCTCAGTGTGTATTTGAGAACAATTCATTATGACGTTGACTTTCAATTTCCAATAGCAGAACAAAAAAATGGTTGTGAGGCTTTTATGATTTCTGGATACTTTTGGTGTTTTTTGGTGCTTTTGAGCATTGCAGAATATGCTTTCTTGACAACCACTCATGTCGGGATAAGTGAAGGTTTGACAACATATCGGACTGTTGTGCTGGAATAGAAATGGCCCAGCAGAAACAGCTGAAACACACGATTCTTGCATTAAGATATTCCAGATCAGATTAGAAATGACCAGATCAGCCATCGATTAGCAGGGATGTCCACATGCGTTTGGCTGCCTGACTACAGCGTGCCGTTTCCATTCCCAAGACAAGGAATCTCAAGCATTCACAGTCTTAAATGGATGTGCAGTAAGGCTGGGTGTAGTCATGAGACACCCACAACAAGCATGTTTTCTTAAAGATGAAAAGCTGTAAATCTGTCATCCGCAGTGAATAATACAGGAAGATTCAGATTGTGTTCTGAAGTCTTTAGGCGTTAAATGTTTACACAAGGCAGTGTCAATATTCGCTTGCTCGCTCTCTCTCTCTCGCTCGCTCTAGCCCACGGGAGCAGCACCTGTGGTAGCTGGCACCTAGAGCCCTCCAACCGTGGCACTGCACAGACATGAAGCACAGCAACAATGAGCACAAATGCAAAAGCAGAAAAACATTTGCGGTTTGCCAGGAGAGAGAGGTCTTGAATAACCGCCTGTGAATGGGTTGCCATGTTTGTGTGCGGCGGGCGGCCGCGCTGGGAACAGGATGTTTGGGCCTCCAGGTGTGTGTTGGTCTCTGTCGGGGCTTGTGGGATTGCTGCGTGACGGCTGTAATGATAGGCTGCTGCGGGTGAGGACATGACTGCGCAGTGGTCCGCGGGCATGTGGCGGCTCCGCAGACGCACACACAACAATGAGCGATAAATCAAGAATCTGCCTCGCGACGCAAGCATTTGCAGGAGAAGCCAATGGTTTTCAGTCTATTAGATGCGCACACAGTCCTGTTTGCGTACTGCCAGCGTTGGGGATAACGCATTACAAGTTACGTAATCCGATTACTTTTTTCAAGTAACTAGTAAAGTAATGCATTACTTTTAAATTAAAAAGAAAATTTGTTGCTTAGTTGCTTTTTCAAATAAGTAACGCAAGTTACTTTGCTTTCCTATTTATTCACTGACACCTTTCCTGTCCCTGTGTTGAGAGAAATTGGGAATTATCTTCAGCCTGTGGCTTATTAATTTCACTCTTGGTGTGAATGGGCCTTTACAGTCGCCAAAAATATTACTTTCCATAAAAAGTAACTAAGTAATGCAATTAGTTACTTTTTTGTGGAGTAATGCATAACTTTTAAAAGTAACTTTCCCCAACTCTGCACAGTGTACAGTGTGACATGGGCGTAGATTACGTGGGGTACTTTTTTCGGGCAAATGTGTTCACTTTGAGGTTTTCAAGTGCCAGTGTGAATAAATCTAGATTTAAATTCAAAGAGACAGGATAGTCTGTGCATAACATGATATTTAATTCGTATTATGAACATCACGGAGCACTCAACACTGTCAGACAGTGTGTGTTTCATTCATACTCAAAGCCAGAGGGCGCTCTTGCACAGAAAGTCCATAACTGACTCGTAGAAGTAACAACTTCTGATGTGATAGGAAATTCCTAATATGGACAAAAGCATCCAGTTGTTTAGCTGAATAAAATGCAGAAACGTTTGGACTGATGAAACGTTAAAGGGATTGTTCACCCAAAAATGTAAATTCTGTCATTAATTACTCACTCTCATGTCGTTCCAAACCTGTAAGACCTTCGTTCATCTTCAGAACACAAATTAAGATATTTTTGATGAAATCCGAGAGCTCTCTGACCCTCCATAGACAGCAATGATATTACCACGATCAAGGCTCAGAAATGTAGCAAAGATATCGGAAAAATAATCCATGTGACATCAGGGGTTCAACCGTAATTTTACGAAGTTATGAGAATACTTTTTGCATGCAAAGAAAACAAAAAAGAACTTTATTCAACAATTCGTCTTGTGTTCAGTGGATACTCCCCAAAATGGCGCCAGGGTGACGCGGAGGAGACAAATTGTTGAATAAAGTCATTATTTTTATTGTCTTTGCGCTCAAAAAGTATTCTCGTAGCTGATGATGTCACATGGATTATTTTAACGATGTCCTTCCTATGTTTCTGTGTGTTGATCGTGGTAGTTACATTGCTGTCTATGGAGGGTCAGAGAGCTCTCAGATTCCATCAGAAATACCATAATTTGTGTTCTGAAGATGAACGAAGGTCTTTAAAGGGATAGTTCACCCAAAAATGAAAATTCTGTCATTAATTACTCGCCCTCATGTTGTTCCAAACCTGTAAGATATTAAACAATATATGGTTTATGTGTGATTTTTCAAGTCATCTCCTGGTAGTAAATATATTCTGCCTTGTTCTGTGATGAAAATGGGAAAAAAGTATTTGTAATATATAAACAAATCATAAAAATATCATTAGAAAAATATTATAGAATACAAATTATTGGTTATTGTCCAGCAGTGTGTTTGAGTCTTAGCCAAGTAAAAGTAAGAAATAAGAGAAAAATAAAACTTTTATTTTTTCAATTTAAAAAAAATTACAAAAAAGTAACATTTCTGTCCCACTCTCTTCTGCAATGATGGCTACGACGCTGCAGTACGGTGTACGCAGCTCTGGTGCCCGGAGGGTGTTCGGAAACAGCACAATGACTGTGATTGTCTGAGCTGTCAGTCTCAGGGAAGGAAAACCGGGCTTGTGGTGAACCGACACACACAATAAAGGTGGAAGACGGGGCTCTGGATCCCATTGTGGGCTCACCACACCGGCCGCCTGCGCACTCGTTTCCCTGTTCTGTCAGAGCGCTTCTACCCCATGTGGTTCTCTGTCGGAGCATCAACACTTGG
The DNA here is from genome assembly GCF_012432095.1 of Onychostoma macrolepis. Lineage (NCBI taxonomy): Eukaryota > Metazoa > Chordata > Actinopteri > Cypriniformes > Cyprinidae > Onychostoma > Onychostoma macrolepis. The sequence continues at coordinate 9,075,788 of NC_081157.1, read as the reverse complement.
CCCATTGTCTCTCTCGAGCCCTCTGTCCACACAGGTGTCAACAAAAACACTTGCGAAAAAAGAAGTAAGACACAGTCATGCCACCGCCGAGCGGGTCTTTCCGTCCTGTTGACACGGATGAGCAGCGGTTAATGAGTGCTCAGTCTCAGATCCGTTTCGTTTCAGAGCCCGCAGTAACAGACTACAGTCGGACTGGCCGCAAGCGCTGGGTCGCTATACATCCAAATCAAAGCAAATTCTAATCAAAGGAATTTTATACAATATAATTATCATTTTACAGTTTCCTGCTGGAGTGTTCAATTTTATAAATCATGTTACTTGTAAACCACATTCGTATATGAGCAGTATATCACGTACGTCTTACCGCCCATCTCTCGCTTCAGAAGCATCAGTAGTTTCAGTGTTCAGTCTGCTGAAAAAGTATAGACTTTTTTTGAAGCAACATAAGTGAGTAGTTCACTAGTAGACAAGCTTGATACCAGCTCTATACGCAGACACAGAAACATTTGATTTAGTAAATCTGACATCTAGCATATAGGTCATTTAAGCCATATATAGTGAATATTTTAGGATTTCGAATCTGCCATTGTGAAAAAGAAATGCTGTTAATTGTACTAAATGTGCACATGAACACACTCCGAAAACAAGGTACAAAAGTTGTCACTAAAAGGTATACTTCTGTACCTTACTTACTCCTAAAAGATGCATATTAGTATTTTAAGAGTACATATTACTACCTAAAGTGCACATATGTGACCCTGGACCACAAAATTACTTTTGATTAGTAATATGCATTGCTAAGAATACATTTGGACAACTTTAAAGGCGATTTTCTCAATATTTAGATTTTTTTGCACCCTCAGATTCCAGATTTTCAAATAGTTGTATCTCAGTCAAATATTGTCCGATCCTAACAAACCATACATCATCTGAAAGCTGAATAGATAAGTTTTCCATTGATGTATAAATCTCAATTTTGAAAAATTTACAGTTAAGACTGGTTTTGTGGTCCAGGGACCTTTTTTCTGGTGTAATAGTGCATCAAAAAAGTACCTAATATTAATGAAATAAATTCCACTTAAGTGTACCTAAAGAGAGAGTAGTTTCATGAATGTTTCTTAACACACTTTTAAAAGTGCTATTTGTAATGGTCAAATTAAAATTTTGACTTTAAATGATATATTTTGTCATGATTTACATAAGTAAATTGTTTTTGATGTGTTGACTAACATACTGAAGCACGTGTAAAGCACTTGATGATAATTTTAACTGTAGTGTGTTATTAGATATTACATTTAATTGTTTTATGATTGATTGCAAAGGAAATTCTCGGTGTAACCCACAAATCTCTTTATTTTCTGTATAGAGCCACAGCAGAAACACTGTGAGATGTAGTGCCTCAGCGGAGACTGCCCCGCTGTTTAGGGTTTATCATCTATTGTCCCTACAGCTGGGCATCAATATGAGGCAGAGTGAGCTGTTGTCTTGTGCAGTGCATTGTGGGTGTGGGCGGTGAGGGTTTTTCCCGGCTGACGCCACACTGGTTTTCAGTCCACCGCTCCTTGCAGGTGTCTTGGATCTACAGTAGGTGTGCATTAATGCTCACTAAATGAGTGTGTCTCGTTCACATTCTCCAGATTCTTGGTTTGTGAAGTCATCTTTTGTTCTTGTTCCGACACAGTTCCCAGACCAACGGCCTGGTGCTTTCCATTATCATCTCTAGCTTATGAAACCTCTGCAATGCTTAACCAAACATGCGTTGTTAAAAATGAACACGGCTCAAAACAACAACACAGAAATGTCTCCATGAGAACAGTCCATCACAGAGATGACTGACAGGACATTAACCGGTTTGACCGAGACTTGATCGCATGAATCAACTTTCTCAGCTCTAGAACTTTCTGCAGAAAGAGCGTCCACAAAGTCTAATGTTAAGACTATAACCAGTAGGGCTGTCAAAATGGCTGAACAACTAAATTCTTAAATATCAATATTAGAATCATATTCGAAATTTAAAAGGCATAATTTTAGTTAGGGGGAAAAGCTTTTGGCTTCTCTCCTGAGGTCACAAAAGGGCGCATCGAGCAAAATATTACTAATGACCGTTTCTTCAAAGCAATAAAATAACACGACTATCTTTGAAAAAAGTGCATAATGTTTAAAATAATGTTTATAAACCATATATAATTAATTAAGTTGCTTAAACAATTAGAAACAAAACAGCATCATGCATGTATGTATAGTTTAACACAAAGGACCGAAAACCAATCACTAAGTACTTTCTTCATTTAAAAACATGAGATGCAGTAGGATTTGGGAAAAACCGCCAAGTCTCGAAACACGTTTTTTAAAAGTTGAACTTACATTAATTTTACATGGCTTTCTAAATGTGCGGCTCTCTTGTGCGAGACGCGAGTGCAACATTGATAGATGTCCCTCTAGAAAATGCGATAAATATGTCGTCAGTTTTGATGTAAACAACATCATCTCATCAGCATTGATGTTCTCTTTTTCCGCAATATTTTGAATGAACAACATAGCACCGCATCCAGTGGGTTCAACTGGATAGGCTAAAAAAAAAAAACATTAAAATGCAACGACACATCGTCATCGCATCTTGTGTGCCACTGATAAGGCTGTCTGATGCACACCTAAAATTTGAATGCAACGTTTTTGCATTCGAATGCGGCTTTTTATTTAAATTCGACAAATATTTGAAATTCAAATTTTTTTGACAGCCCTAATAACCAGCCAAACTTAACGGACACAGAAAGGACTGATCATTCAAAGAGGAAACTGAAAAAAACCTGAATAAAACAACACCTCAGAATCAGGTTTGTATGAAAAAATTTTTTAGTCCTATTAATAGGTTTGGTATTAGGCAACATTTATCATCACTTGGGTCATAAAGTTCACCAAACCTTAAGCTCATTCGTTATGATGCAGTTTAAACTTGATACATACTCTATTTGAACAGGAAGTATTCTAGGTTGATTGACTCATAATTATAGTGTGCGATCGCATTCCAGAGCGTCATGTTATTGTGCTGATATGCGAGCTGTAATGGAAGGAATGGATGGCTTCATTAATGAGATTACTCAGATAATATCAGCAAACACACACACACCCCATCGCTGTTTTCTGCGGTCCTGAGTTATGTGACGTATTCCAGGGCTTATGTCTCCAAGTCAACAGCTCATTTAACACTGGTGCCATCACCCACACATCTAATATTTAACCTGCTCTCAAATGGTTTTTGGGACTTTGTTTATAGTAGGTGTATGGGAATAAGTGGATATGTGTGAAAGTAAAGCTCTGAAGGCTTCCCATGTCATGCATCTGTGTAAAGTACTTCTAGCTGGCAGATTCAACGCAAATTCCACTTTAAAGGGAGTATTACTCATTCTGAGGGCTTGAACACTTTGAAGGGTGCAGGACGTTACTGTCTCATGCGCACGTTTGGTCTGGTTTTCACTGCATTAGATACAAAATATCAAACCAAACGGCATCAGCAAGCCAATTATGCTAGAGCTTTTGTCTTGAACTTTTCAGAGCCACTTATAATTAGTCATTATTTAGCCATTCGTTATTAGCCAATTGGTGTGGAAGTCACTATTTATGGATTTAAACTGCTGGTGTAGCCTGGTTCATCACATTTATTTATAAAAATGCTCTGGAAGCCAGACGTCTTCATTTTGAACAATATGTATTTTGCTACGTATTTTTAAAGCCCAGCAAAATTCATTTTGTGAAATGTTTTAATTGAAAAATGTGATATTTCCCTAAAATAAATGCAACTTGTTTAGATGTTTTGATCTGTAATGCAAAGACATTCAACTAAATCCACAACTGTGTCTTAAATCTTAATGTTAATTTAATGATACAGCAGCAAAATGTTAGGATTATTGTAACAAATCAAGCTTTTCAAGTAAATCTTGCTTTATTTCTTATCTAACAAACAATATATGTCAATAAGAGTAATCTAAGATTTTGACTTCAGAGTAAACATTGTATGTATGCTTCACTAATGGTGAGAAGGGCTCTTCATGAATTTATTAAGTTTTGTTTGTAGGGGCCCCTTCCTGTAGAGCCCTTCAGGGGCCCTGTGTCCCTAAGCGCAGCTGTTTAGTGCGAATTAATTTAGTGTCATCAGATTTGTGACCCTGTCAAAACCTGTCATAAGGGTCTATTTTTTTTAAATTGAGATTTATACATTGATGTATGGTTTATTAGGATCGGACAATATTTGGCTGAGATACAACTATTTGAAAATCTGGAATCTGAGGGTGCAAAAAAATCTAAATATTGAGAAAATCGCCTTTAAAGTTGTCAAATGAAGTTCTTAGCAATGCATGTCTGTGTGTGATTGTGTGATTGGTGGCTTCTTTGCTGTATTGACGGCGCGATCGATCGATGGCTTGTGCTGGTGTCACACGCTGCGTCTCAGGAGTCTGTTCTTGGCGTGCGACGTTCCAGTCCTGCCTGAAAGCGAGAGTGGCAGGGCACCTGGGAACGGGAAGGTGCGGTCGAGTGTGTCTGTTCCAGACGCAGCCTCTGGTTCCTCCTTGCCAACAATGGGTCGTGATCGTGGTGCACAGGGGCCTCCTGCTCGCCGACCACCGTCCACGTCTGCCTCCACGGCCCCCACATGCGCATTAGCGAAAGTCACCGTTTCTTCAGGTGGAACCGGATTGTTCTGTGGTTTGGCTTGCTCTGTGTTGACACAGTCTGGTTTCTCACAGACATTTTGCCATCGGTGATGGGCATGTGTTTCGCAGTTTTATCTGTCAGGTTGCATCATCATCTGATCATCTGATACATTCTGACAACATTGTTCATGTCAATAGAACGCACTTATTGTGTTACACTTGTAAAGGGCAGCGCTTGAAAAACACGCAATGTGCATTTCTACACGTACCGGTCTCATGCAGTCATAAACATGGCCAACTAAAATGGTTCGCAGAAAAATATAAAGTGCAACAAAATTCAAGCACGTAACATTGACAAAATAGGTAGTATAGTGTGACACTGCATAATACAGTATATAAGATATTATACATTTGTACAATTATTATATATTTTGGTAACACTTTAGTATAGGGACCAATTCTTACTATTAACTAGTTGCTTATTAGCAAGCCTATTATTAACTTATTGGCTGTTTATTAGTACTTATAACGCGCACATTCTGCGTGACCATATTCTACATCCCTAATCCTAAATTTAACAACTAACTATTAATAAGCAGCAAATTATGAGTTTATTGAGGCAAGTCATAGTTAACGGTTTGTTAATAGGGACAATTGGACTTAAAATAAAATGTGACCTATATTTCATAACTTGTATAGCCCACTCTACATAGATTGCAAAATATATAGAATAGTAACTAAAATGGGGGGGGGAACGAAAGTCATTCATTTCTTATTCATCTAACCATACAATTATTTATTTATTTATTTATTAATTAACTATTTTAATCCATTCTAAATTATATTCTTGTATTTAATTTAAACAGGATGCCTTACTATGCATTCTCAATCCATTTAATATCCTTAAAAAATATAAATATACAGTTTGTAATCTCTTAGTCCTATTTTTTCCAAATAAAGACGTCAAAATGTAGAAGGAACAAGGGTAAATATACCTGTCTAACATTTTGTAATGGGGTGTACTGGGTATGAAGCGGCTTTAAAGGTAAAACTCAACAGCTGTAGGCCATATAAGCAATGTTGTGAACTGAAGCATTTATTAATTTTTAGTTGCATTAATTTTTTGTTTATTAGTAAGACAGCCAGTGTTTGACCCTATTGTTTTGTATTCGAGACCTTCTCTATCAGAAGTGTAAAGCAGCGATTATGCGTCATTGTATGTATTTGACATCATGTGGCAGACTGAAATCCCTTTTGCAAATGTCCAGCATCCATAATGGCACGCTCTCCGACACCGATTCCATAGCCAGCGACGGTGGCTTTCTTTACAGGTGCGGTCCGGTATTTGAATGCTGTCTAGAGATCTGCTGTTGTGTTCTAGAGTAAACACAAGTGTGCTATGTCCTGTTTTTACTGTCATACCACTTCACTATTCAAACAGTCATGCTTTACAGTGACAAACTCTGTCGTAGACTGAACGAGGAAGTTAAGCTTCTTTAACAAGCCAGACACGCAAAAAGCCTAATAATATGGTGCAGATTAGGGGTGTTTATTGACACAAAAAATGATATCTCGATATTTTCTGGGATTTTACCGATAACGATAATTAGACGATATTTTGCGGAGTGTGTTATTGTGCTGGTATCTTAAAGACTGCTGTGGACAGCTAACTCCTAAAGTTTTTGATATTTATATTCTGTGTGGTCAGTTCAAAGCAGTGATAGAAATGAATCTTTTCCAATAAGTTTAAATTGATTTTTACATTTTATGGGAAATGTTACCTTTTATAAAGCCATTTTTTTTTTCTGAAAGTGTCCATTATCTTTTGAGTCAAAATCTCACATTTAATCAGTGAATTAGAATAATAAGACATTTGGGCTGTTACCAAGCAAATTAAATCAGTATCAAAAAAATGCAAAAGGAAACCCAGAAGCTGCATCTGAAGTGGCATTTAGACGTTTACACACTGTTTAGTGCAGAATGCATTAACCTGCGATTACAAATGCATGAACAATATTTTCATAAATTAAACATAAAACGTTGAATACTGATATTTGAAATGATTTAAATAATAAAAAGATACTTTAAATGTGAAATTAAAACCGCCAGCAGGTGGCAGCAAGTCACTGTTAATAAGTGAGTCATTGTGAATGAACCGAATCATTTAAACGGTTGATCAATTCAGGAACAAAAAACTGTCGTGTTGCTCAGAGATGGAAAAACAGTGCTGTGGCTGTGTTTAATAATTATTTTTGTTGTCAAAATAGAACAAAAACGGGCAATACGGTGTTTAAAATGCAAGTCACAATTAACTACTTGTTCATTGAACTGTTGTTTAAAAAATAAAAAATCAATCACATTTATAATCATGGTAATATTTGGAGAAAAAACTATATTCTTCGTGTGAAATTGATTAACTATATAAAATGGTTTGTAAAATGAATTTTCTGCTCCCATATATTGAATTTTGCGATCATTCTAAATGTATTTTAATAGACTGAATCATGCAGTGAAAGAACACTCTCGCACTAGTCTAAACTTCTCTTAATGTATGCGTGCGCACTGAATGGTTTTTGAAAAATACTCGATAATATAAAATCGCACATCGTTAAAACAACAATTACAATGTTATCGCAGATGAGATATATCGCACACCCCTAGTGCAGGTTCAATTATGTGCACATCAGCACAGATGCTTGAAATGACAGACAGTAAACACATTCAGCATTCTCATCCGTATCGAATATCGAGCATGTTACTTCAACTTGCCACACCTGAAGGTGCAGCCGCTCTTTGGCAGCTCTCCTGTCGACCTGCGTACGATTTCCCAGAAAACATTTCCATGTCACTCAGCATGATTAACTGGTGTCAAGCAGTAGTCCTGGCGTCTCCATAAGCACCTGACGTACAGCGAGTGTTTGATAACAGATCGCTCTCAGTTATGATCCACTGAAGTACCAACATGGACTCAAATTCATCTCCATAAGGAGAAAGTAAAATGAGGGTGTTGCTGACAGACAGCAAGACTATGGCGCTATAAAGTAATTGTAGGTAGCAGCTCAGATCATCTATTCTGGTCTTGTGGAAGAGTTTGATGAGTTCCTGACATTTTTTTTAAAGTTGCGGTGTGTGATTTCTGTTTGCTGTGTGCATTTGCAGCATCACAAGGTAATGCAAAAACAATGACTGTTTCCACACAGGTATCCTTCTAAACGTCACATCCAAACTGAGCCACAAACAGCAATGTAGAAGATTAGAGAAGAATATTAGAGAAGTTTGAGATGTGGTGACACTATATACTTGTGCACACAAATATAAATGACCATATGGCCAATGTAAATAAAAAAAAAAAAAAAATTATTTAAAATTTAACTAATACAATTGGTCATTGCAAAAAACCTAAGGCTGTGTGTCCACCAACGCATTTTTAGCCAGCTGAAAACTGAAAACAACATCAAATTACACTTCATAAAAATACCGGAGAATTGCCTCATTGTTTATTTTAGCCAAAGTTCAAGTAGAACTGAGAATAATGCGCAATGGCTCGTGGGTAAATTTCCCTTTCCATTTCCTGTGAAGTGACGTTCACTTGTTCTGTCAGTGGCAGTGCCCTTCATACTGGACACGGTCCGATTTTCATTGCAGACCAGCTGAATGAAAATACTAATTCTTTCTCTGTCAGTAGGTGGCGCTTATGAAACAACAGAAATACAGGAGTCCACAGGAGCAGACTTTTTTTGTGGAACACAAAAGGTGACTTTTAGCAGAATATTTGCGTTGCTCTTGTGTAGAGGGGAATCATTTTAGTGAATGGTGTATTTTTAGTCTGTTCCTTAGGCAAAGTTATTGTTTGACTTCAGTGCGTGAGTCTTATGGACTACTTTTATAATACCTCAGTGGTAATGTTTTTGAAAAATTGGCAGCTCTTGGTCACTTAATATTTCGGAAAAGACCAGTGCAGTCATTCTACTCATTTTGTGGAAAAAAGAAAGTCATGTCGTTTTGGAACAACATAAAGATGAGTACGCGATTTTTGGTTGAACTCGCTTAATAAACATGTGTTAGTAACCCATCTTGTCCTCGGTGGTTTTGCTGTGTTGCGTTAGTGTGGATCAGGTTTGCCGATCGAATGACTCTGTTCTGGCCCGTGTTACAGGCTGAAGCCGTTGCAGTGGTTCTCGCTGGAGGTCTGTTGACCTTCTTTACGAGATCAGTGTTTCGTCAGCAGTGACGTGACGGCACCGCTGACTTCATGCTGCTGGCTGCATGAGGGTTTGCTCTCTACTGCCAGATTGAGAGCTCAGTACTTTATTTTAGGAAATCTTCTAGAAATAGACTCTGGCTTGAGCTGTGAGTTACTCCCCAAATCCCTGAATGACACACGCTGGACGCAAGATACCCCGCTTCCGTCCAGATTATAGTTCATCTCTCTGTCTGAGCTTGCCTGCTGTTTGTTGTCAGTGAGGATGAGTTTCAATGGTCAGTAGGGGCCTGGTGTCAATGGTGGTATACACAGTTTTTGGGAAGCTGTTGCAGATACTGATCAGTGCTGGTGTGTTACATAACTCTAATAAAGTCTTAGGCCAAAGATATGCTATAGACCACAAGTACCCAAACACAGTCGAGAAAGTGAGCACTCTCCCATTGCTCATATATAACATTAGGCTAGATAATCATTAAGTCTATTCATCCGGGAATATCCATTTATTGTATATGTCACCACATGTACAGACGTCCTAGTTAAACCTCTGATGGTAAATTTTCCAATAGCTTAAACGTCATTTGAAGTTGCATGAGTCATTACAGACGGTTGCCGCCTTCATCTTTGATTTGAAATGCCTACATTGGTGAGAGGCACACTATCAATTTGAAAACTGAGTTTAAACCATGTAATTTACCGGCCACTGTCTGGCAACTTTACGAAGTATTCACATTTTCCAAATTTTGAGTATTTATTTTGAATGCTGTGTACTGTTGGTGTTCTTCTCAGTTGTTATCTAATTGTTTTAGCCCATTATTCCATATTGATGATATTGACTTCTTGTGACCATATTGGTCATAAAAATGTCCACTGTTTGACCACTACTCGGGTCATTTCAGTATTTAAATGTTGAAAAAAACAATAGAACCCTGCCCAAAACACAATAGAAAATGTAATGGTTTTAATGGTTATAATGGGAATTGTATTGGTTTTAATGGAAACTATAATGGTGTCTACTGGTATGTGATGGATTCTATTGGTGGGATGTTAAATCCTGTTGGAAAAATGCCCAAAACACACTACAAAAAGGAATTTTGTAATGGTTTTACTGGAAAAAGCTAATGGTTTATAATGGTATTTTAATGGAAACCATTGGAATTTCTGTGATGGTTTCTATTGTTTTGTTTTAGCAGGGTTGTCATTATAGGAACTAACGCTGTATTTGTTTTTCTTCTTTCCTTTGAAGCTGGGCGAGGTGGATACCAGGATGTCAGATGTAAAGCTTCACACAGATTTTCACGGTGAGAATTTTTAATCTGGTTTCTGTAGCTTGTGTTGTTCGATCAGGTTTGTGTGAACACAGCGTGCTCCTCCAAACTCAGCCAGAAGAGACCGGCTCTTGTTGATTCCTTGGAGACCCCTCAACCCATGCTAATGTAATTTTGTTGTGATGGTTGTTGGGATCAGTAAACCGTGGGAGTGTGGTTCTGATCATGTTCAAGAGCAGAGCTGTAGCTGGTCTCAAATGTTTCTCTAGTTTAGGCCTATTAAACAAAATCCACTGCTGCATTTCATATGGCTGCCTTTTTTTAACCAGAGCACTATCAACCATTTAGCCTGATTCACAATAGTTTATTGATATGGTAATAAGACAGTTGACCGTCGTTGTTGTTTTTCTTTGAAGTAGTATTACTCATGGGAGATGGTACAGTGTGATTGGATAATCACATATAGGTTTGTAAAATCTGAAGTATACCTGAAGTTCATACTGCGGTGCTGTAATACTTCTACAGGCTAATTGCTGTGGGACATTAAATACCCCGAAACACAGATGAAAGGAGCTTCATCAAACATCCTACCATGTACTAGAATAACTGTTAGTAGGCCCTGTAACAATAACTAGATTCGTGATTTCCTCTCTTTGTAAAGTTGGAGAAATCAAGCTAAACAGTTTAATGAAGCTTGGGGCCCTTTCAAGCAATATGTCAGGGAACATGTTTCTTTGACGGACATAGGCCCTGTTTACACTAGTGCATTTTCGTTTTTAAACGCTTAACTTTTGCTACAGTTACGCCTGTCATTTACACTACTCAGGCGTTTTTGACCCTCTAAAACTGACCCCATTTTAGTTTGAAAACTCTGGGGCTGTGTTTCAGTGTAAACGGACCAAAACGGAGACTTTTGAAAACGATGGCGTGGCTGCCCACATTCGCTCTGCGTATGCTTGTCGACGGTGTAAACGATAACATCATGCTCATTGTTGTACTCATAGATATGTATGGGTAGATTCCCCATAGATTTACTATTTGTATTATTTATCTATTGTATTAAGTTTATCTTGTATTTTGCTTTGCTTTGTTTTCTTATTTGTAATATAGTCCTAAACTTTGGTACAGTATTTGCGACTCATTGCACTGCCGTAATGTGATGTATTTCTGAGAGAAACAACAAATTCAAGAAGCAAGATGGGAAACATTATAAAAACGTGGGCAAAGCAGTTTGTTTCCCCTCAATACTCATGCCAACCTCTCACAACTTTCATACAATCGCAGTTATATCACATCCAATCAAACACATGGTATGCTAAAGACAAGATGTTTGGAAATGTGAAAGATGTGTGTTGTATAGGAAATAATGATTGATTGTCTTCCAATCTCAACAAATCTGTATCATTCATTGTAGCTCAGTAGCCCAATATTTGTTTTATTTCCTATTCCGAACAGTTTTATTATTTTTTTGATCGCGCAAGATATTAAACTGTATTAAAGTTAGTTCACCCCCCAAAAAGAGAAAATTCTGTCATCATTCACTCATCCTCATGTAGTTCCAAACCCATCAGACTTTTATTCATCTTCAACCCCAAACAAGGATATTTTTAATGAAACCTGGAGATTTCTGTCCCTGCACAGAAAGTCCACACAACCAAAATATCAAGCAGCGCATTTGAGCTTAATATATTTAATGACGCCTTCGTATGTGCATTGATCAAAGTTTTTATGTGAATAAAAGCCTAAATTAAACCTGTTCATCATAAAAAGTGGTTGTGTTCTTCAGAAGACTTCATATGGATTTATTTTACGACCGCTTTATGAATGTTTTGAAGCATCAGAGTTTTGGTTGCCTGGACTTCTCAGTGGAAAAACAGAAATCTGTCTGGTTTTGTTACAAATGTCTTACATTGTGGTTCTAAGGTGAACGAAAGTCTTATGGGTTTGGAACAACATAAGGATGAATAAATTACAGAATTCATTCATTTTTGGCTGAACTATCCCTTTAAGCTTTAAAAGAAAAAGTATTGTTTGAAAGATGAGTTAGGTTTTCAGTATGCTGACAGGCTTTGAGAGAGGAGATCAAGAATTAGCAGCTGAATGGTGCTAATCAACATTTCTGTCGGTTTTTATTCTTAGTCACAGTTCAGCTACCAAAAGTCTCTGCTTGCTTATTTTTGATGTACTTGTGCAACCAGGGTGACTAGTTAAAATTTATATTTTACATGGGAGGGGAGTACAATATTATTTTTATGTAACCTTGTGCGTGTAGAGCAGACATGTTTGTGTCTTGCAGTTTGCCGTATGACTGTTGTGTGCCACATGTTGGGTGGTCGTCCCGGGCCGGCGAGACTGTAATTCTCCAGCACATGCATCATAGTCCAGTTCTGCTTAACCACCACACAGTCACACCTGCATGTCACCGCTGAACTAGCTTCCAGCTATCTACACCAGCGCTCTGACACATGATGAATGTAGCATTGTAAAGTCAGACTCTCATTGCTCATGCATGCTTCATTATGGATGAGTTTTCACATCAGGTAACACGCTTTACACCCGACTCAACGTTCATCTAACGCTGGTCTGTGAATGGGCCCCTCACGAATGGTCATATATGTTCTCCAGGAGCCTTCCTGTTGGTCGTTGTTTACATGAGCCTGTAGATTAAAGCTAGCAACGATCAGAACTTCAGCCATGCAATTAAGATGATGATGATGATGAAGCACTATGTCTCTCTCCGACTCGGTCCGTCCCTTTAATCTAGGCTACAGAAGGACAGCAGATGCTCTCGCCCACCCGCTCGCCTCTTGCCACTCAACAATAAATAAAAGATAAGACGGTGCCATCGGGACTGTTTGGAATAATAACATTCAATTTAGAGAGAAGTGCCTCAACAAATGCACGGCAGAAGAATAGAAAAGCAGGAGATGAAAGGAGATATGAATGGAACTCGGGCTACAAACATGCTCGCCAAACAAATAGACTTCCTGAGAGCGCCAATCACAGGCTCTCACCCTGATTCCTGACCCGCGGAGGACAGGCCTGAGGAACGCAATTTGTTCCTTTGTACAGCAGGATCATAAGAGCGACCGCAACTTACTTTCTTTCACTGTTGCCGAGTGCAATTGAGTTCTCCGAGCAGGTGGTCCAGGCCTGCTGCGACCTCGGCAACTTTTGCTTTTTTGTTTCCTACAAAGGTTGGCTGAGGTTTTGGCAGTCAGCTCTGGCGTGTGGGGCTTTCATGAAGTTGAGGATTAAGAAGGACAGATAGGAGGAGGAGGAGGAGGAGGTACAGACAGTCAGCTCGCATTAAAACAACTCCTCATGGCCGATGGCTCCAGTCTCTCGGCCTCTCCACATGTTGCCTTTGTCTGCACCTAGACTTCCACGGGACCGAGTTGCTCTCAAAGCTCAGCTGGTCGGGTATTGTCCCTCTTCTCAAAGATGGGCATAAGGGCAACCAGAGGAAAAAGTGTCAGCTTCAGCTTTTACACACCCTAGGAAAACTCAGGAGAAGAGAAAGGATGGATTAGCTTTAGCCGGCTCTCGGCTTGCCCGCTCGCACATATCCAGACCCCCTCAGCTGTTTGAGACATCACTTAAGCCTTGTCAGTCCAAGCATTTTTGCTGGACATGGGGACACCCGATGCGCAAAGTCTCAGAAGAATGTTGCTGCGCTGGTCTTTCTATAGAAATCGCGTTATCCCACGTTGAGCAGAAGTCTTCTTTTGATCTGTGTGGCTTTGTGAAGATGCACCCTTTTAATTACTTGATCATCGGGACACTTCATCGTCCTGTGACTAAACCCCATGGCGAAGAGGCCCAAACGGTGAGGAGGGAATTCGCTCACAATCACTTGCACCTGCTGGTAGCGTGGTTTGTTCGTACATGCATCTTAATGCTCGATATACCAAATGTGTCTACGAAATTAAATTTAACACTGTAACACTTTAGTTTGATGGCCCCCTTTAGACATTCTACTAACTATACATAACTTTGCAACTACATGTCAACTTATTCTGCTAATCTTAACCGTAAACCCAACAGTCTGCCAATACTCTAATGAGAATTAATTGACATGTCTTAATGCACAGATCCGATTATTTGACCGTATCTGATTTTTTTTTGGCCCGCCTGTTTACATTCACTTTAGACACGACTGGTATCCGATATGTGTTTACATTAATTCCCGCCCATTAGTGATCTCTTTACTATGCACATGGTAGTAGGCCCTCAGGTTTTGAATGGCTGTGCTATTAAAATTATTTATATAATTCACGTCGAGTGGAAACTATTATTTGTGAGCATGGACATCAGCCTTCATGAATGTTTTCCAGCACAAAATCTGACTAAACGGACAAATTTTTTTAATTTTCCTTTATTTTATCTACAGCTCGTTAGATGGAGAATTCTGAAGTAAAAAAGTAGTGCTGTAAGATTATATTTATTTGAATGAATTAACGATAGGGAGAGAATGCATTAGCGAGTAGCCTAATAGTAAAGTTTGTTGGTTTAATTACAAAAACCTTATTGCTCTTTGCAATTTTGCAATTTCTTACATAATGTTCCTGCCTCAATAAAATGCAAGTGCATATACGCTGATGTCGCCCTCGCATTGTGGTGGCTTGGAGTTCAGAGGGGAATTGGACATGTGTGTTTAGATATAGGTCGGATGTCCAGATATCAGATATGTATCCAATTAAAATCCACATTTGGAAGTGGCCCAGATCGGATTAAAAAAATCGGATCTCGTGGATTTTTGTGTTTACACGTTTGCAACAAATTCCGATCCGTGTTAGATGTGAGCAAAAAATCTGATTTTTTTGTGCCAGTGTAACTCAGCCATAGTTGCAAAGTTACTTAGTCAACAAAATGTCTAAAGTTGACTGGATGTGTTCTGTTATAATGCTCTTCTCCATAATCACTAAAAAAATGTACACAGACATCCATTTTAAATAACACTGGACTTAAGAGCTTGCTTTTGGCAGTAATAGAACCACGATACACGTGATTGGCACATGTTGCTGATGTTCATCAACTTGGCTTATTCTATCGAAAGAAGTCCTAATGACTTCACAAAGTGCTTGGTTAAATTGGTCTACGAGTGGTTTGTAAATAAAACATTGGGTTTAGTTGCTAAAAGTTTAGAATTCGCCCCGCAGTGTTTATTCATAATACCTACTCCATGGTTTTATGATCTGTCCTCAGACATGCAGACAAGACCTGGATAAAGTCTAATAGTGTTTATGAAAGCTAAGTGTTTTGGAGCGATATGCTCTAAGTGTGGCCAAGGTTTATTTTTCTGACAAGGACTAAGAGTGGCTGACTCCATTCGCAATGATAAACAGGGCAAATTGGAAGCAGACACTGATGTAGTTGCTTGTTGGCCTGGAGGGGGTATCGTACCGCCTAGACCAGACCTTTGAATCACTTGTTTATGGGTGACATTTGGTCAGATTAAGTCCTTGCTGGGACTAAAGCCAAATCATCTCTCTTGACTGACCCTCGTTGGAAGAAGCAGAGTGTTTGTGTTGGATTTGAAGACGGGAATACCGTAATCATCAGTATGACTGTCGAAAGAAAACTGCTGATCCAGCATTGCTAAGCAGACTGTCGAAGACACTCGTGAGGTGCTTCTGGTGCTCGGCCAGCCTCTCAGCACATGGTTCAGTGGTTGGAAGAGTGTTGGGACTTAATGACTCAAGTTTTATGTAAGCGCTTCTTGAACGGAAAATAGCAGAAGCCCTTCAGGAGGCATTTAATTAAAGCCATTGCCTCCTTCTCTCTCCTATCTAAGCAAAAGGGGAAAACATGACATCACGCTTGGTGGAAAAGGGGAGAAAGAGGGCAGTAATGAACGGAAATGGTCAATAGAGGTAACAGAGTGCTGGTGGGGGTCAAGTGACCTGTTTGACCTCTGGAAACACAAGGTCAGAACGGGGCTGCCTCCTGCTTGACCTTTAAGCCCAAAATGTCAATTAAGACATCTCCACCAGAAGAAAGAGAAAGGGTTTTGGCATTTCCTGGAGAAAATGTAAATAGCAATTGCCCATAACATTTGCCTCCATAATACCACGTACGGTGTTGTATGTGGTTTCCAGGACATTGCTATGCAGTTATTAGGATGTTTTGAATGTTGGCATGTTGCTATTGTGTTCTGGATGGTCAAAAGTGCCCACCCCGAGGTCTCTTTAATATATGGCTCTTCAACTTAAGTCACTGGGATGCTTTTCACTCATTTTATCAACTGCACTTCTTTCAACAGGCCATATCTTTGTGTCATTCATGTCTAGCACAAACGACTGTAGCACAATGAGTTGTGTGTCGAAGTCTAGGCTAATACTTTGGCTTGTGGTTAACCTTATGAATGACCAGTGATAATGCAGCTTGCTTTAGAATCTGTCCTCAAATAACTTGTTATAGATAAACAGTGTTGGGGAGTATCTAGTAATGGCATTACGTAATTAAATGACAAAATAAATGTAACTGTAATCTGTTACAGATACTGAGAAAAATGTGTAAATAAATTGTTCACATTTTCATAAGTAACTTAATTCCAAAGGGGGTTGCATCTGAATATTTTCACACACATACATATTTGATTGATTTCCAAATTGCATTGACCTCTCTAAAATATGAGACACCAATGTTTCAGGAGTTTAGGACCAAGAATAGGACACATGCTTATTTAATAACCGTTTTGGGGTAGTCGTGGCCTAATGGTTAGGGAGTCGGGCTTGTAACCTGAAGGTTGCCGGTTCGATTCTCGCACCGGCAGGAATTGAAGGTGGGGATTGTGAATGAACAGCACTCTCTCCACCTTCGATACCATGACTAAGGTGCCCTTGAGCAAGGCACTGCTCCCCTGGGCAGTGTGTGTGTGCATTTGATCACTACTCACTGCTATGTGTGTGCACTTGGATGGGTTAAATGCAGGGCACCAATTTCGAGTATGGGTCACCATACTTGACAATACGTCACGACTTAACTGACTTTTATTTCCTATTTGGGTGTATGCATATGCTTTACTTTTTTTTTTTTAAGATTAACAGTTTTTTTTCCAAGGCATTTTTAGATGCCAGTGTTTCCTGTCATAGCTGGGAAAAGATTTGATTTCAAAACAGTATCACAGCTATTAAACTAGGTCTTATGATTTTAACCGCAGAACGATAAAAGTCTGATTTTACTAAAGTCTGATTTTTTTTTTTTTTGGTGGCTGTGCTTTGAAATTAAATTATTATAACCTTAATTCAAGTGATGAAGGATTCCATAAGTGTGACAGTAATCAGTGTTGTGTACAACTGTAAGGTCAACCCTGCCTATTTTACATATTTGAAAATGATTAACAGTTGAAAACATTAAAGTGAGTGAAGTGAAGTGCAAGTAACCCTAAGCCAAACCTGAATCCTAACCCTAACCATATAGTAAGCACATGTAGTTATTTAATATTACTCAGTACTTAAATGTATAATTAGTCTGTAACAAGGACACCTTAAAAGTGTAACCCATTAGATATTTAGATTGATAATCTAAAAGTAATCAAATGTAATCAGTCACATTAATAAAGTAATTGAAATAGTTACACTACTTATTACATTTTAAATAGGGTAACTTGTAGTCTGTAACCTATTACATTTCCAAAGTAACCTTCACAACATTGCAGATAAATGGCCTCTCTGCAGATGCCAAGTGTACTTTTTATTTCATGTCGGTAAATTTCCGTAGCTCACTTAGACACTGAATGCATCGCACAGTTAGTGGGTCTCTCTGGGGTTCTGGGGGAATTTAATTGGTTTACTGAATGGGACTAGATATGCTTCACTGTGCATGTCCTTATAGGAGACCCCATTCTGTGAACTTTTAAAACCTACCCTGTAATTGTTGCTGCCATATGACTCGGGCAGTCAAACATTGCACCTTCTTTGTCACGAGAACACAAGAATCAGTCCTGAAGAACCCTGAACCATCTGCATGAGTGACTAAACCCTTTACCTGCTGTGCTGTTGTGTGTGTTTGTCAAAGAACACAGCCAACCATTTTACAAGTGTTTACACACACTTGCCCCGCCCTCGGTCTTCTCATTTCCCACCATCCCGCTCTCTTTCAGCAGTCCTCCTGTCA
Organism: Onychostoma macrolepis; assembly: GCF_012432095.1. NCBI lineage: Eukaryota > Metazoa > Chordata > Actinopteri > Cypriniformes > Cyprinidae > Onychostoma > Onychostoma macrolepis. Next base: position 9,057,549 of record NC_081157.1, on the reverse strand, counting down.
TCTTTAACTTTCTCCCGTTTCCATGATACCCTCTTCAAAGGTATTCCCTTCTCTGGTGTCTCAGCAATGTCAGGTGGGCTCTGAAAACTCAAATCCGCTGCATTTCAACGCCGTTTCATATCCCCTCACCTACCAACTGTTTGTGTCAGGCCACTCCATCAACACAGGAGCACGTCTGCTGCCTCCGAGCAGCTCCGCTGTCCCTCCTGACCTCCTTCCCCTGGACCTCAGCTCAGATCAGCAGTATTCCCCTGGACCTGAAGGCATTCACTTCACACCATGAGGCCAGGAACAGCAGCATAACCCTCCTGGTCTGCTTTAAACCACAATGGGAACCATGTGCTCGCATTTTGTGGGATTGGAGCCCACCATGGAAGAAGCTGTTTCTAATCCCAGTAAAACAGCATGGCGTGGCTTGTGCGTCCAGTGCAAGATGTCCTTTTGTTTTCATCATCTATGTGAAGAAAGACGGTTGTGGCCATGTTATGTAACCACGCCATGACCCAATCTGAAGTATGGCAGAAATATATTTCCTGTTTAATATAGCCTAGTCTTTTACAGTTTAATGAAAACATCTCTGCTGCAACTTTTATGAAAGGAACAGTTCTAAACCCTTTTTTTCTGTTGAACACAAAAGGAGAAAATCTGCAGCATGTTCAAGCTGTTCTTTGCCAAATGAAAGCGAATGATAATTCAGGCTCCAAAAAGCACATAGAAAGCATTCTAAAAGTCAACAATATTAATATGAGTTCTTCATATTGAATTTGTTTTAAGTTATATTTTGGGGCTTTTTATGCCTTCATTGGCACAGGACAGTAGAGAGCAGACAGGAAAGCATTGATTGGAGAGAGATGGGAGCGGCAAAGGACCTCGGGACAGGATTCGAACTCGGGTCGTTGTGAGTGCAGTTGCGCCATATGTCAACGCACTAACCATGAGGCTATAAGTGCTGACCTTCATATTGAAATTTGAAGACATACGATAACTTTGTGTGAGAAACTGACCCAAATTTTACGAAGTTTAATTTATTAGTCATCAGGTTATATTCTACCGTAACTAATATATCTTTGAATCCATTCAAATAATCAAGATGCAAATGTTCATCTAACCCTTTAATGGGTGGCCACCGATGATTGATGACAATGAAAGCACTGGCTTTGGGGAAACTGAAATATTGCTCCATGTGTGATAGGGGATCACGTATCTCTGCAGACCACTTGCTCCTCTTGTCTTCTTCTCCTGTAGTCTGTCAGTCTGAAAGGTCGCTTTCTTGCTTCTATGTTGTTTAATGTTTGTGTTCAAGTGTACAGTCATCTGAAAATGATTGAAGCATGTAAGAGATTACCAGCGGGGTGTTCGACATCCAGCCAACAGGAAACACACTCCAGATGAGAAGGATTTACTGGCTTAGCCTTTTCTGGTCCAGAACAAACTGCATGGCCAAACTAGTAGTATAAGATTTATGATTCAGAAATAAAAATTGTAAAAATGTTTTGTTACAGGTCACAACATTATTAGACCACAGGCATGCTCTATAAATTCTGCTCTCGCTTGATTAATGATATCATCTATCATGGACCTTTTTCACATTTCCGTGTTTCTCAGCAGCGGAAGTCGTCATAGTTGGGTTAACTTGAAGAGCAGTCAATGGGAGAGTACCACAAATATATTTTCTTCACTTTCCCATTTGCTCAAAAAACAAAAGAAAATCTCCACGATACTGTTTTCACGGTTTTCAATCAAAGGAAAAAAATTGAGCGAGACCATTGATGACCGTTAAACACGTCCTAACCATCTTGTGAAAAGGGTCCATTGACTTTTTTTAAAGATTCATTTTTGGCATTTTGCCTTTAAGATAAGATAGTGTAGTGTAGAGTAGACAGGAAGTGAAGTGGGAGAGGGATCAGGAAAGGTCTTTGACCCGGGTTTCGAACTCGGGACGCCCATAACGCAACGGCGTAATATGTCAGCGCACTGCCCACTAGGCTAACTTTTTTTATTGTTATAATGCATTCCTCTAGCAGATAGTTGCAGTCCTGGATGATAATTGGTCAACACGGCGTTCTTGTCAATGTTTTCGACATGAAACACTAGGGATGTAACAATTCACTCAATTCACGATTCGATTCACGATTTTAATTTCACTATTCTATTTTCTCACGATTGTTTTAACAAAATGAGATTGAAGACATTATAGTAAATGAAAAGGTGTTCTTTTATTAGGCTATTGCTGCACGTTTCTTTGTGAAATTTGAAATATAACAAAACTAAAGTGAAATTTTAAAACAAACCTCAAATCAAACAAGTTACACAAATAAAGAAATCTCTTTATATAAACAAACTAAGGCTTTGTTTGTGCTCTTTCCATTTAAAATTAGAGGCAACCACTGCATTTTAATCATCATCCAAAAAAAAGCCCTGCTGAAAAAAACAATAGACACCATCACAAATGGTTTTACTGGTTATAATGAGACTTGTATTGGTTTTAATGGAAACTGTACTGGACCCTGTTGATGGTTACACAAATAAAGAAATCGCTTTATATAAACAAACTAAGGCTTTGTCTGTGCTCTTTCCATTTTAAAATTGGAGGTAACCACACATTATAATCATGATCCAAACAAAGATGCTGCATACATTTTCTAAAGACAGTCAGTTCCCCTCAGAGATACATTCATATAAATTCCTACTCCAATTGTATTGCGATTTGTTTGGCATCTCAACCGATTTGAATCGATTTCCAACTGGCTCGTGGTTCATCGTTACATCCCTATGAAACACTAGTTCACCAAAGCCACTGCGTATATAACTGCGCAGCACCTAAAAAAGCCAACTATTAACCTTAGTTTTCATGAGGAGATCTTAATGAAAATTCAGTGTCCTTCATTAAAGTATTTAACTGTGTACGTAACCGAGTATTTAGCATGTAATAACCATTTTATAATAGAAAAAGGCTATCTAAAAAACCCTTTAGCAGTGGCTGTATTCACAGCATAGCACAAACCTGGTGAACAGGACCTCTTAGATGTTGCTTCTTTCAGCTGAGGTTGGACAGGGCTGACAGAGGGGCTCCGGCTCACTTTTCCTTTCCGGCGCTCTGTCATTGACAGGGGTCTTATCAGAGAGACGACCGCTCACATATCTCGCTCTCACTGTCTCCTGCTGAGGGTCACGCTGCGTTCAGAGCTGTCTCTGTGACCGACCCATGACCCTCTGACCTTACTGTCATTACACTTATCCCACTGAGCCTGTGTGCCTGGCTACAGCTTGAATTAACATTTTGGTCATTACTTAACCTAACCTTAGATCACAATGTATTGGGAACTCTCTGTGCTTTACTGTATGCAAGCTTTGTTTTTAACAGTGTGTAGTAATACAGAGAGTAAAAAATGGACTTTGATTTGCTTCTTAGATTAGCAAGTAAATCGTAGGTGATTCGGATCAAGCTGATGTTATCGTGTTTGCGCCACAGGCTCTGACTGAGTCTCTCTATTGGTTGTTAATCAGAGTGGGTTTAATGAAGTCGCCCGCAGGTCTGTGGTTTTGTTTCCAGTGTCTGTGTGTGATTAGCACGCTTCCACCAGCATGTCCTCCTGCACATCGAGTTCAACCGGCCTGCAGGAGAGAAGATGGTTTCAAACATCCACCGCCACTAAAGATCAAATCAGGACTGAGTCACACACACATGCACACACACCGGAAATCAGGAAACGTGTCACATGATGCCAGACGGATTGGCGGTTGACATCATGTACTTTTATGAAAGTCTAACGAAATCTAAACCGTTCATATTCTAATCTGGTGCTCTGGGACAAAACCCCACATCAGATATGGCAGGAAATCACATCCTGTTTACTCACAAAATCTGAATAATCAGTTGCTTATGGCTGGCTTTCAGAATTAAAACTGCTATTAGATTATTTCACTAGATTTTTGTGTGCTTGCTTGCAAGTGCTTGTCCGTACAAAAGTCGCTGCTAATGATCATAGGGCATTTATATATTTACATATATTTATTTAATCATATATTTTCAGATTGTTAAAAAAAAAAAAAGAAAAAGTAAATTATTTTGTCCAAATTATATTAAAAAAATGTCTTGCCCTTGAAAATACATTTTCTAATATATTTTGGCATTTGAAGTTTTAAACAACATATATTTTGTTTAGTTGTGCTGCAGTATATTTAGCACATAGTCACAGTTACCAATACTTGTTATTAAAAGTGTTTGCTAAGACATGATTAGGTGCTGTGAGTGATTAAACTGACTTAGACAGAAAGAGGTGTAAGAAACGTTGAAAAATAAATACGACCTCACGTTGTGTCAATCACGTTTACACACTGCCTTCGAAACTTTTGTCCGTCCGTTATAAAAAAAATCGGACCAGGTTTGATTTTCTGCGTTTTCGCATCCGTAGCAAGCATTTTGATAGGAAAGGACGACGAATACGAAAAGTACGACGAATACGAAAAGTACGAAAGACGCATACGAAAAAATCTGACTCAGTGTGCAAGCACCTTTAGTGTTAAAATGAACTAACTGACCCTCTGCAGTGCTTTCTCTCAGAACAGCTTTGACTGAAACGACGCAGCAGTGGTTTAAAACAGCAGCTGGATTTTACTCTGGCTTTCTGTGCACTGCATCTTTTTGTTTATGCGTCTCTCTTCACAAGAGCCTTATTTTGAACTATTGGACCATCAGAAATGATATGAAATCATTGAAATCATACACTTTGTAGAGCGGGCCCTCGTCCATATGCCTCTGTTCTGCTAGTGTGTTGATGTTAAGCAGGTTGGAGAAGCTCTGGTCCTTCTTTAATTCTTTATATACACGTATGTCATGTTAGTTTCATTGTACAGCAGTCAACTGAGGGGTGTAACTGACTGTATGAGTGTGTGTGGCTCACATTCTGCTGTCTTTATTTATATATAGCTGTGGAGTATTACAGGTTTTGAATATAATCAGTTAATTAAGATAATGCAGTTATGAAAGTTATAGGAGAGAAAAGCCTAAAAGTGAAAATGATCATTCTGTGTACGTATGGAATAAAAGAGTCTCTCCCAGAGCTCTCTTTTAGGGCCCTATGGAATCCGTTTTATTTGTCCCAAATTCAATTTCTTTTTTTTTTTTTCTGAATTCCGTTTTTTTTCCACTTTAATTTTTCTTAGACTCTTTTAATGGTTAAATTAAAAATATTAATAAAAAAAGAAACCTGTCTAATTAATTGAAATCATGAGATTTATTCAAAGTAAATTACATTTTAAGGCCCTATGAAATACCTTTTATTACTTTTTTTCAAATTCAGTTTAATTTTTACCAAATTCTGTGAAATCTGTTTTCCATTAATTTTCTGGATTCAATGGTTTTGAATGGTTTCATTACATTTTAATAATCAATATCATGTCTTTTATTAAGGTAAATTAGATTTAATTAAGAATTATTATTATTATTATTTTTTATTTTTTTTTCTGAAATACTGTTGTGTATTTACAGTTTTTTGGTAAAAACATTAGGGTAAATAATTTTTCTGGTAGATATTCCTTAAAAATAATGTTTTAATAATATTTTTATTAGTAGTAGTACTACAGTTACATGAGGTAATATATTTCTGTCAAGTTAAACCAAACTTTTATTTTTACAGGTTGCTGTGAATGCCTTATAAGTTTCTGTTTGTATATTATATGACGATAGTTTTTTCTCAAAAGAAATGGTCAAATGCTCATGAAGTGACTCTCAGAGCAGTTCTGGAGATCATGTTCATGTGTTCGCTCATATATTGAGGCGGCAAAGGCTGAAAACACTGCGAGCTTCACACGTGCGTAGTAAACGAAACCGCGCGTCTGCGCCATTCATTCACACAGAAATGCGCAGAACATGCAGGATTCATATTTAAATTGTATTTTTGTGGCTTAATATTCACAGACACTTTCTATATCACATTATACAGTAAATTCCATTTTTATGACTTGATTCCACGATATCGCCCACATTTTCCGCATCGCAGAAATCATAGTGCCCTACTCTTTTTCATCTTTTGGCTACGCTAAAATTTCTGATGTTTTCAACCCTCCACACTGAGAGTAGATCAACTGTAAATGCAGCGTAGTATGAATGGACCCCAGGGCGGAAAGAGAGAGAGAGAGAGAGAGAGAGACTGGTGTCACAACTAATTGTAGGTCAGGAAAGTTCATACAGTCTTCAGGAACGATCGAATCAAAACATCCCAGAACAATTTGAGCATATTTTACAGAAACATTAGCAGTGGAATTATGTGACTGTGCAAGTTCTGACACTGTCAGGCTGTGTATGCTTATTTCTGAAGACCAGAGTTGTAATAACGCAGCGTATGATCCTCGTACTACAGATGTGTGGGAAACAGTGAACTTGAGCTGTTGTGCAACAACACAGTTAGTAACCTGAGTCAGTTAAACGGGAAGCTTGCGTGTCCAGACTAGACCAGACGAGTGTTTTAATATAGTGTACGCAATAGAATTAAACACACCACCAAATGAAGAGCTGGGAATTCAGAATTGCCCGTCAGGTAAAATCAGGTGAATCTGATATTATGTGCATTGTGCTATTATGCACAATGCCTAATGACCCTAAAAACAGGTCGGATTTTCTTTTGATTTCTCGGAGCGTAACATAAGCCGGACATGTTGTCAGTCGCTGAGGTTAGACGTGTTCGACATGCACATGTAACACAGAGCTTTCACATTGATTTACGTAAGGCAAGCCGCCACTGAGACACAGATATCAGATGGTAAGCGGATATGCTGTGATTGCCCAGCTGTGTGGCCTGATGGAGAGCTTGATTATGAGACGTTGACGATAGAGAGCAAAAAAAAAAAACGAGAGTATTTGTTCACACAGTATTTGTGATGGGTGTCGCTGAGGGTCTGGCCGTGAGCTGTGGAGTGAAGTATGTGGACGCGGGGCAGACTGCCAGGAGACAGACGGAGGATCTGATGGACTGATAAGCCCTGGCCCCAGGCAGGCAGACAGACAGGCAGGCAGGTTTGAGCCTGGTTCTGCCGTGCGGGTAGAGCTTCAGGCACGAGGCCCAGACAGGCAGAGGTGGAACGTGACTCCTGGCAGGTCTGCGCAGACAGCACACCGCCACCAGCGAGGCCGACAGACCCTCGCGCATCACCTCTATGGCAACGCAAGCAGCGCAGAAACAACAGTGATGTCATGGCGGAGGTGTTTTTGTTTGGGGTTGCCACCTCAAACACAAGCGATGAAGTCACCTCATGCAGGGCCAGCTGACATCAGAGCTTCCTCTAAGGTAGTCTCACGTAGCCAGTCCTTCAGATTGAAGGCTGAAGATCTGGAATCCATGGCAGCTTTCATTGGCCAAGGCCCGCCCATGAGGCCATTTGACCGACATGTAAATGTCGCCACAAAAACAGTGTAAAACTCTCAGATGTATTTTAAAGATTCTATGCCGCGAACTTTAAATATTTCACATACTTTTGAAAATCTAGAGTTTATTTGATCCTGATAAGCGTTTGTCGTCACAGTTGTAAACACGACGGCTTTCTTTCGTGAGGGGTTTGGCGTCACGGCATCTTTGTTTCTAGGCGGAACGTTTAAGAACGCGAGACACGCGTCTCCCGGAAATCCTGTATAATTCAACCAATCTGACAACGACTTCGACACTCCTGAAGTGTTTCCACTTTTGTGTGCCACATGCATCAGACGTTCAGCCAACTGTCTGTGGGCGTGACGTCTGAGGCTGTGACAACTTCTGAGGCTACGTTCACACTGCGAGCCTTAGTGCTCAATCCTGATTTTTTTATAGCTGTTCACATTGTTGTGTTCACTATTGCTGCGTCCCAATTTGCATACTATCCGTCCTAAATAGTATTCGAAAATATAATTAGTATGTCCCAAATCATAGTATGTTGAAAAGTGTATGCCAAAGAGTCCCGGATTGTCTACTACTTGAGATTAAAATTTGAAGTGCAGATCGATGGCTCTAATGGCTAATATTGCCCACAACACATTGCGCGGTGGACGAGGATTCGATTAGAACTACAAACACACATAAAAGGTGTTTAAAAACTACGAACATGGCGGATATGCGAGACCAACGGACAGGCATAGAAAGGGGTTTCAGTGATAATCAATGTCTAACCTGATTAAAAAATATTTATTTAATATTATGCGCGTTATATTTCATCTGCAGCAACATTGTGAACTTTTATAATGATACGTTTGGTCATTAACTTTTAAATGCATCATTATGCAAACATATGAAGAGAGTTCTCGGCATGAAAGACCCGCAATGTGCCTCTTCATTTCTCTCCAATACGATAGGAAATTAAATTAAACGGTTTTGTTAACTTTGACAAGATGATTGAAAGGGCAGTTTAAACAGTGACAGAATGCACGTAACTAAGCAACAGAGCGTCCATTAAAGACACCGTTATGACGAAGTAGTGTGTCCCAAAGCTTGCCTACTCAAAAGTATGTACTTATTCTTCACAAAAAGAGTACATACTTGTAGGGCATAGTATAAGTAGGTGAACTGGGATGCAGCATATGATTTCCGCGATGCGGAAAACACAGACAGAATCGCGGAATCTAGTAATAAAAATGGAATTTACTGTATAACACTGAATGTCATGGAATTTGACACATTTTGGATGAATAAATCAAAAGTAGGTCATTACACTTAAATCAAACTGCGATATAGAAAGTGTCTGTTAATATTAAGCCACTAAAAATATTATTTAAATATGAATCCTGCATGTTTTGCGCATCTCTGTATGAATGAATGGCGCAGATGCGTAGTTTCGTTTACTACACATACTGAAGCACATGTGAAGCTCGCTGTGTTTTCAGGTTCTGCTGCCTCAATATACGAGTGAACACATGAACATGATTTCTAGAACTGCTCTGAGAGTCACTTCATGAGCATTTGATCGTTTCTTTTGAGAAAAAACGATTGTCATATCATATAAACAGAGAAACCTAACGGCTCTTTACAACAACCTGTCAAAATAAAAGTTTGTTTAGTTAATTTGGTAAAAAAATACAGCTAAAAAAAAAACATATTTCATAGGGCCTTAAAAATTTACATTTTTAAACTTTCATTATTGTTTAATTGTAAGCTTCATCATTTGAATTCATTAGACATGCTTTTTTTATTAATAAAATTTAATTAACCATTAAAACAGGGTCAAGAAAACAGAAGGAAAAAAAAACGGAATCCAGAAAAATTCAAACGAATTTGGAAAAAAATGGAATTTGCGATTTCATAGTGCCCTACATTGTTGTTTTAAATGCGGCCAATATCAGATGGTTCTGAACTGACCCGCATACGCAAAAGCATCATACAAACAGGTTTGCCAGGTTTTCACAACAAAATCGGCCAAATTGCTTCTCAAAACTAGTCCAAAACTATCCGCATTCCGGGGGTAAATGCCTGTATCGCATTGAAAAACAACCCGTGGAAACAGTGAAAAAGTAGCCCAATTCCGAGTGAAAACTATGAACTTGCATAGCACGCTGTTATATATTAGTAAAAATTGAATTTTGAAACTTTGATACAAACCCTCATGTTTTGCTTGTATATATTGTTGTTACTGTAATGTGAGCTCTGACGCATCGCTGTACTTCCACTGACTACCTTTCGCAACTGTCTGGATATCTTTGGGTATGTAAAATCTTCGAAGTGACTCCCATGAGCGCAAAATCGTGATGAATGTCGATCTAAAGTGACGTAAGTCACATGAATTCCGATATGACTGTTCACACTGCGTTGCATTGCAAAACATCTGACCTGTATCGGATTTAGTACCACATATGGAAGTGGTGCAAATCGGAAATTTAAAAGATCAGATTCCATGTGGTTTGTGCTGTTCACACTGTCATGAGAAAAACAGATCTGAGTCGCATGTGAGCAAAAAAAAAAAAAAATATCTGTAGCATCTATAGTGGGCAGTGTAAAATCGTACTGTAGCATTAACAGGCTCATAACGCCAGTGGCTGTTTCCTGTATGTCAGTGAGTCCCACGGAGTTTCGTCTGTGGGTTTTACATGCGTCCAAGCTCTGCTTTCAATAAACGATTTGTATTTATTTATTTATTTGAAATATCTGAACTCTTAATCTTGAAAGGTTTTGTACATTCTTTTACATAGGTAATCCCATTGACTCTAAACTGTGTTTTGATGTCTTAATTTATGTTTGAATTAACTGTTTCTGTATGTGAACTGGTATAAAGTATAGCACTTACAACATGGAGGAGATGATTTCTATTCCCAGCAAATACATATTTCTAGGTGGAGTCAAAGAATTTGGATTTCGAAGTGTTTCCTGAATGAATACAAAAAGTCCTCGTTTGAACTCAGTTTTTACCTTTGATTCAGTTCTCTCTCTTTATTTGTTATGCTCTTTATTCATTAATCTCTGAGACTCTTCAAGCTGCTAATGAGGCTGAACATCTGAAACACTGAAATGTTTTTTGCTTGTTTTTACAGGTAGGGTCTGAGCAGACTTATGGATGAGTGTGACAGCTGATTTCTCCACATCATGGATTGATATCTGGAGGTGCTCATTTCATAAGTGGATTTCAGTTGTGTGGACTGCATCTCACAGCATCTGCTGTTTCCGTTTACCATGCTTTGACTGCAGATACTGGATTACTCAGACTATTTTCTACCTTTCCGTCATTTGTTTTCTACTGCTTGGTCAGTACACTGTTCCAGTCATGCTAAAATATACAATACACATAAACAGTAGTTATGATGTTGAAACTCTTGTTCACTGCACCCACTGTTAAACTTTTTTTTCCTTTTTTTTAACTAAAGTTTATATGCCAGGGACTAGATCTTCTAGCTATCTAATAAAATATTGTTTTAACATAAATTGTGCTAATATTTCAATAATATAGCAGTGTTGTTTTATAAAGAGATAAGGCAGATAAGAGATAAGAGATGTTGTCACAATCTAACGCGTCCTCTTGTACAATATTCCTTCCTTTTTAATATATAAATATTTTTTTACTTGCATGTATAATTGATATATTTTTTTAAATTGTCCTGAATTTTTGCTTAAATAAAAAAAAGTGGATTGAAGCAAAATCTATCATGTCATGATGTTGAAAAACTCAAAAACGGGTGGTGACATGCACACAATATTCAAAATAAATAAAAACACAGACTTTTTATAATTATATTTATTATACATTTGTAATAACATCCCAGTTGGAAATTCCCCCAGAATACTGTTCTCAAGACTACTAACATCTTTACATGCAAACAGCAGCTCAAAACCGGCTCACGATGTATAAACATTGACTAATTAGTAATGTTAGTCTTATCTGACATTGACTTACTACAATCAATATATGTGTGTGTGGCAGACATCCTGTTTACCCGCTGTCTGCTGCAGATTTATTGAGCTTCATTAACCTTAAACAAGTCATGTCGTATCTGCACATGATTTCACTGGTGAGCAGCGACAGCAGAGCTAGCATTTCTTCCCGGTCATGTGGCGGAAGTGCTCAGTACCTGTTAGGCTGGAATTGAGTTTATCTGTCATTTCTTTTTGCACAGATCGAAAATTCTGAGGAAAGACACTCATGAATTGCCCTTGACTGAATTTCAAGGGAACAACCCTACTGCGTCATGAATAAATGTCTCATTTTCCATGTGTTTATGGGTGAAAACTTGAAGAAAACAATTGGATATTACAAAAATATTACCATAATTATCTTATTTAAAGACAAATATTCTTCAAACTCATCGAAAAGGATGTAAAAATTATAATACAGCCTTCTTAAATGATTCAACATGGCCTTTCTTTGTGAGATTCAGCTTTGCAGTGTGTTTTTGCGTATGTGCCAGACAGAGATGGATTACATATTGTGTATCCAGTCAAATCTTATGGATTCCCTCCATGATAATTTCCTATTCAAGTGTCGTTCAACGTCGGCCAGAAGCAGAGCTCAATAACACCCGTCTGCTGAAGTTACGAGCCCAGCGGGGTGCCACAGGGCAAGAAATATTATTTGAGAGTTGTATTTGTTGAAGTCGTTTCACGAGATCGCACATACAGAAGCATTTCGACATTTTCACCTTCGCGAAGTTCATCAAAGTTTTCCTGCGTAGCCAGTAAAAGCTCCTGCCGTGGGTTTCTGAACAATGGCCATGCTGATGTTTTGGCAATTAAATTTCATGACATCTTTATGGCGCTATCTCCGCTCGGCACCATTAGCATGACCACAATGCTTTCCCCTTCTCGCTCGCCTTTCTTTTTTCTCTTTTTTTCTCACACGCAGAGAAAATGACCTCTCCGCCAATCTCAATTCACTGCACTTCTATAGCGTTGAATGGACAAACTCAACAAAGGTTGACATAATTTTCTCAGGCTTTGATTGGCCCCCAGCGTGCCCCACAATGACATCATGCCCCCCCCCTCTGCTGGATGCTGGATCGTCAGGGTTACGGTGGGCAGGATTTGGCATCGGCCCGTTTGGCTGGTGTTAATGAGTGCGGGCAGAGATGGCGGCGTTTTGTGGTAAACAGTCCTGGGAAACAGTGAGGGAGGGCACATCCGACCCCCCTACACCCCCGCTGCTGCAGGAACTTTCACATGGGACGTCCACATGAACACATTTGTACGGTGCTTCACACTTCCTAGTCTGCTACGAATGTGTAGCATTCAACTTCTGAGGAGGCGAATAAATAAATGGAAGTGGCCGTCGGTCAGCGGACGGGGGGTTGGTGCGTGTCTCTTGGAGGATATGAAGTGATTAAAGGAGCTGTGTGTTGGGAGAAGCCTGCTGTGATGAATTTTTCCTGAATTAATTACAGAAGCTTGTGCCAAAGGGGATTTTCTCAGTCCTCCAGCACCACCTCCCTGTGTTTCTTTGTTTCCTCATGACTCCGTCCAATCGCATGACAGGAATTAAATCCCTAAGTCACACCCGTAAATCTCCAGCCCTCGCTCAACTGCAGCTCCCCTTTTCGGCGAGATCTTTTTTTTTTTTTCCTGTCTTGCCATTTAAAGGGACAGTCCGTCCAAATATGAAAGAGCTGTCATCATGTACTGACCCCGTCGTTCAAAATCTGCGTTACTTGCTTTCGCTCTTTTCCGTAAAGCTGCCAATCTGCAAAAGAACTTCTTAAAAGTACCATTAAAGTTACACTAAAGCACTTTATGAAAGCTTTGTGTGGAACAGACTGAAATCTTCCCTTCTGCAGCTCTCCAATTCACAGAGCCTACTTTCGGTTCAAATAGCACGACTAGATGCCAAACATTTTCGGTTTTCACATGTGTTATGATCGATCACAGTGCACCAGCATGGGATTTGAGCATTTCCACGGATAACAACTTGAGTTTCAGTCTGCTCCACGGGTTTGAAGTGGCGTGAGGAAGCAGTTGAAACCGATTCAGTGTGACAAAGGTTGCTGGTTAATCACTTTACACCAGTTACGTAAGGAGACCTTGATTATGAGCTGTTTGTCTCGCTGTCAGAAGCATGTGACGTCAATGTCTAAATTCCCATTTTTTCTTCTGCAATAGCCTTCCAGGCCTTCGGAGGCTCTATTGGCCAAAACCTATCCGTGGGTTTTCCAGCTGGGGACCTCTGACCTCGTGCAATGAAATGTATTTTTCTCATTGGTGGAGCTCCAAAACCCCAACAGCCTCGTAGGTACAAGTATCACACACATACAAATGGCCATTTCCCCTTGGAGGAGCCATTAATGAGGCTGAAGCTTAAACGGGGCCCGGTGCCAAACCCCGCTGCATGTGAATGCTCGCACAGCACGCTTTAAGCTCCATCCAAACCATTTCCTCAAAACGCTCCCGCCTCACAAAGAATGACAGCAGAATAGAAAAAAAGTCCACAATTACTCCTCGGCCACTGGCGCGGTCCCAGCGCCAGTTGAAGCTTTATTTCATGACTGTACAATATTCCTGTGACCTCACAGATATGCCCAGAGACGGACTGTTGAAGACATTCCACCATTCATTAGCACTTTCCCGTCTTTCATCCGATACCTGAACCAAGGACGCAAGACACCTTGGACACATCTCCTGGTGCCACTGCGACGGATGTTCAGCCAGCACTCTTTTCACATGTGTATGCTCTGGTGATTTATTCCTTTTAATAGGCTTATTAAGTGGACTCATTACTAACGCCCAGGGCAGACGTTAGCCAAGACTTCTTGCTTGTCAGGAGAGTGCTGATCTCCGTGTCGCTGTGTGGCTCTGGGCATTTGGCAGCGCGGGCCGCAAGCGTTGGGCTGGGCCGCAGCGGGCGGAGGCCTGCCAGTTTGGATGGGCCGCACATGTATCGGTTACTGCTGGCTGGTGGAGGGTGTGTGGGTGTACGGGAATATGAACCACACTGCTGAGCTGGATCGCTCTCTCTCTGCGAGCATGAGAACTTTCCAAAGCAGTCCCTCAATCTGCTGACCTTTAATAGAAATCTCTTGCTTCGTCACTGTGCACTTATTCTTCATAAAACAGATGCGGTCCGGGGCCCCGATCAGTACAACTTTCCGGTCTGGCTAAAGTACTTGGTATTGACGTGAAACCACTGTTCATTTTGACTGAAGTCTTTTATTTATTTGGTAAATATATCCTGATCACCCTGTCTGGCTTTACTTGGCGATAATGACCAACTGAAAGACCGTATAGATGGCGTTTATTACATAATTGCTCAAAGCTAAGCAGCAAAAACCTGCCAGAAGAGATGCGTTGGAGTTGGATGTTTAAAACTCGTCCCATGCTTTCTGTTTCGTTCTCATTCACAGCAAGGGAGGCGGGGTAGGGTAGGGTGGGGGGATGCAGTGTGGCGGCCAGCGGCTAGACTGACATCCATGGGAATCTGGAATTCCATTCAGCAGTAATTATCTCCATCAATACAACGAGAAGGGGAGGAGGAGGAGGGAGCTTTGGGAGGACCAATGGAGGCAGGGGAAACTTGGAAGACAGAGGAACTGAAACCTTAAATCTGGGTGCTCAGACTCAAAGATGGCACTCCCGTTTGGTGCCGCTAGGAGTGCAGGCACTCTTCATGATTATTGAGAGCACATCTGCGATTGGCTAATAGACATGAGGCCGCAAGCAGAGAGCCACATAAGCTTGGTACAAATCCTCCTTGATCCAGTCCAGTCCCCCCAATGCCTGGGCCCAGGATGGACGGTCCGGTTGTCCCTCCTTTTCTGCAGCTCTGGACACAACAGAAAGATATCAAGAGTGATCTTACCATGTTTCTTTGTCTTTTATCTGCTTTTCCAATCAAAGAAGATTCCAAGTATTTTGAGCTTAAATTTGATTTAAATTTAAACCATTTAGTGATCCAGTTTCACATCTCTGTTACTAAAAGTATTCTTTTGAAGTCAGAAGAACTGACCTGTAATTCAGTGGCATTTTCATAAACGTAAAGGTCCTTGCACACTGAGTGCGAAATTTTCGTATGCGTTTTTTCATATTCGCCATCCTAAAAATTCATCACGCACAGAAACCTTGCACACTGAGTCCGATGCGTATTAATTAATCTGTTGCGAAAAAATTAGCAAAACAGTACTAAATGGAGTCTTCAAGCAGTGAGGATGATTTTGTTGTCCTCTCGCTTCATAAAAAGAGAAAAAGAAAGGAAATATTGGGTCCATCCAATACTGAGATAAAGAGAGGAAGAAGAGTTCCCCCTCCTTATTAAGAAGCAGCGGGATTATCACGGGTGATTCAAAGTTTACTTCAGGATGTCAGTGGCTCAGTTTGATGCTTTGCTAGTGAGACTAGAGCCACATATTAAAAAGAAGACCACCAATTTCTGTGAACACAAGGATCTTTACGGTGCTTTGTGCTGCGAGACGAAGTGGATGAACTTGACAATTGCCATTCTGGATTTTGGCGAAGCTTGTACGGTGGCTCTGAACTGTCAAAACACCTCTCAAAATGCTTGCTACGGTTGCGAAAAGCGCAGAAAATCCGAACCTGATCCGAATTTTTAATGACGGACGAAAGTTTCGGAGGCAGTGTGTAAACGTGATTGACACAACGCAAGGTCGTATTTATTTTTCAACGTGCAAAATTTTTGGATGAAAATTTCGGACTCAGTGTGCAATGGCCTTAAAGGTTCCAAAAGGAGTTTTTTTTGTGTGGAGATGTTCCATAATAGATCCATTTTAGGTTCCCCAAAGAACCTTTCAGTTCATAAAGGACCGCTTTTCTTACCTTTTTCCACTATAAAGAACATTTTGTGGTTCCGTGGATGTTCTTCATGGAACTATAGATGCCAAATAAAGAACCTTTATTTTTTTGTCTGAGGAAGAACCTCTTGAGGTCAAAGGCTGTTTATGGTCCAGGAAGTTGAATCAGTGTCTTGATATAATATAGGTTCAGTTGGGAGGCTATGAACAATTGTCACAGATCTGCATATTTTCAAAAATGTAACAACGCTGCATGATTATTCCTGAACTGTCTCATAGTCTCATAGCACATGCGATATTTTATGTAATTTGTGCGAGTGTTCTGACTCACCTTTGCCTTTTCTGCTGTAGATTAGAAAGGTGGTTTCACTCCATTCAGGTGTGGTTTGTGATTATTGTTGAGCTCAGGCCCGCTCTGATGAAGTATCTAACAACCTGCGTCTACTTCAGATACAAACCATTTCACCTGAGCTGCAGGCTGGAGCTGAAAGAATGAACGAGGCCATGCATGAGGGATTGTTTTTAGCGTGTATGCTGGTATCTGACAGATGCTATCAGGCCGGTCATGTTTTTGAGTGAATGGATTACGCAGCGAGGCTGGTGTACGTGTCAGGCTAGCAGTTTCAGGTCTGTTCAGTGCTTCTAAAGAAGCTGCCGGTCATGGGGAACTCTCTGACCTACTGACCCCGAGACACTCTCAGG
The DNA here is from genome assembly GCF_012432095.1 of Onychostoma macrolepis. Lineage (NCBI taxonomy): Eukaryota > Metazoa > Chordata > Actinopteri > Cypriniformes > Cyprinidae > Onychostoma > Onychostoma macrolepis. Next base: position 9,040,673 of record NC_081157.1, on the reverse strand, counting down.
TCTTTTTTACAGGCAGCACTTGAATTTCATCAGGCGGTGTGGAGGGCTGACGGGGAGGTGAGGAAACCATCTATCAAGCAGGGACAGCTAGGTGACACGCTAGCCAGGTTAAGGACACGGATGCTGTGCTCCGCTTCTCTTCTCCAGGGGTCGTGGGGACGCTCTCTGGCTCCCACGGTAGCTCCCTGTGCCCTGATAAACGGTGTCAGGGTCAGCCAGCGGGTCGATAGCCATCCTCTTATCTGGGTAAGCAGCGGTCATGTTTGCAGATGGTGATGGACGCCTGATTGAGCTGTTTTTCCTTCTTTTTCACACATATTGAACTGAGCCATCAGGTCATGCGCTGGAAGAAAAGCATGTGCTAATGGCTCAGAGCTATGCTTGGTGTTTTTAGGCATGATTGCATGCAAAGGAATGTTGACTTTCAAGTGACATTACCTGCAATTCATGGTCAGATGCAGGAAGTGCACATTAAACTTGTAGCCTGTGTCTGGTAGATTTTGATGAAAACATCTACAAGTGCCACACATATGTATTCTTTATTAGAACCCAATGTCTTTATAGAAATGGAACTATTTTTTTTCCTGCATTTTCCAAGGCATTCTTACATGTTAGCTTAGTTTTTTTCGTGATAGTTACCCATTCCTGCTCTGCACACACTGGGCTTCTCTCAGATAACATCATGAGGTGCATTCTGGGAAGGTCTTTAAACCATATTTATGGAATTTCTAGATATGTTGGCTGTTTTTCATTCTCTATTCACTCCAACACATCCACTCCACCCCCCAAAAAAAAAGAAAAAGGTAAAGAATTGAATACATGGGCACAATTTATATTGGTCTAAAAACAATTACAAACATTTACGCTTCAAATAAAGAGGTTTTTATTATTGATGAATCAGATTGAGTCATCAGGTTTTGCTCACATATACAGTAAGTGAATGAGAGCTTTTAACTAGTTGCTTGCATATTACTAGCATATTGGCTGTTTATAACTACTTATAAAACACATAATGCCTTATTCCGCATGACCATACTTTAGATCCCTTAACCCGACCCCATAACTGAATTTAACAACTACCTTGCTAACTATTAATAAGCAGCAATTAGGAGTTTATTGAGGCAAAAGTCAAAGTTAATAGTTAGTAGTGAGAACTAGTCCCCAAACATGACCCACTTATTTCTATAATAATCAAAAATATCTGTGTACTGCTGTGCATCCTGCCTTGTACTTTCAGATCTGTCCCAATTTGATGTTTAATCTGGGAGCGCAGGCTGATTAAAATAATGACGACTAAGGGATTTTTCTCTCTCTACTCATGTTCAAAGACATCTTTGTCCTTCAGTGCAACCTACTTGAAATTTTGCCCAGAAAGTTGATGCTGCCCGATTGTTATCAGCAGGCCCTAAAATCACCCTGTTTATATCCCCTCTCTTGTAATTTAAACCACTTGCTTCTTATTAGAAATCTGAGATATGCTGCATGTTTCATCATCTTTATTCTGCTCTTTTGTTTTTAATCTCATTTCATCCCTGTGTAAAAATAAATTCCACCTCATATCAAATGATATGAGAATGACAGCTTGAAACGGATATTGCTTCTCTGACAGCTCATTATGAAGATGGGCAGGTCTGGAACACAATGCATGGCTCTGTGCCACTGTTAATCTAGCCTGCCCTCTGTTTTAGCGTGTGTGTGTGTGTATTCAGTGTGCTTATGTATAATTAATTGAAGTTGTTTTGGCCTCAGAACAGCTCCTGAAATACAGGAAGGAAACACATCCTCTCTGTAGTGACAGTTCAAAGAGAAATGAAAGTGAGATGTGAAAAAGTGAAATTTTACTGTATGCTAATTTTATACATACACTAAAACAAGTGGGTGTTCATATTCCTGGACCATTCCGATTCTGTTTCAACTCTCTTTCATTTCAACATCATTTCTGTCATGCTCAACAGTTTGAAAACTGTTATAGGGAAAAAATCATAGTGATCAAAATAATGATGTTTGCCAAGTAATTGCAAACAATGTTTGTGATTTATTCATAAATTATTCATAATACAACAGTTATACACTAGTCAACATTTGAAGTGGATCAAAACCTTTCATCAAATTTGTCCTAAAACAAAAATGCAGGACAACTTTGATGATCCACTTCAAGTGTTGACTACTACACTGTATAGTATGTGAATTGGAAAGAATTTATGAAGTTAGTTACAATATTGACCTTTTTCAAAGCTGCAACCTAGTAAATGATTGCGAGTAATGGTTTTAGAACCCGTCAAATGTTAATCCTTAAAACTGCATCTGTGGTGTTTATGATCTTTATACTTTGGAATCGAGTTTTGAAAATATGATTATATTAGGATTCAGCACTAACCTTATCAAAGCAAGGTAAAAATATATATGGTTATTAGGGGTGTGACAAGATCTCGTGTTACGAGATCTCGCGAGATTAAAACGCGACGAGATTTCTCGTCGAGGTGAAAAGTTGTCTCGTAAATTGTGATGTCAGCATGATGGAGCTTGAGGGTGAAATTAGTATTGAAGATCCCCCTGCCACTTTTAAATCATTTGTGTGGCAACTAGTGTTGTCAAAAGACCCGGTACTTCGGTACCAAGTCGGTACTAAAAAAGTGAAAACGTCACGGTACCAGGTTTTTTTAAGTAACGGTTTTTTTACCGTTTCATTGAGTAAAACCAGCGTCATATCATATAGCTACACAGAAATGTAAAGGTATTCACGGCAACCCGTCAAAATAAAAGTTCATCTTAAAGACATTGTGCCAGAAATATAATTTTACATATATATAATTTTTTTTAATTTATTTTTTATCTTTTTAAAGAAGTCACAATATTTCTTCCATAGTTTAATTTTAATAGTAAATCCCCTTTATTTACCAAAACAATACAATGTGTTTAAATTTAATTAATTAAAAGACTAATTAAATTTGGGTGAAACTTGTTTAATGTTTTTCATACTTTTATTACTTGTGGAAAAACTTGAAACACAATTTAAATAAAGTATAAAGAATGGCATTGATTTTTGTACATTTTTATTTTTGTTTGACTTTATTAAAAATAGTGTGTTTTTTAATTAGCATGTGGTACCAAAATGGTACCGAGAACCGTGGATTTTGACTGGTATCGGTGCGAATACTGAAATTTTGGTACCGTGACAACACTAGTGGCAACATTTTGGTTTTCCAGTGGAAATAAGAAACGGCGAAAGAGTGACAGATAAGACGAACACAATATGTAAACATTGTAAGAAAACAATGCCGTACACATGGCTAACACGAGCACTATGCAAAGACACATACAGAACTACCACAGCTCTCTACTAAAACCAGCTGCACCTGTGACGAAAAATTAAAAGGGCAAACAACTCTAAATGCCTTTGCATCTCTTCCACCGTCATGTGAAATCGTAAAGGGGAGAAGCCAGTCGGTAGAGTTTATAGCAAAACATTTTGCAGTGTTTGCATGTTCTTTACTGCATAGAATTCATTAAAATACAAGTAAAATAACATTAATTACAAGTTGGTTTCAAAATGCACCTAAATTGTTTTGCATTTTGTGATTTTCATTTGAATAAAATACTATTTTCCATTCATATATTTCATCATTGAGGATTTCTTAAAAATAGTGTAAAAATCTTGTCTCGTCTCGTTCTCGTGAACCCAATCTCGTGTCTCATCTCGTCTCGTGGAGTAAGCGTCTCGTCACACCCCTAATGGTTATATATAACAAATCTAGTTATTTCACTTTTAGAACTGTGAGATTTTCATATTTAGTCATATTTTGAATGTTTATTTGCAATGGTGTTGATAACCTTTCATTGTAATTTTAGGTTTTATTTTTATTCTTGCAAACTGAGATACAGCATGTCCATAAAAACTAAGATGCATTTTGCTCAGGTTGTCTTTTCAGAAATCATTATTGCATGTCCAGTAGCGTTCAGAGCATTACAAGTAAAATGCCTCTTTGCGCTAAACCTACAAAAGCACCATGGGAATGGATTCTGGACCAGACACAATTTCCATCCTCTGCCAGAGATCCATTCAGATGGGAAACTGGCCCTAGAGGAGAGACGAATCTGTGTGTGAAATTAGATTTTTTTTTTTTTTACAAATGTGGCACTTTCATGGAATATAACCTAAGCAGACTAATTTAGCTAAACTCGACATTATGAATCATTTTTTAACCCACTCCATTAGAGTCCATTAACATAACGTGAGTCTCTGAGCCTCGCTGGACACGACTCAGCAAATCCATTTGCTAAAATAACAGTATAATTGCGCTAACCTGCTCTCCAGGGATGATTTCCTCTGCGCAGACACAAATATTCGCTTAATATAGGCGGTTTGATTTGGAGGGGGAGATGCATTGCTGTGGATATTGTCCAGACGCTGGGGAGACGTGTGGCGTTGAATGGCAGAGGTGTATCCTCACAGATGTGCCGTACATGACGCAAACTAAGTAGCCAGGAAGTCCACTAGCCCATGGTGTGGCATGCCAGTTGGGATTGACAAAATGGCTCTCCGTAATAAAGATTTCATTCACCCAGAAGACTGCTGCTATGAATATGAATGTGTTTTTTTAGCTGTCTGTATGCAGAAACATGTTCCGATCAGAGAGGGCTATAGGGACATGTTAAATTGGGACGTTAAATGGTGGAGGAGAGTGGGTGGCTTGCAATGACTGAGTTTGACAGCCTGCGTGATTTTCCATAGAGCAGGACCAGGCCCAGCTTGTGGGTTTGTGGGACCTTCAGCAATATAATGAAAATAAGCCCCATCGGTGAAAAATTCCCAGAACATAAAAACATCAATAGCACTTCTAACATGTGATGAGTGTGTGCTTTCTTTTTAGTTATCTTTCTGTCATCTTTTGCTTAATGTCACAATTGAAAGGTGTGTTTTGAGTGTTAAATGTTAAAGCCTGTGCTCATTGAAACCCCTCATATGAAAATGAGCAAAAACTAGATTGGCCCTGCTTGCTCAATTTAATGGGACGGTTTAGTTGTGTCAAAATACTATGCTCACTTCCTGGGTCCTTGTGTTGGAAGAGGCACATTGGGTCCAATCACCTAAACCAGGGGTGTCCACTCTTGCTCCTGGAGGGCAACTGTCCTGAGTTCAGCTCCAACCAAAGTTAAACACACCTGAACCAGCTAATCAGGCTCTTCAGCATTACTAGGAAATTCCAGGTAACCCGGAGCAGGTTTGGACGCCCCTGACCTATAAGATGGATCAGACCAGAATGGGACTGCACACGGGTCTCTTGAAAAAGTACTAGACCAGGGGAGTCCAAACTCTTTCCTGGAGGGCCACTGTCCTGCAGGTTTAGCTCCAATCCTAATTATTCACACAAAAACCAACTAATCAAGGTAATCAGACTCACTAGAAACTTCCAGGGAAGTGTGTTGGAGCTGATTGGAGCTAAACTGGACACTGGCCCTCCAGGAGCAGGATTGAACACCCCAGACTAGACTGAGCCACTGACCACCCTGCATGTAAACATTGTTTTGGAATATTGGTAATTCTGTCAATTCATGTGGTGCAAAGGAGTACACTTATGACCACATCTTGGTGAGAGTTCATTGGCTTTTTGGGGTCAAGCTCTTTTCTATTGTGATATGGGCGCAGAATGAGATATGGGAACGGGATGAGCGTCATTAGAACGTGTCACCGTGTAAAAACACCAACTGGCTGTTTTTAATGTCTGCACTGAGGATTTTCTCCATTTATGGAGATCCTTTTTATAAACCCCTCTTACACAACTCCTTTGTTACGCTAGACCAGGGTTTCTCAATCTATTCCTACGCTGCACATTTTGAGTATCTCACTAATCTGACACGGCTCATTTAGTGCATGGAGCCCTCTACTAACGAGCTCATGAGGGAATCAGGTGTGCGGACGATATGCGAAATGTTTGGACCGAGCAATCAAACCAAGTGTGAAAACCGCTACAGTATAGTCCCATGAAGTGGCCTCAGCTGCACTTTGATAAGTTGGAATATCCCTCTAAAAGTCTCTTCATCACACTCTGAGGCTCCTCCAATGAGGAATGTTTCATGAGTATTTCCTCAGCTCTCACCCACAGATCAGAGGTTCAGAGAGATGAGGGGTTGTGTACCGGGACACACTGGACCAGTAAAACCGGGAAGCGATCCATGCATCATCTGAGATGTGACAGCAGTGCTAGCGGTGTCGGGGCTTGTTTGTGTTTACATCAGCACTGTCGCTGACTTGATCTGCAGCAGCGGTTGCTCTGACCATGAGTGTGAAATCATGGGGTTTGAGAGAGCTCCAGCGCTCTGCATATCAGATCATTAGCAAACCAGCAACAGCCATAATGACGCTTTGGGAGTTATAGAGAGGCAATGATCATTTTTATGAGAAATGCGCAGCAGTCAAGCTGCACTTGCCAAATGGTCTCAGTCCAGAGTCTTTAATAACGTTTGACATTCCAGTATCTGCTAGGTTTAAACATCTCGCTTGTTTGCTGGAACCTGCTGCATGTGCTCTCCAAACCGTCTGGTACAGATGAGCGCAGGCTGACAGACACCTGTCTGTGTTTTCTCTGAGTGTAGTTTGAATGTACAAAATAGTTCTTAGGACACTAACTGAGGCTAGTCTCACAGAGCCAGACTTTTGCATTACAACCGTCTGGTCCACTTTGAACTTCAATTTTCAAATCCACTTTTGAATTCAAGCCAAGAACCACCCATTTCAAACTCATCTTTGAGCTTGTTCACTGTTAAGTGTTGATCTCCGTAGTAATTCCCAAATAAGTCAAATAATTGATTTTGGTAGCTTTAGTTTAGGGACCAATTGTCACTGTTAACTAGTTGTTTATTAGCATGCATATTACTAGTAATATTGGCTGTTTATTAGTATGATGTTTAGAGCTGGGCAATAGTATAGTTTACATTTGGAGATGATATAAACAATCAACCAAATGAGATTAGTATGTGAGTATATATTTTTAAAGGGGTCATCGGATGCAAAATTCACTTTTCAAGTTGTTTGAACATAAATGTGTGTTAGAAGTGTGTGTACAGATCCATCCTATAATGATAAAAATCCACCCAGTGGTTTTAAAAATCCCTTTCTCAAATCAGGCTGTTCTGAGATTCCTGTCAGAATGACGTAGTTCTGTACAGACCGCTCCCACAAGAGTTGATTGACAAGCCCGTCTTACCTTAGACCCACCTTGAGTGAGCTGAGAGCTGTCCGCCATTGTGTCAACTCCGGTGCAGGGGAAGACAAGATGTCTCCGAGTAAGCGATTGAGGTGTTTTGTTGTTGGATGTTATAATGAATATAGCAGTCATCATTTACTCCCGACATCTGAGCCGCTGAAGACGCAGAGGATTAATGTTACTTTTGTTTTGAAGGGAATGCGCCTCGTAAAAAAAAAGTATTTTTTATGAATCTTTGCAAATCGCCTTTCCTAATAATGTGCTAGTTAGCCAGTTTTGGGCTGAAGTTTACAGTCTGCTCATCACCCCACGGAAGAGAGGGGCGGGGTCAGCAGAGCTCATTAGCATTTAAAGCAACACGGACTATAATGGCTTGCTAAAAACAGAGCTGATTTTGACAGGTTTAAAAAGGTGTTTTTTACACTACCATTGAGAAATTTTAACCAAAGTATGTTATAGACTTTTAATTAAGACCCTAAAGAATCATATCAACTTGGGCATCCGATGACCCCTATAAGTATCTGAGTAAAGTTGGGTATAGATATAATAGTTTTATTTGAAGTTACTAGTTCGTTTTGCAGTGATATTGAGGATTATAACCCAGTAACACTTTAGTTTAGGGACCAATTCTCACTATTAACTAGTTGCTTATTAGCATGCCTATTACTAGCATATTGGCTGTTTATTAGTGCTTATAAAGCACATATTCTGCATGACCATATTCTCCATCCCTAATCCCACCCAATACCTAAACTTAACAACTACCTTACTAAGCAGTAATTAGGAGTTTGATGTAAAATTCATAGTTACTAGTTAATTAATAGCGAGAATTGGACCTTAAAATGAAGTATGACCTATAATCCTGATAACCGTGCCATCAGTGCCATGATTAAAATGATGCATATTAAGACTGTGGTTAATCACCAACTGTTAAGTTAATTGAAAGCAGTCCCATAATGCTTGTACATAATAGAACATATTTTTTGTCCCGTAGTGTGCAAGCCAAAGGCAACTGTGGCAAGGAATGAAAAACTCTATTTGATGTTGGATAATGGAGAAGAGAAAAAACCTGGAAAGAAACCAGGTTACACCAGGAGGCCAGTTCTCCTCTGGCTATATATAATATAATTCTGCATGAATCAAAATAAATGACACAATCTGGATTGTTTAAATGGAATTATCCCAAAGGTCAATTTTCTCCTCCGCAACAAATTCAACAAATCTGTTTGTTGTTGACTGACAAAAAAAAATATGTATTCAGTATGTATATTTTAGTGAAAATTGCACCACCTTTCTCTGTTGTGCTCCGTCCATTTGACATGGCGGTAACACTTTAGTATACGGACCAGTTCTTGCTTAAAAGCATTAACATATTGGCTGTTTATTAGTACTTATAAAGCAAATATTCTGCATGATCATATTCTACATCCCTAATCCTAAACTACCGCACTAACTATTAATAAGCAGCAATTTAGGAGTTTGAGGCAAAAGTCGTAGTTAATTGTTTGTTAATAGCGAGAATTAGACCTTAAAATAAATTATTTTTGTGTGAACTGTCCCTTTAAGTATTTCCACAGGGCCTCACGCATGCAGCACCATCGGCCAGATTCTCGCCTGTATTTGTGAGCTTGTATAGATTATGATTCTGCCCCAGTTTGCACCGTGGAGCAGTATTGTTTAATTTAGCCTGCAGAAGAGCACAGGTTTCCTTGTGTGGCCTGACGTGGATGAAGGCCACTGCCAAACAGGTCAGGTGGTGTGTGCTGCGGTCTGGAGGCTGTCACAGGCTAACACCAGCACCCACCCACCGCTGCTGAGCCGCCCGCCACGCCACCAGCTTACAGCTAAAGCCCCAGATAATCTGCCTGCACTTCCACCTCCCAGCAGCCCTGCACCTGGACCCTGCTCACACACACACACACATTTTATGGACCAGTTATCATATATTTGCTGTACCCTAACCCTTACAGAGCCCTTACACAGCAATTTTATGATGGACCATTGGGAGCTTTCACAATATTGCTATTTTTATATCTCACAAAAACAAGTATTTACTATTTTACTAAACCCACACACAGTTACTCTTTTGGGGTTAGATGTATAATGCAGACTTCTAGAGCCACACACATGGTGGCATTGGATCAGTAATTTATGAGCATGCTAACTCATGCGCGCGCACACATGCTAAGACTTAAACACACACATGCACCCTTTGAACTGAGCAGAAGTCTCTACGCCCAAGATCAATGTGTTTGCTAAAGGTACGAGAGGAAGTTTGCATGGATGTTTTTTTTAAGGTTAAAGAGGTGAGGTTTCTCGTTTTTCATGTTTTGTTTCATTCTTGTGCATCTCAGCCCTGTCTGCAAACACACTCGAGCTCTGAAGACTCACAAACAAAGCCTCCGATATTACTCAGTTCATCGTTCTGACGCTGATCTCCAAATCTGATTCTTCGTTATCACTTCAACACAATAAATGTTCATTCATGTCTGTCTAATAGAAAGGAGCCAAAAGATTTTTTGGATAAGCTAGGTTTATTATTTGAAGTGTCTTAAAGTACAACATGAACATAGTAACCATCTTTACTCCCATGGTATCAAACCATTCAATGACAGTACATTTTTGATTCCTGTAACATTAGCATGTTGCTAAGCTAATGACATGATACTGTGCTACAGCGGATCACAATATGAGAGAAAAGAGCAAATTACCATGCAGTCTTTAGGGTAGCAAAATAAGTCAGGCTGATCAACTTAAAAAAAGGAGAAAACAGACAAGAAGACAAAGGTATGAGACGATGTACTCAATGGCTTTAATGAAGAAAAGACCTACAATCCCATGAAGCATTGCAAATGACATTCAAACTAAAAATAACGTAGAAATATAATTCAATTTAGGATGTAGACTATATTTAGAGAAACAATGCATTTTAAGCTTTTTGCAAAACATGCGTACATATACAAATATAACGTATTTTGTCAGCATAGTCACATGCTCTCTTGAGTATATACTTTTTGGAAAAAGTAATTACTTCACGACTGCAAAAAGAGTATGTTCTACATAGTATGAATGTAATCTGGATGTACTACATCCATCACGTGACCTACTACCAGTGTCAGTTGCGTCACATCACTGCCATTCATCAACCCTCTCCCATGGCCTCATGGGATAGTAAAGTGTTCACCGTATGCATACTTCAGAAGTAGTAGGTCATCCGGTACTTTTTGTCTAGTTTTATGAGTACTGTGAATTCAGAAATACTACTTTTGTCACATACTGTTTTTCGCCTACTATATAGTAGGGAAGTATGCGATTTTGGATGAAGTCAGTAATGTCAGTTACATTATTTGCAGTGGTTCATAATAGTGGGCATTACCTACTAGCTCTTTTGGTGTAATTTGCTTGATGCAACTATCTGACTGGTTGAATTTTCTGTGCAAAATCATGGGTAATGCAGTTTTCAAGTCTTTAAAGGTTTAGAAGTTAATCCTTAAAATAAAAAGGTTTTACTTCTGGAACTATCAAGTGCATCATCCAGGTATTTGAGGTGCACTTTTCTTTTGGGGATTTTTCTGTGTGAACACACTAATCACACTACTTATTAAAAAAAAAGGCATAGCATAATGAAATATGCAAATTGGGACACACCTTGTGTACTTAAAATGCTTTCATTGCCATGTTTCTTAAAGGGATAGTAAAATGTTATCATTTACTGGTAGCCATTGACTTCCACAGTATTTTTTCCACAGTATGGAAGTCAATGACTACTGTCAACTATTTGGCTACCAACATTCTTCAAAACATCTTGCTCAACAGCTGAAAGAAACTCATACAGGTTTGAAACAACATGAGCGTGAGTAAATGATGACAGCATATTCATTTTTAGATGAACTGTCCCTTTAACACAGTTAAGTACACTTTTGAAATGTGCAGTTTGTAATAATACAAGTTGTAAAAGTTCAACTTTAATGTTCATTACAAATCATGTTTTAATATTTTGTTGCACTTTAAAGAAGTACACTTATTTTGATGCGTGTTGACTAACATACTAAATATTAACTGTAGTGCGTTATGTGATATTACATTTAAACATATTTAGACTATGTACTGAAACCCTACTTAAGTGCGTCAAAAAAAAAAAGCACTGTGAAGTTCATCTAACTGCATTTTAATATAAATGTGAACTATGTTATATTTTTCATTTATTAGCAAATAGAATGCATCTGAAAACATACAGTACATACATTCAGTTCACACTTCGGTATATTATTTCCGGGATAAAAGTGTGCTAAAGTGTACTTTCATTCACAAAGGTTAGTCTGATGAGTCTATGTGTTTGCAGTCGCTTTAGTGTTTTAATAGTTCAAATCTCACACTTGAGTTTGTCAGCAAAGGCCTCCAGCTGCGATCCTCTCGTTTCCTCACTCGTCTGCCCCGGGCGCTCGGCTGTCATGATGTCATCCACCTGTGCAGACAAGAATCTGCTTTCTATGTGGCAACACTCAACTAAATAAACTGGTTGCTGCTTCAGTAACCAAAGAACCCAGTCAGGAAGACTTCACACATCATGCTAAACAATAATAACAGAACGGGAAAGGACGGAGGTCTAGATAAATCAGCGTTTGATCGGACTGTAAGATGTGCTGATAAGGGTCTGTCTGGGGCGGAAAATGACTCATGGCTGTGCATTTGACATTACAGCATGACTGTGGCATTAAGTGTGTGTGTGTGTGTGTGTGTGTGTTTGGCCGATACGTGAGATTGCCTGTGTTGTGCCAGTTTGATTTGGTCTTTTTTCGCAGTGACGGGACCCAGAGGTGTTTTCTGCCTCAGCACTCTGGGTGTAGATGTGACGGGACCGTTCTTGCCAAGTGGGCTATGATGGCAGCCCTGCACACGGGCATGTCCGTACAGGGCCTTCTCCAGCTTCCTGTATGCTGTATAAACTTGTGAGCGAGCAAATTGCTCGCAGGTAATCATAGGCATTATTCCTGCCTAGATAATCATGCTGCCGCAAAGGGTTGTGGGTAATGATAGTGATAGTGGCTGTGGAAAGAGTGATGTCATTGAGGGGTGCAGAAGGCAGTCTGGTGCTGGTGGGGTGATTAAGGGCAAGGGCTCTGATGTGTCTTCCCGCAGTGTGTAAAGTAGACCAAAGACTATAGAATACCCAAGACGTGTCTCTTGTGTAGTTTTGAATGGAGAAAAATGCAACGCTCAATATGGCCACTCTATTGCAGGAAGCCCCGCCGTTCTGAGTAAAAGAGCCAAACTTACCAGTTTGGAAAGCGTGTGGGCATGGCTTCATTACGTCAAAATACTGAGACTGTGTGCTGAGTGCTGAATAGGTACCTATTCAGAAATTAAAATATGCAAAGATGAAAAGGGAATGGGTCAGTAAATCCGTTTTAATTGTCAGATTCCTAGTGAAATACTACACCTACACATCGTCCTAAAGAGGGATCATCCAATCAGAAAAGTTGCTGTTACTATGGAAATGACTTCCCACACTCTCAAATTTGCAGTTTTGTGGGGTTTTTCTATATATCTGAATATTTTCAGCATTGTGCACCATTCACAATGAAATTGAGGTACAAGGAATTGAGGTAGAAAACAGGATGCAGAATTGTAATTTGATTAGAGCCTACTTGGTAAATTCAGTGCGTCACTGCAGCTGGCGTTAGAAGTGCCGGTTGCTATAGAAACAGTCAGCGCTCTAAGACGTGCTCTGTGTGATTAAACTGAGATAAAAATTCAGAATTTTGAGATAAAATTCCAAATTATGAGATAAAGTCAGAATTGTGAAATAAAAATAGAATTGTGAGATAAAAGTCAGAATTTTGAGATTTAAAAAAGTCAGAATTATGAGATCAATATTCAGAATTATGAGATAGTCAGAATTGTGAAATTAAAAAAGTCGGAACTGTGTGATAGAAAGTTAGAATTGTGAGATAATAATAGAATTGTGAGATAAATCAGAACTATGAGACAAAAAGTCAGAATTATGAAATAAAGTCAGAACTGTGACAAAGTCAGGATTGCAAGTTTATATCTCAAAATTCAGACTATTCTTCTCAGAATTGTAAGTTTATATCTTGCAATTCTGACTTCTTCTTTTATCAGAATTGCGACTATTTATTGCAGTTGCGAGTTAATAGTCTTTCTCGCAATTCTTGCTGTCGCGAGATATAAACATGCAATTGTGAGTTTGCAAGTCATAATTGCAAAATACAAAGTCATAATTCTGAGGAAAAAAAAAATAGAACTGCAAGATGTTAACTCAACATTGCAAGTTTATAACTCAAATTGCGAGAAAGAACCTCTGACAATTGTGAGATAAATAGTTCGGAAACAAACTATTATAGTTACCATATATTCATCGATTTCATGTTTCTTCTAAAACATCTTTGGAGACATAGTGGTAGACACAAATGAGACGATTGTTGACATGCAGTAACAGCTACAAAACTAATGTGGCTGCCATGGCTCAGACATTAAGTTGGAATAAGTGAAGAATTCATTAATTTCATATTGAGATCTCTGACTTTTGACTGCAGGTTTTGACAGTTTGTCTCAGAGGAACATCTGAGAAGTAAGAGATATTTTGAGATATTCCCTTGTCAGTTTTCTTCCCTATGCACTGAGGGGATTCGCCCCAATTCTTGTGTGGATTTGTTTTTTTTTTAAAATCCTGCTTCCCTGAGGCATGAAGTGCTGGGCTACGGTAGTGCGTTTACTATGTAAACAGACCCTTGTGAGGTCTTCATAGCCCTGTGCTCCTCTCCATCAGCCCCATTCTAGGCCCCTCTGCTATTTCTCCAGGAGCACGTAGCCACCCCGTCCCTCCCTCACCTGCCCACGTGTGCAGCCACCCTCATTATATTCCCCTCGTCCATCCACTGGCACATGCTCAACATGCATGTCACCTGATGCATTCACGACGTCTCTGAGAACGAGCTGAAAGACTCTGACAGAGTGATAACGCATGACAACATGTTTCCATTGCGTACACGGTGGATTTTAACTTAGTTTTTTCATGATAGCAAAGAGCTACAAATTATGCCTCTGTAGCCCAGTGTGTACTTGTTCGTTTGATCTCCACCAGATTACAATAGCAGCGAATCTCATCTAATGCTGACTGAATGGATTTCAAGAGATTAATAACTCTGAATAAGCCTGTTTGTTTTCATGTCTTCTCTCCTCTAATCCATTATTGACTGTCCAACCGGTTGGCAAAGAACGTTGTGCAATTCCCTTTGTGTGAAGTTTTAAGGAGTGCAAACAGAAAGATCTCTCACCCCATCACCCCACACACTTGCTCTCCTTCTGCGGTTAATGTTACATGAGCTATCAAGATGAACTCAATTAGTACTGGTTTTGCAGAACCAAACAGGCCAAAAGGGGAAAAATCTGACAGGTTCTGAAGAATCCAAAAGTTATTAAATATTTTGCAGCACTGGCTGGAAGAAGAGCACATTCACGAGTTTGTGTGCCCATATAATCTTAGCATTAGTGGTAAACAGATTTGGCTTGATCTCTGAAATGGAGGGCTCAGAGAGACTATTCTACTCGAGCTCCGATAGCCCCCTATAGACAGAAAGATAAACAAATAAATATGCATAAAAGGAGGAGATGGGGAGGAGGAGGGATGCCGAAAGAACTAACAACGGAAGTGGTAAGAGGCTGTAATTATACTTGGATATTAATTGGAAGATTAGATGGGTGTACTCCTCCCGAAATGACATTAATAACTTCACTTGGAGCCGCTGGTATATGTTTTGGCTGCATTGAAACAAGTGTGCTGCTAAATACTGTAAAGAATCTGCTGAAGGTAAGTTTTCACAAAGATATGGAAGCCCGTTTCTGCCACTGAATAATAAAAAAAAAGGTTATTGCGACTTTTAATTGCGAGTTATAAAGTCAGAATTGCAAGATAAAAACTCACAATTCGGACTTTTTTTCTCAGAATTGCGTGATATAAACTCACAATTGCGAGTTATAAAGTCAGAATTATGATTTATAAACTCACAATTGCGTGATAAAAACCTCACAATTCTGACTTTTTCTCGCAATTGCGAGTTTATATCTCGCAAATCTGACCTTGTTTCTCGCAATTCTCTCAAAATTGTGAGATATAAACTTGCAATTGCGATAAAAAGTCAGAATTGCGAGTTTGTGTCACGCAATTGTGACTTTATAAATGTGACTTTGCAAGAAAAATGTTCTCAGAATTGCGTGTTTATATCTCACGATTGTGAGAAATAAAGTCAGAATTGTGAGAAAAAAAGTCAGAATTGCGAGAAAAAAAGTCAGAATTGTGAATTTATATCTCGCAGTTCTGACTTTGTTTCTCAGAATTGCGACTTTGTCTCGCAATTGCGAGTTTATATCACGCAATTCTGACTTTATTTCTCACAAATAAGACTTTTTAACTCGCAATTGCGAGTTTATATCACGCAAATTCTGAGAAAAAAAGTCAGAATTGTGAGTTAAAAAGTCGCAATTACCTTTTTAATTTTTTATTCAGTGGCGGAAATGGGCTTCCATACAAAGACACAGTTATGGCCCAAACATAACCAAGATTTTAAGCTGATGTGTCAAACATGTGTCTATAGCACTTGAGCTTGGCTGACAATCTACTCATCCAACCCAAATGCTGAATCTGACCTTTGCTGCCATCGTTCAGCCTGTTTGTCTTATTTCAGAGTTTCAGAAGACATAGTCTTGAGGCGTCTCAAATGAGTGTGAGAGCACACTCTCGTATCGCCTCAGCTGACCTCCTTGTCCGGGACAGTGATGTATGGGAACCATCTTTCCCTACTGTAAGACACCGCCAGCTTACAACACCTCAACGTCTCTCATCCTCTCAGCATGGGACGGGCCTCACATATGGGATCCATGCAGTATAACGACGGACCATTAGCTGCTGTACCATCACTCTTTACATCATTATTCACCTGTACGGATGTTTCTCCCATACGGGGGTCATGAGACAGTAATTTAATTCAGATCGCAGACACATGCTTTTTTTTTTTTGCTCTTTTTCCCAATCCAGGTTTCCAAGCAATCTGATAAACATTATTTGTGGTGCTTGCTAAAGCAAACATCGGTGTTATTATTAGCCATATTTAGGGTTAGCGACTGGAACAGTCCCCAGCAGTACACATGAATTATCGCTCAAATCATGTGCCTCATTGTGGAGAGGTTTACTATTGCTTTTCTAAGCGGTCAGACTTAAAGGCAAAAAATCCCTTAGACTTACATTGAAAAGGGACTCCATACATATCTAGAGACCAGAGTAGCATAGAGACTTGTAGGCTTGTTTGAATTGAGCCTGTAACTATATATGCATATATAACTAGATATATATATAAGCCTAAACCTACTTCATTTGTCTTTTGTCATACTTTTTTTTCATTATTTCTGTCAGAAGAGGGAATATTGATGGTGATCTTCCAGTTGCACTACAGAGATTCCAAGTTTCCATAAAATGCTTTGTACTTGTATAAAACACTGGCTCCTATTTGCTGGACAAACAAACGGTGCTCCGATGAGCACAAAGGAAGGAATTAAATCACATATACTGTACCGTACTGTACACTCGCTTCAAACTGTAGCTGTCAATCACCTCACAGCACTCACAACACCTCTCAGACACGAAGGAGCCTGTGTTTGCTTCCTTTGTGTTTGCAAATCTTTTCAGGAAAGGACAGACAGAGAGACAGACAGACAGTAAGACATTCTTTCTGCATATGAAGTGTCATGTTTCAGTCTGGAACAAACAGTCTCTTGTCTGTGGATGTGTTGAACTGTCCTGGTGCCATGAGGGCTGTTTTCCCCTCGCTCTGATTTGAAGATCGCGGTTCAAATGGAGGACACGTTTATATAGATGCTGTCCTGGCGATATCTGAGCGCTTGCCAGTGAAGCAGCCCGGTATTGCGGAGTGTCACCACATCAGCTTCTGAAAGAGATAAGCATGTTCATGCCATCTTGAGTTTCATACCTGTGCAGTCAAGGCAGCAGTTCAGGGAATTCGTGCAGCTGAGCAAAGCCTGCTGGGATATTTTTTGCCATGATAAACGTCGTAAAGGCCTGTTTTATTCGGCACATGTAGCTCAGAGTTACTATGATGAATATTTCATAACTGACATAAATTACAAAATGGTTATAAGGATTCGGCCACTGAGAATTATCGCAAACCTTAGCATTACAGTATCTAATTTACAGGTCTGCGCCTGAATAGAACTAAAAGCCCAAAGTGTAGCTATAAACTGCTTAAAGTGCCCCTATTAGGGGTAATGAAAGGTTCATATTTTGTTTTTGGGAGTCCCCAATAACAGGATGACATGCATGCAAGGTCAAAAAACACTTTCATTGTCTTATAATATGCATTTAATTTTACCTTATTTGCTCAACGACTCCCAAACGATTCGCTCAACAATTCATTTTTCCAAACCCCTCCTTTACGTGACGCTAATCTGCGGTGATTGGTCGATTGGTCTCATTTTCATTTCATCTCGCCTGTAATGCCTTATAATGCAGCGTTTGTGAGCGCAGTGCTGCTTTGTGTACAGCCTTATCGGGGAAACAGCTATTTTTACTGCTTCAAAAGCGGCACCTAGTGGCAAAGAATGAATTTGCATTTTCATTCAGACCAACGCAAAAAGACCAACAAGTGGGCAGGCAATATGCTAATGTTTCATGTTGACGTGAACATGAAACGGCTTGGGATTCGTTTTAAAAACGACTCGTTTCAATGATTCAGAGTCGACTCTTTCTTTTGAGAGACAATAACTTTATACACGGTGCACTTTCAGATTTAAAACTTTGCAGTATGTTTTCATTCACTTAGAGCTGTGTTAAACACTGCATGAAAGGTACTTTTCAAAAATCCATAATAGGGGCACTTTAAGTCATGTAGATTCAGTCATGCTTACTGAACAGAAATGCCGTGTTTGTATCATGCTTTACAGATGCCATTTTTAAACAATGCTTTCTCATTACGTCATTATTTCAAAAGATTCATAATGTACTTTCAAGGCGTTTAGCGAGCTAAATACGTAAAAACCGGCCTTGCTTTTGCGTGTGGTGTGAAACAAGCCTCCTGCATTTTCTATTCCATCTCTGCAAACTTCATTAAAGCCCTAATATGTTTCTTATTTAAGGTGAAACTGTAGCAGACTACCATTTGTGCTTCTAGAAATGGAAAGCATAAATGCGTGGCATGTTACGGCCAATGTTTGTCAGATGGTTTCTGGCAGCTCAACTCATCATTTCCTGTAATGTGTGCATGGAGTGTCTAATTCAGGAAGATGTTTCCAGAATATCTTCAATCTGGACGTCTTTATATATACGCAGAGATGCGTTTAGACTTGGTGCCACCAGGCTGGTTTCTTCTAGCGAGCTCCTACCTGTCCCGCCTGCCGCCGGAGGCCATGTGTTAATAAGAGGGTTTTCAGACGTGCTGCCGAGACTCGTTTGTGAGAGTTAGTTCTGCCACCAAACATAAAGCTCGGTTTGTGTGCGACATGATCGTATCATGAAGTCTGCATGCATGCTCAGTTTGCGTCATTAACGCTGCTCATCTCAGTGAGATTGACAGTCGTTAACTGATGCATTTCCACACTGCAGACGAGAGAATGTAACAATTTTATTGTGGGCTTCATAAAAGGCCTCTTCCTAAAATCTCTATAAATCTGTCCTCGGATTTCAGTCTTTCCAGCGCTGCCTCACAGCAGAAGTCTCAAATGAAGGGCTAAGGAGAGATTTAGATGAGCGCCGTTGGCTTGGATCAGCTGGCTTCCTCCTCTTCAACTGATGATTTCACGTCGGTGGAAAAATGATTCATAAATCCAGCTTACGTTCTCGGTGGCAGCAAATCCCTCGGCATCCACACTGATCTGCACTGCGGCGGGCGGCAATGAGCGCTGGGACGCTGCCATGTCAGATAGGATCGCGGCGGAGAGAGCGCAGGCCGCTGCTCCAAGCCGCTCCTGAGAGAGTTTTTGGCTGCTCCTGTTCCACCACTACAGCGCCAGCCAGAGATAAATCCAGACCGAAGAGACATTTTTAGTAGCGATGAGGCGGCCTTGCAAATCTTTTTTTGGCTGTTTGTTCATTTTGTGTGACCGATCTATTTCATGTCTCTGTTGAGAGTTTAGGACAAAAAGAACTAAAATAAAAATTAATTTCTTGACATGCATATCACAAGAACACAAAACAATATGGCTTTGCACTAGCACTGCAATTTTTTATTTTTTTTTTATTTTTCAAGGTTTATTTATTTTTTTGTAGTTCTGCCTTTATTAGGATAGGGCAGAGCTGAGAGGAAGTGAAGTGGGAGAGAGATAGAGGGCTGGATCAGGAAAGGTCCTCGAGTCGGGATTCGAACTCGGGACACCCATAGCGCAACAGCACTGTATGTCGGCGCGCTGCCAACAAGGCTATCGACTGCAAAAAAAGGATTTTCTTACTTAATGCTTTTATTCTGTTTTCCAGCACTGCAAAAAATGCTTTTCTTACTTAGATTTTGTCTTGTTTCCAGCCAAAATATCTAAAAATTCTTAAATCAAAAAGGATTTTCTAGACAAATAAAAATTATCGTCTCGAATAAAAAAAAAAAAGTCAAAATTAAGTGAGTTTTTGCTTAAAACAAGCAAAATAATCTGCCAATGGGGTAAGAAAAATAATCTTGTGTCAAACAGAAAACAAGATTCTTTTTCTTACCCCATTTTGGCT
Organism: Onychostoma macrolepis; assembly: GCF_012432095.1. Taxonomy (NCBI): domain Eukaryota; kingdom Metazoa; phylum Chordata; class Actinopteri; order Cypriniformes; family Cyprinidae; genus Onychostoma; species Onychostoma macrolepis. The sequence goes on along the minus strand of NC_081157.1, from coordinate 9,020,729 downwards.
GGAAACAAAACAAAAAATCTAAGTAAGAAAAGCATTTTTTGCAGTGAGTACAAATATCTAAACAGTCTTGAATCAAGATGCATCAAAATTTTCTTTTTTTTTTGTTTCTTTAAAACAAGAAAAACTGCTTTTAATTAAGTTTTTGTTTAAAACAAAAAACCTGATATCGTTGGACAAGAAAAAAAACCTTGTTTTACCTTAAGATTATTTTTCTTACCCTTTGCTTCTTGAGTAAATGCATCTTGATTCAAGAATGTTTTTTTTTTTTAATGCCTATGCACTTTTATGCCTTTAATGCATAGGACAGTAGAGAGCAGACAGGTAAACACTGGGTGGAGAGAGGGGACCACGAGACAGGATTCGAACTCGGGTCACCGCGAGCACGGTTGCTTTCTGGCCCAAGTCAATCGAGGTGACTCTGTTACTCTTGAGCCCGGTCTCATGAAAATGCATATAAATAGTACTCCAAATAAAAACGAAAACTCGTGGTATTGATACGCAAAAATGGACTTTGGCGTATATCTGATACGAACGTGTTTGGCGTGCATATAAAATGCAGTTTTCGAGTGTATATGATAACAAATTTGTTGGCGTGCATATGATATGCAGTTTTCGTGTACATATGATACGCATCTACCCCACAACCCTAATCCTACCCATCGCGTAGCATACACACGCCAAAGTCCATTTATCAATACCACAAGTTTTAATTTTTATTTGGCGTACTATTTATACGCACTTTCATGAGATCGGGTTGTACTCTTGGGTATGTGTAACACAGGTCACCCTTGCTTCAATGCTGAAATTTTAAAACAGTAGACATCACACACTTACTGGCTCTGACTTTCCATGACTAACATCAAGTTGTTCAGACTGTAAATTGTGGCAAAAATCTGTAGTGTATTTCAGCCTTCAGTTGTTCTTGAAGTAATGGGTTTTTCCTCATTTATCAGGATTGACAGTACACCTCTCCTCGATAGGCTGCGTGATTTGAAGCATCATTCCTGTCGTGACAGATAATGACTGAAGCGTTAGTGTGTGTTAATGCTGAACTGGGCCGCTGAACACTATCTGTTACACTGAACAGTCTGTTCTGATTCCGCAGCACATCCTGTTCTCTTTTGCTTGGCACTGCGACGCTGGCAGGGCAGATCTCTACCTCACACACACCTAGCAGTGCTCTTTACAAGAGTCCACAGAGTGCCACAAACAGCCCTGGAGCCGCCCCAAATCCAGGCCTTTTAATATCGCGTCCTGCGAACATTCATTTCTCAAGTCCTGCTCTTTTTGCATGCTTAAGTGTAACCACATGTTATGCCACGCACGTAATCTTTTCCACTGAAGTGAGTCGGGCTCTGGGAGAGGAGAGGAGACAGGCTTCTCTCTGGTGCTGGCTGGCACAACGGCAGCACCGTTCACTTCTCTAAACAAACGTGCATACGCCTGCATACGTGTGCCGTGGTGTTACCCTGCAGCCCCTGGAAGCAGCTTTAGACCTCTTTATTTAACTCAATAACATCATGAGCTCTAGTTTGTTTCTAGTGTTGATGTATCTATGCAAACATGACATTAATCAGAAATTCTGAGTCATGCAACTCTGGTTAGTTGACAGGCGCTGCATTCTCAGTGCAAGGATGTGCAGATGCTCTCGTGTCCTCTGAAGTGTCAGATTCAAGAGCATTTTCAGGTGTGACAATGACTTACGATCCTAGTGGACCAGGTCTGGATTCCAGATAAGGGCCACACATGGGCCATAACTGGCCCAAGTCTCGGCCAAGTTAATTACCCATAACTGGCCCTGAATTGGGCCAGTTCTGGCCCATGTGTGGCCCTTGTCTGGAATCCAGACCTGGTCCACACTAGGACCGTAAGTCATTGCGGTATGTGGGCCAAGCAAAAGCTGATTGTGTGGGCCAGAGCTGGGCCAGAGAAAAATTGCTATGTGGGATCTGAGGTTCTGTATGACCATAGCTGGCCCTGTTCTGGTCCTATACGCTGGACCAGATGGGTTCCACATGTCAGCCTCAACAAAACCATAATCAAGCCACTTGATACGCACCCCTCCCAGATGAATAGTCACAACAACGACAATATTCTGAACAAATATTTAATCATGTTTAATCAGCAAACCAAGTTGAATGAATCTCACACCTAACATACAGCATTGTCAGTTCACACTTTCACAAAAACTATAAAAAACTATTAAAAAAAACATGCTTATTTGTTTTGCTTGGTCAGTGTGTTCACCCTGTTGGAGTATGGCAGTGTGAATTGGCTTTTAGGTGCTTTGGAATACAAAACAAAAAACAGTAAAATAAATATATATTTGTTTAATGTTCACGCAATTAACACAAAATTCTTAAATAAGGTAGTTTCTCTATTTTTGTAATATTCAAGTGTTCATGTCCCTGAATAATATCTGCATGAAACTAAGTCTGAAGAGTACACATAATATCTAGTAGACAGCAATCCTTGTGAGTGAGAAGTCTGGATCTGGAACCGACTTCTGTCCAGGTTATCCGTCTTCACGAACTGCCCTGAAATACAATTCAAACAAACAATGTAGTGTGAGGCTCTTACATTCACAATGCTCATTTTGGCCTCGGTGGTGAAGTGTGCAGAAAATTCTGCTGGACTGAAATTTAGTCCTTGGTAAACAGTCTTCAAGAGTGCAAATAATATTTTAAGCTTTAAGTATTTTTCAGGCTCAAATAAAATGTCCTGAAATTTCATCATGTATTGTTTAGTAGGTCTACATCAAACTGTAAATTGAATGAGAATATGAAAGCAGTGAATGCAAAACATTGTTTGAAGTCAGTTATAAATAAAACAACAGGATATACTATTCTATAACATATAATATCATATCATATAATATCATATGAGGCATGAATATAATTTCACATGTAAAAACAATTAAACACACAATATGAGCTTTATGTTATGCATTTTAAAAATATATTTTAAAAATGTATTTCAATATATTTAACAGTGTTTCACATATATGTGAATATATTACCTTTCTGTATGGGAAAACATTGGGATTTTAGTCAAAAATATTTGAAATGGATTTTAAATGTGGATCAAGATCGGCAATACTTATGTGGCCCACATATCTATATTTGACATCTGGGCCAAATACTGCATTTGACATCTGGTCCATGTCTTGTGTGCCGTCTTAAACCCGGTACCACCTCTGCCAAACCCGGGCCATGTTTGGCCCACATGCTGTATGCCACTGCCGGATGAATGCCAGTTGTGCCGGATGCATGCCAAATCTGGGCCAAATTTGTTTGCTGACTGGGTTGTTGCCCTTTGCGCGTGTGAGGACTAACAATTTCTTGCGTTTGTGATGTTATCGTACATACTCTACATAACTAATCGCATGCTGGTCAATTACAAAATCATTTTTCTCATGCACATACAGTAGCTTCACCAGAATGAATTCTTGGCAAAATGTCAAAATCAGTGTTAAATTTGTCAACTAAATCACTTATTAACGAAGGTTTTTTTTTTTTTTTTCAAGATCAGAAACGTACACCAGCAATGATCATTGAACAATTTGTATTACATACTATTGGCAAAAATATGCGTTTCTTAAAAAATCAAATCATAGTCAATAATGTAGCGATAAACTGAAGCACAAAATTATGTGAACTTGAACTACATGAGAGTCAGTTCAGTTGCGGCCATATTGGCAACACCAAGACCAAATTCATATACTTATATGAGGAAATATCGAAATCTCAAAGCAGCTGACCAAACTCACATTTCACATTTCATATCAGCAATAAAATCTGTCCCATAAATGTTGTTTCTTACGCTCTAATAGCAATAAAGAAGTGTATATTTCAGGTTGGTCCAGTTGAGTCTTGTTGCAAATATGCTCTTGATTTAACAAGTCTAAAACATGAACAATGAATAATTAAAGCGTAAATAATTCTCAGGATTACAAAAATGTAAAATGAATGTTTGATTTTTGCCTTATCTATCTACACACACACGCAAAAAAAAGGCTTATCTTGCTTAGTATTTTTGTCTTGTTTCTAGTCTAAATATCTAAAAATTCTTACATTAAGATGCATTTACTAGATTTACAAGCAAAATTACATAAGATACTTAGTCTTGTTTCCAGGGGAAAAAACTAAATTAAGTGCATTTTGCTTAAAACAAGTAAAATTATCTGCCAGCGGGGTAACTAAAATATTCTTTCATTTGTTTTTGCACTGATACACAGAATGGGGTAAACTTGATTTTTTTGCAGACCATTTGCAGACATGCAGTTACATTAGTATTGTGTGATTTTCAATGCAGTGGACGTGTTGCGTTCAGTGTGAGGAATTTTCTGCAGTGCCAGCAAGCGTACGTGCAACAGGAAGTGAGAGGTGAGGGTGGGTCCTGAAACCCAAGGCTGCACTACCTGCTTTTTCCTGTATTTGCAAAGAGAGAGAGAGAGAGTGATTGAACGCATGCCAAGTATGAACAGAGTGAGAGACAGGTTCTCGGTCGAGAGGAATTCTGCCTCGACAAAGATCCATCATCACCTGCAGCACAAATCTCCATGGTGACTGGAATGTTTTCTTTAATAATATGTAAAGCTGAATGTGAAGTTCATCTTCGCATAGCCGTCCTTACAGAAACATGTACCACAAACACATACCTGCGCCATTCCATGTCTTACTAAGAGGAGACATGTGACCGTCAAATACACCACCGTCCCGCAAAAAGCCCTTAGGGTACAACACAAGAGCATCTGAGAGCACAATACATTGTCTTTCTGACAACATATTCCACATCCTCTGAGTGGAACTCACAGGAAGAACAGATGAGCTGCATGTTTGGGTTGAATGTTAACAGAAGAGATGGCAAGGCGTTATCTCTTCAGCATATCTGCGAGCCGAAGGAGGAGGGGTTTAGATCACTCTCTCCGATATTACAGAGGGCCGGAGAGCCCGGGACGGGCCGTATTGTTCTGCATTGAGACCATGCTGGGCCCTCAGAGAGCCCAGAGAACAAAAGAGCCAGCGTTCTTGAGGCTTTTTCTCTGAGCTGAGATCATGAAGTTGTGTCTTTGTTGTGCTCGATATACAGATGCAGATATCTGGACTCTTATTGCTCTCTGAGAAAACGGATGTTTGTCTCAGATGCAAACAATCTCTGCATTATCTAACCCTTTTTCCGTGTTGTCAATTGGCCACTGCTGGGTAATTCTGCATATTAAGGTGCTCATTAAAGCTGTAACCGATCCGTGTGCCTTTAGCTCCAGTTCCTCCATGCTTTTGTTCGCTATGGGAAAGACACCATATCCCAGAGTCCACTCTGCCCTGCTGAACTGTGTCTTTGTCCCAAAGGAGTCTAGAGGGTTTCTCTCACAGTCTGACAGGGCTCTACCTCATCTGTCAGGTGTGGTCTGCAGGTGAAACGGCACCATGGGAATGGAGATGTTACAATTGAAGTCAAGAGCACTGCTCTGCATAACACCACTAGCTCAGTGTAGCTGACAAGCTTTTGTTTTCAAAGCATAAAACAAAGGATACATGATTCTATGCAATGCTGGTTTCTTTTCCAAATCTGGAAATCACTTCCATTTCCTGCAGGTGTATGGGGCATTGCAGGTGTGCATCAGGTACGACCAGTCTGAACATAACTGCATTAGCTGTCATGCTTCGTCTGAAAACATTCAGAGCTATTTTTTTAATTATTTAATGGTGTTTTTTTATTTTTATTATTTTGCTTTTATAAGGATAGGACAGTATGTAGACAGAAAGTGAAGTGGGAGAGAGAAGATGGGGGGGGGGGATCAGGAAGGGTCAGTGAGCCGGGGTTTGAACTCGGGACGCCCGATGCGCAACGGCACTATACATTGGCACACTGCCCACAAGCCTTCTGGCGCCAACATTCAGAGCTATTTGATAGGACAATAGGCTTATTCGTCTCCTCTGCGTCAGCGTAGCGCCATTTTGGAGAATATCCGCTGGACGCAAACTGCGTACGCTGTTCTGTCAGCCGCATACATATGCTGTTTTCATTCAAATCAAAGTGTAAACAAATGTTGAAGACATATCCGTGAGGTGCGGCTGACACAGAGTAGCATACGCTGTTTGCGTTCAGTGGATATTCTCCAAAATGGTGCTATGCTGACGCAGAGGAGACAAATCGTTGAATAAAGTCGTTATTGTTTTTTTCTTTGCGTACAAAAGTATTCTCGTAGCTTTGTAAAATTACGGGTGAACCACTGATGGCAGATGGACTATTTTGACAATGTCTACTTTTCTGGGCTTTGACAGTGTGGTATTTACTTGGCAGTCAATGGGACAGTCACAAGCCTCCTGGTTTTCATCCAAAATATCTTAACTTGTGTTCCGAAGTCGAACGAAGCTTTTACAGGTTTGGAACGATATGGGGGTAAGTGACAAAATTTTCATTTTGGGCTGGAGTAACCCTATGAACCATGTATTTCCCATGTAACATGTAACGCCAGCAGGCCATGAATTCCCCTATATATCGGTGTGCGATTTCAGGGTGTACAATCCTGTGAATATATATATATATATATATATATATATATATATATATATATATATATATATATATATATATATTTTTTTTTTTTTTTTTTTTTCTTTTTACTGTGGCATGCAATCACAACACAAAAATGGAAAAGCCTTTGCCCAACAATCAACTATGGTGAGGTAATGTTGTATATAGATCATTGGCTGCAACATCCTGACCAAATCTGCCCACTGGCCTTCAAATCATCCTCATAAAAGCACAGAGGAACTTGTGTATATTGGGTGTTCTGGTGCACTGTGGTTTGAGCTGCACCATCCAGGTGCAAGGGGGCGTATCTGTGTGAGACGTGTGAACGAAAGCCCAGAGACCAGTCCATATCACGGTGCATCTCAAGTGTGCCTATGTACATTCTCAAGGCATTCTGTGAAGTGTTAGTCAAACCTCTAATGTGCACAGAGTTGTAATCAGTATAGTTTAGTATTGTTATTAAATATTTCCTTGTACAGTCAGGTAACAGTACCTAATCACCATATCCAGCGCTCTACTGCGTGGGAGAGAACAAGTTTAACAGGAACTCGGACCTGACAGCATCAGCCCTGTGATTCTGTTTTTCTTTTCGATTGGGGCTCAGGCCTGATCCCATAATCAGCCTGCCGCCTGGGCCCAAGACACAGTCCAAACCAGAGTCCAAACCTCCCAAATCCCATTCTTCGCAATTTGTCCGACTGTGAGAGCTGGAAGCCAACCCCAGCTTCAGTTTTCTTGGGTATGTTCTGTTGTTTCCAGTTGAATAGGAAAGTGGTTTGGATGGGCTATACACTGTATGTAGATCATTGCGCAATGTGCGAATGGACAAGGCTGTTTTTAGCCTGAGAAGACAGCAGCTCGAGCCCCGCCCCAGAAACGCTGGCCTCAGGGAGCCAAGACTGGGCAGAGATCAGCGATTGATGTTGACAATCATAAATACACCCACACAGTCTGCTTAAATGCTCACACAAGTGCATTCTGCGGCTCTTTTCCAAGAATACCAATTAGTTCCATTTTGAAAACGTACTTCAGGAAAAACCCTCATCCATCTGTTTCTTGTCTGTTTACTTTCTGCTTCCATAACGAACTGGGAATTAGTGATTGGATCTGTAATTGGATGAAATGATCTGCTTTTAATAAGAGCACAAAGCCTCTCCAGCAAATTCTCTGAACAATATAATTCAAATGCAAATCAAGAGATTAACTGTCTCATGAAATATGCAAAGACTGTTTCATATCGATTCGAATCAAAAAACACATAAATGCACATAAACTCCAATAAGTCTATATCATATCAGCATATCATCCTGCCTAAGAGGGTTAGAAGAATGAAGCAATAGATCAGTGCAGCATCAACGTGAGGACTATCCCTTTCACCACTGTCACTCACAAATCAGCAGCCTCTGACATCATCGCCACGCTCCTGCGAGCGCAGTGTTGCATGTGTCGACAGCTTTCACTTCCCCAACAGACCTGTCCCTTGCATTTCTTTCCTCCAGGCAAGCACTAGAGAGCAGAAAGCCCATTGGTTGCCACATGCATCTGTCAGTCACGTAAGGTGAAGAGGGTTTGGAAGTTCACTTTTCTGTTCTACGTAGTTTTTGAGTTGCCTAGTATGTGGTATCGGATATTCCTTCAGCCAGTCTGGATGTCTGAGCCCTTTATCTGTGTCTGTATGCTTTTCCCCTCAAAGTCTTTCACAGACATTTTCCCACATCAAAAGAGAAGTTTCCCAAGAATTCGAACGTATCGGCCTCTTGGTTTAAAGGTCAAAGTAGACAGAGATTCTAGCGTTATCAAAACAGACAGCAGAAGAGGTTATATCATCTTCCTATTAGTTCCTAGAAAGGGAAATGAATTGTTCTTGAGAACTAATTGTGCGTTTTTGCCATATTTCTCTAGAGCGTGCCTACCAGTGTGTGTGTATGTGGGGGGGTTGGTGGGGTTTCCCGTTTTTAGGCCATAATCAAACTTGACAGTTGTGAGATTGTTTGTGTTTGTTTAGTCCATACATATGCATGAGTAAACGCATGCGTGTCGGGTTTTTTTTGTTTTGTTTTACTTGTTTTTAGACACATTAAAATGTTCTGATTGTTTGGGGGTTCCCAAGGCAGATTTACGGTGAGAACCCAACCCATAACAAACAGGCAGGAAAGCGTGGTATGTGTGAAGCATACTAATGCATCGTGAGCTCCAGTGTCCTGCATCCAGGAGCCCCAAACATAGGGAGGGGCCTCAGACACCAGCGGCTCCTGATGGTGCCTGTACCCTTGGCTTTGCCAGTGGGGTAAATCACAGTTAGGTGAATTCATTTCATTAAGGAAACAATTCAGCATTGTAGCTGTAGTTGGTGAGGTAATACAAAGTTAGTTGTTAATGCTAGTTGTTCAGTGTTAACTGGGCAGATTGGTGTATTGGATCAGTTGCTGACTTCCTATGGTCAGGTACCTGGCTTCACCCCATGTTATGTGTGAGCGGCCAACCATTTGTGTTTGTACCATGACCACACTCTCCTATGCTACTGTATGTGTGTGCAATTGAGCTGGCAAAACATTTGCGTTTCTGCCAAGGTTTCAGGCATGCGTGTATAGTGTAATTTAAGGTCAGCCGCAAGGTTGCAAGTTGAAGTTGTTCAAATACCAGTAAATTCAATCGCCAATTGCTCAGGCTTTGTAATCTCGTTCCCCGAGGACATAATAAATTAGGATTACCATATGGTAAGCAGAAACAATATATGTGACTCGTCTGGATAAGCCAACCTTTAGATGGGGAGAAATGGGTCAACTGCCAAAGAAGCGATCATTAAGGCTTGTCTGTTCAAAGCCACAGCCGAGAAGAGACGTACACTCAATGTGAGAAAAGAGCAAAGCCTTCGCGTCCACTCCCAATACTGCCTTTCACACGCCCACAGTCTCCCTGATCCAAGCCAATCGCTGCCATCCATCTACCTTTATTAGCCCTGCCTGACTTTATAGGCTCTCATTGCAAAAGCACACATCACAAATATGACTTATGAAGGGGTTTTAAGAACTGTGCACCGCTGCCAAAGCAGAGAGCGGGACCTTCTGCGGTGACAGCGAGTAGTGCCCATGAGAAGGCTTGTTTTTCTCGGAGTGGATGTGAGTGCTGTGATTTATGGATGTCACAGAGCTGCCCTCGCTTGGCCCGTGAGCTCAGCAGAGCTGGTGCTGGTGGAGCAGTGCAGGCTCTCATGGTGTCTTTTGAACCTTAACGCATAACGCAGTGTGCTGGAGAGCGCCAGACGCTGCAGCCTTGGCCGGTACAGTCGCACAGAGCGGCCAGCGGCTGGAGAGGGAGGGACTGAAGGAAAGAAAAAACAAGAAAGATAGAGCTGTTGAAAATAAACAGGGTTAATGTTAGGCACCAGAGGAACTCAAGTAGTGCTGGCAAATTAGTGGAAAACAAAGATGAAACAAAACAAAATTAATGTTCCCTCTAAGCTGTGCACATACAGGTTGCGACCGCGCAGAAGAAATAATGTGCCATGCACAAGCAAAAATGAGTTGGGAAAGCCATTTGATTGAATTTTAGTAAATGCAAAATAATTGCAATTCTCGGATAAACCACTATAGAGTTGGTGTCGCTATAGAGTTACAACCGGTGAATGAAGTTTACAGGTTTCATAGAAAGGGAATGATGTGCGCCAAATCAGTCGCTGTAGAAATTGAATACATTAATGGTTGCGGACGAAATAGCACGAGAGCCAACGCAAACGCAATGACATATGAATCAAAAGGTCATCATGTTTTAAAGAAGAGTGGCTTGATTAAGTGTTGGAAATAGCAGTTGATGGGCACAGAACGGTAACAAAACTCTGAGACGTTTACATTCTCAAGTACAGGTAGTGTGCAAACTCTCCTACATGGGCATGTTTAGATAACTATATAAGAACAACATTAACATACGCTTTTTTTAAAATATTTATATTATTATTATTATACTATATATAAATTATTATATTATATTATAAACCTCATAAATAATCTCAATAAGGGAATTTATGAATGTTTCAATTTTTTCATATTATATTAATTATATATATTTTTAAAAAGTTTTCTCAGGGAACCTAAAATGCGCATCATTTAGTTACATCAATGGTCAAATCAAATATAAATAGCACATTAAAGTTAAAAGTTACTCACTTTTTTGTGTTTTTGCTCAGGTGGCCGAAATGTTTGCCCAATAGAGAAAAGCTTTGTTCAGCAAGAATTTTTTTTTTTTTAAAGGGAACATTGCCAGGAATTAAAGGTAAAGTCTGTCATTTCTTGAATAAATGATACACCTCGATGGCCCCATTTATCATCTTTAGCAATGAATGCATCATCTACTGTTACATGTCTGGGTCAAACTCAGACTCAGGACTTTCATCTGCCAAAGTCAGAAGTGGGCAGGAGGCGCTGCCCTATAGAGAACCAATTAGCATGAACTCTCAGTTTCTGTGGATGCATGATGCAGCATGGTTTTCCAAACCTCTAGCAAATGGGGCACTGAGGAGGGGTCGGGTCACGGCACCAGCAGTTTCTGAATCTTCGGTTACAGCAGATTTAGGATCGACGATTGATGTCGTCTCCTCCCTCCCGCCTGTGAGAAACATGCCTCTCGTTTGCTCTCGATGTATATTCATGTGTGCCACCACCAATGCCACAATGAACGATTTGGCACAATTAACCCAAATCTTGCGCAATCGCTTCATATTGGTGTCTAGACTCCTACATTGGACGCAGGCAGACGTATTATTTTTCCTGCCGCTTGTGTGTGGGTGGGGGTAAAGTGAGCATTCTATTGAGGTCTTAGTTTGGCTAATCTCCACCATGTGACGGCGCGCAGGGCTTTGCTGCCATGGAATGCCACAGGCTCTTGTGCTGGGGACAAAAACAGACAGAGGCTTAATCGGCAGGGGTGGCAACACCACGAACAGCAGTGCTGGGGGAGAGAAAGTTCTCAGGGTTTAACCTGTCGTTATCATCACGGTACCTTAGATTCCGACAGACCCAGGCTCAACCTCCCTTCAAAAACTGCCCAGTGTTTACAGAGTTTACCATGGCTGGCTAGTAGCATGTTGTTGAAATGTTCTTCATGGGAGGTGCATGAGGTTATTCAAAAAATAAACAAATGCATATAGATAGAAAGTTTGCTCACAAATACAACCAGAGGCAAAAATAAATGCATTTGCATACTTCAGCCAGTCAGGTTTGAGAAACATTACCAGCCTTCTGACCAGGTTTATATATATATTCAGCAAAGTAGTGAAGGGGGAGTGACTAACTAAAAATAGCGATGCTTCGGAAGCCCTAAGTGACCATGGATTATTATTTTTCTTTCTTTCATGTTTTCTCATGATCACATCTTAATTTTCTCATACTCGATATAACACAACAGTTGTTTTTTTGTGATCACAACATTTTTCTTGTGGAATCGAAAATGAATAAAATAAGAGTAATAATAATGCAAACAATAGAATGAAATAAAAGTACAGGTAATGTTGTTTCTATTGGCCTAATGAGCATACATTTTGGTAGTAAGCTTAATAATAATCCCACTTTAATTTCCTGAAATTATATTTCTTTCTTTTTCTTCTTTTTTTTTTTTGTCATGTAGGATAGGCTAGCTAGGCTAAATCATTTCTGCTTTATTTAGTAACTTAATGATATTTCTGTATTTTATTATTTCATTTTGTTAGTGTAGGAGATAATGCTACATTCAAATAAAGAGTTGTACATCACAACTCTTTATTGTTGTGCAATAGGTAAAATAAAATAAAATAATAATCCGTGGCTGTTTAGGGTTAGGGTAACATTTCTCTTTTTTCCACACTAGTTCAGCATTTGGAAGTCTGGCTCATTTTACTGAATCAATTCGCTCACCTGCTTCGTTTTAATGAACTGGTTCAAAAAAACACTTTGATTCATTTCAGCCATCACTTATTTCTTATAGAAATTACCTTTTTTGTTTTGTTTGTTTTTGATTCAGTTCTATAATTTAAGTTCTATTAGTGTTTGTTCTACATCTGTGCATTGGTAGAAACCGTTTCAGTACTTTTTCCTAGAGCTTTTAACTTCAAATTCTGAGTAGAATGTAGCTGGACGAGCTGCAGTTTAAAGTCTCTGAGAAGAGAGGAATGGTGTGGATATCTCTCGGCTCCACCTCTTCACCCGTCTCGCTCTCTAGTTCTGCACTCCCCGGTCTTAATTAAAAAAATAATTGTCATTTGCATCACAATGGGCTCCATTAGTGAGCTCTTTGCCGTCCGGACTGCAATGAAAATGTAACATCTCTGGGATGAGCTGCAGCGGCGGGAGCCTCTTGCATCATTTGTAGGAGAAAATCCAGCCGGAGCAAATCCGCTGGAGAGGGCCTGAGTGCAGGCCGGTGCAGAGGGGCAGGAGGGGACCCCTCACACCCCCCTCGTCCTCTCCTCAGCTGTCCCGCTCTACAATAGCCTGAGCATCTTTTGTAGAATTAACGGTTTGTAGGAGCAGCGGAACAATGTATGAGAAGAGAGGAGCACGGGGTTCCCACACACAGCCTCCACATGACCACACACACACACACACGCACACACTCGACAGCACACAGCTGATCCAACCCCCCTCACTGCCAACAATAACACACACACACACACACACAGAAAAACACACACGGACATGTTCACTCAACCTGTACACAAACATACATTATTATACAAAAGTAACTTATATTATTAAAAGTAGCTTACAAATAAGGAATACAACAAGTGATTCATATTAATTATTTATATAGATATAATTATATATAAGAGGTAATAATGGGGCAACCGTTTTAAAAATGTAAAAAGTAAAAAAAATTATTTACAAGAGGATCTGCATTTTCATGGGTTTAAATAAAAGATTTATGCTATAAGAGAAAACAAAACAACTCCTTTCCTGGTAAAATATGAACTTGATTTTCAAAAGTCAATGAATTTGCGAAGCCAAGCCAAGTCAGTCTCTGAGTAACATGTCATTTGTTTAAGCTATGAAATAAACTACATTCCATAAAATAAGTATAATGAACTATGCAAAAAGCATGTCTCCAATCAAACATATTTTTGCCCCTTATGCATGTTATCACGTCTTTCAAAAACTATTAGAACTATAAACTCTGACACATGCTCATGGACATTAATCACTTCACTGAGTACTTTCCAGCCAAGAAATAATTAGTTATTATCATACAATCCACGTCATTTGAATATCAAGACATGGATGTCTGTCAAAAAATAATGTGCATATTACACTCTCGCTAACTTGACAGGTGACTTTTATAACATGTAGTTTCTTCTCACTCGTTTAAAAGATTAAGGCTATTATTAAAGTTTGAATAAAGTTCCCAAAAAAAGATGCAGATTTTGAGCCGTATATTTTTTTGAAAGAAGTCTTTTATGTTTTTAGTAGTGCTGTCAAATGATTCATCGCGATTAATTGAATCCAAAATAAAAGTTTTTGTTTACATAATATATGTATATACTATATACATATATATATGTTTGACTGGAAGTGTGTGTATACATTATCTCACATTATTTCTCACTTATACTACCATTCAAAAGTTTGGGATTAGCAAGATTGCAATTTTAATTTAATTTAATTCGTCAAAAGTGACAGTACATACATTTCTAATATTACTAAACGTATTTCAATTAAAAATGGTTCTTCACAACTCTACTGTTTAGAGTGATAAATAAAAGCTAAAAACTAGTGCTGTCAAACGATTAATCGCGATTAATCACATCCAAAATAAAAGTTTTTGTTTACATAATATGTGTGTGTGTACTGTGTTTATTTATTATGTATATATAAATACAAACACAGTATATATTTTGAAAATATTTACATGTATATATATATATTTGCATTATTATATTTTATATAAATATATTGAATATATTAACACAACATATTTTTCTGAAATATATACTTGTATATGTTTATATTTATATATGCATAATAAATATACACAGCACACACACATATATTAAGTAAACAAAACTTTTATTTTGGATGCGATTAATCACGATTAATCGTTTGACAGCGCTAGTTTTTAGCTTTTATTTATCACTATAAACAGTAATGTTGTGAAGAGCCATTTTTAATTAGTAACATTAGAAATGTATGTACTGTCAAATTAAATGAAGTTAACATTGGAATCTTACTGATCCCAAACCTTTGAATGGTAGTATAAGCGAGAAATAATGTATACACACACTTGCAGTCAAACATTTCTTGATGGGAGTGTGGAGAGTGCTGGAGTCTAGACTCATCATTTGCATACATGCGTTTGTGTTATTTCATAGTTTTTAATGACTTTATTATCATTCTAAAATCAAAAGCATGTAAATAGTGATACTGAATGAGTAGTTTTGAGTGGTCGTGACTGTTTTAGTCAGATATATGGCTTACTTCTGAAGACAGTTTTGTTCATAAAATATCACAAAATATGCACACACACACACAGAGAGAGAGAGAGAGAGTTGGCACATAGTTGCTGTGAGTTTTAATTGCCAGTAGAGACAGGCGCGGGGCCGGTGGGGGTGAGGCTCATTGTGATGGAGTGGCTGGAGGGGTTTTTGGGGTCTTGATTAATTTGTAGTGTCATATGTGGGAGGGTTCATCGGGACGGGGGTTATGGGAATTCACCAAACCCCAAACACTGTGAGAAACACAGAGGGAAATGCTAATGGAGAAATGAATATTCAACACTACCTCATCGCTCGCTCTTATTTCCCCCATATCAGGAACTGAACGCATTTTGAAACGACATTATTGGTGTCAAATTGAAGTTTAACCTTCAGCTGGAAATGTTTAATACCGATGATCAGCGGGGCTTGACTTTTGTCATCTCACTTCCTCATGTAATGTCATCTGCTCTATTAAAATGTTAAATGTAGAAATGATCACATGTCCAGAATCGAACGGCATCACAGCTGAGAGCTCTTTGATATATCATTTGTTTCAGGAATGAAATGGAAAGCAAATTAAGACTTTGGAGGTCTTCAAAGACCAAATGATCTATGCTGTCCACGTAAGGTTTTAGCTCTGTGCTCATGTCAACAATTGTCACATTTGTGTTTAGTTTTATTTCTTGAGAAATAAACAATGTTGAGAAATGCATTAAGTTGTATGTAACCCCGAGCAAGATGAGTTTGCTCTGGGCAGTTTTAGATCTTCATGAATGTTTCAGAAATGGTTTTTGAGGGTTGCTCAATCCCACCATCCGACTTCTGAGAGATGAAGGCATGAAGATGAGAAGCAGAGAGCTGGCAGAAGAGGCACAACACTTGTGTGGAGAGTCCAGCGGGTCAGTGGCTGCTAGTGTGTGTGTGTGTGTGTGTGTGAGTAGCAGACCAGCTGATTTAATTATGAATTCACTTTCTGTGGAGCTCTAAACTTTCCCTCCATTTCCTATCCATACTGAAGCACCGTAGTGGTTTTAGATGTAATCTCCAAACCTCAAATTATTACTTTTGTTCATACTTACGGTTAGGGATTTGAACAAATCCCTGACAGATATGAATGATTGCTCAAATAATGTGGCTTGTTGACAAAAGGTCTGCTTTACTTTAAGTCATCAGAATTAAGTCACCTGGCATTGTGGCTCAAGTTTTACACAGACAGACACCACTCAAATGTTGTCAGAGACGTTCTCTTAAAAGAGTTACTTTGGAGCAGTTAACTTACCTGTAAAGGAAGCCAACATGTTTATATGTGACCCTGGAGCACAAAAGCAGTCATAAGTAGCACAGCTATATTTGTAGCAATAGCCAAAAATACATTAAAATTATCAATTTTTCTTTCATGCCAAAAATCATTAGGATATTAAATAAAGATCATGTTCAATGAAGATATTTTGTAAATTTCCTACTGTAAATATATAAAAACTTCATTTTTGATTAGTAATATGCATTGCTAAGAACTTCATTTGGACAACTTTAAATGCGATTTTCTCAATATTTAGATTTTTTTGCACCCTCAGATTCCAGATTTTCAAATAGTTGTATCTCAGCCAAATATTGTCCGATCCTAACAAACCACACACCAATGGAAAGTTTATTTATTCAGCTTTCAGATTACTTATAAATCTCAATTTCAGAAAATTGACCCTTATTGACTGGTTTTGTGGTCCAGGGTCACATTTTTAAAATAACTGTACTTGCAGATTTAAAAGCATGTATTTAGAAATGAACTACTTAATATATATATAATATGTGACCCTGGATCACAAAACCAGTCTTAAGTCGCTGGGGTATATTTGTAGCAATAGCCAAAAATACATTGTATGGGTCAAATGTATTGATTTTTCTTTTATGCTAAAAATCATTAGGATATTAAATAAAGATCATGTTCCATGAAGATATTTTGTAATTTTCTTAACATAAATATATCAAAACTTCATTTTTGGTTAGTTATATGCATTGCTAAGAACTTCATTTGGACAACTTTAAATGCGATTTTTTCAATATTTTGATTTTTTTGCACCCTTAGATTCCAGATTTTCAAATAGTTGTATCTCGGCCAAACATTGTCCAATCATAACAAACCACACATCAATGGAAAGTTTATTTATTCAGCTTTCAGATTACTTATAAATCTAAATTTCAGAAAATTGAACCTTATTGACTGGTTTTGTGGTCCAGGGTCACATTTTTAAAATAACTGTACTTGCAGATTTAAAAGCATGTATTTAGAAATTAACTACTTAATATATATAATATAATATACTAAACGGCTGCTTTAGTATACTTATAAAGAGCACACTTCCATCACTGTTTCCTAAGTACAAATGTGAAATGCGAAGTTTGTAATAATGTCAAAATCTAAATATTCTGAATAACATGCTAAAGTGTGTTATTTGTGAGTTATTACTTTTAAAATTAATATATTTTGAGTGTCCTAAATTGCAGCTCCATTATTACAATTAATGTAATTACAAAATGTATTTTAAATATGTGACATACAAGTTTTCAGTGGAAATGAAATTAAAGTATATTTTAGTTTTCCGGTAACACTTTAGTATAGGGACCAATTCTCACTATTAACTAGTTGCTTATTAGCATGCCTATTATTAACATATCGGCTGTTTATTAGCACTAATAAAGCACATATTCTGCATAACCATATTCTACATCCCTAAACAACTACCTTAATAAGCAGCAAATTAGGAGTTTATTGAGGCAAAAGTCGTAGTTAATAGTTATTTAATAGTGAGAGATGGACCTTAAAATAAAGTTTGACGTAGTTTACCGTAAATGCTTAAATTTAAATTTCAAAGACAATAGTAAGTATGTCCTACTCAAGTGGGTCATTTTCATTTAAATGCACTTGACAAATATTACATTCAGTTTAAGTATATTAAAGTATATTATTTCCATAATAAGTACTCTTTTTAAGGTGTACTTTTTCACAAGGGAGTCACAGCAAGGCACATCAACAACACAGAGCTAACACAATTAATACTTTAACATTAATTAGACTGAATGGTCTGCATCTGTATGTTTCAGCACTGCATTTGTTTTCCATTGAGCTTGTTGAAATGCATTCTGGGATTGCCTGATCTCTTTATTAACACTCAAACACATGATTTGTCTGATCAAACCGGAAGAGTTATCCTTTTCATAGATTGTTTGGAAGCACGTTTGCTCGTTTTAGGAGCTCACTCATAATGCCTTAAATGTTCCCTAGATAGTCAGCAGATCATGCAGTGCAGTAGTGCTGTTTGTGGACGTACTGTGAGGCTGGCAGTGTTTAGCGGCGATTGTTCTCTCAGCATCTGTAATGGATTACTTATCATTATAAGAGAATATCTATTTCCAGAGCTGCTATGAAATCATTGCCATGCTCTCTGCGCTACTTGGCCTCCAGTGTGTGTTATTTTGTGTGTAAACAGATGCTCTTCGGGAGGTTTTGATGGCCCATCTGAATCCCTCACTGATCTCAGCACAGACCCAAACCCTGGAGAAGAGCTCGGTCCAACGCTGCCGTCCACATTCCTCCAGCAGAATTCCTCCAAATGTTTTTAATGGTCGGTAATCTTCTGAAGCTGTCTATTAATACCTGCACAGGTAAACCTCACTGCCCTGGCCTGTTTTTCTGTTTGTTTCTGGTGTTTTTAGGGTGGTTTCTAGAGCTTTGTGACTGACCCAAGTCAAAATAACCCGCCTGATATTTCTATGACATTCTGACCTCTAGATTTTGCTCAGTTCCCTTTTTTAAGGCGAGTCTACTTTTTTCAAATTCAAATGAGCTTTATTGGCATGACTTGTATATAATAAACCAATAAGCAATGAGTAAAAAAACAAAACAAAAATTAGTAAATGAATGAATACATGTTTTATAAGCAAGAAAATGATTAAGGCAAAAAAAAAAAATAAACATACTTTTTTCATCCGTTTATCACTCACTTGGGATGAGTTACGTGCCAAAGTTTGTTCAAATCCCAAACCATAAATATGACTGATAGTGATGCTGGCCTTGGCAAACACCACTAAAACACAATAGGTTTTCAAGATTGTGAAAATTTTCAAGGTTTTGAAAATGCATATTTTCCCACACTTGATTAATGACTTGGACAATAGCAACTAAATTAGGCTGCTATCACTTTAAAACCGAATGCACAGATGCAATGTACTGATAAACACGTTCTCCCTACTGTTTATGTTCACTTAAGATGTAATCGACTGTGTTTATGTGAATACTGGTCAAAACGGACAATTCAACATAATTTTGTGTGCAATTCTCCGTTCATGCGATGCAAAAGAGTACTCGTGAGACGCGCTTTCTGTGTGTGTATGCTTCGGTGTCTGCACTCAGAAAACCGAAGTGAATTGAGTTAGCTTATGTCCCGCAGGATAGATCAATAGGCTATGATACAGTTCGAATGTACGCAACTGACCTCTTAACCACACAGCATATTCGTTCTGAACGAATCTCGTCCCAAATCGTCCCTTCGTAACATTTTCGTCTCGTTTTTATTCGTTGAAGAAAATGTCAATAGATTTTTGTCAATCAAAACTAATTTTAGTTCGTTATCGTCTCGTTTTCGTCAGTGAAAAAAATGTAATTGACGAAAATTATTCGTCAATGAAGTCGACATGTAGTTTGTAGTCAACAGAATGTCTAAAGTGGACCGTCAAAATAAAGTGTAACCTGATTCGTGTGACTGTGTCAGTAAAAGACGATCAGTTGAGTGAAATGCTCCACTCTTGTTTGGCAGTGAAGTGACGCGAAAGGGGTCCGAAACAAATGCAGGCCTTCAGCTGCTGCCAGGCGGGAGTGTTGACTTGCTCATGAGTCCAGGTGCCTTCAGCTAATATGGAAATACGACTGGTGTGATCTATAACGGCGTGTGTTGGACGGGTGATAAGCAGCGCCACCTGTCAGGCTCAGGCCGCTGGGCTAATGCGCCACTCTGAGTGACGATTATATATCCAGAGATCTCCATCATACTGGCCGTCTGCAGAATAAGCTTTGGCTGAAGTCTGAAAATACTGTGGCAGACCCTGATGTTAGCATTGTTAACATGTCTCTAAAAACTTTAGTCTGCTACAAGCCCTCTTTAACACCTAAGGCAATGGAGGACTGATAGTAGCTTGACTAGCAAAAAACACGATGCACATACTGTAATGCTGTTTGACTGACAGGAAATATACAGCTAAATGAATGTGAATTCATAGAGAACAACACACTAGGTCAAACCGTTAAATCGACATAGCGACCACATCGACGATAGCGAATAATAACCAGAGACGAGAATCAGATTGTTTATAGCAATTTTTTGAAGAGTTCACAAGCAGAAGTGTGGTTATTGCAGCAGTCAATTAATCTGCATAGCACCCCCCCCCCATTCTCATATTTATCGCTAACCCAGGTCTTTGATAGGTGTCTCTCAACTTACACGATATTGATCTCATCCTGGCGAAGCTGTAGGATAAAGATGTAATACCTGTATTCAGTGCTGGGTAGATTTCTTGCGATTTGTAATCCGTTACTGATTCCAAATTACGTGACAAAAATTGTAGTTAGTAAAGTAATCCATTACATTACACATTTTAGGTAATATAATCAGACTACTTTTAGATTACTTTTGACCTAACTCGTTTATCACATTGATTTAAATAGGATAATCTTGTACCATATTGATAAAAAAAAATAAATACAAAGAGTAAGAAAATATATTCCATTTGTTGTTATTAATAACATGTAGTGAATTAAGCATTACATTATCGCAAGGTTTCTCAAACTGGGGTTTATTTGTTTACCTGCATGCCATGCGATCATTAACAATGTCAGAGAACCTTGAACATGCAAATGTTTAACTTAATTATTAACTTATTTTCTTAAAATCTCAGGGGGACTTCAAGTAAGTGATTAGGTGAAGGTTTGGGAATACCTGCATTACATGTGAATAAGAAATAACGTGAATTTGTGCATTTTAATGTGTCTTTCAAAGACATAGTAATACACAGTTAAATAACCCAATGTTGAAATGCTGAGAAAACACTTCTTAAAATTTAAATGATTTTTGTAAGTCCAAATTTTGTGTGAATGTCCACAAAACTGGAAGACTTTATAAATACATGTATATATAATCAATTTTAGAAAGGTAAATTAAAAAAAAGAGTCAATAAATTCTGAATAATTTAATGCTATTTTGTGAGTAATATGTAACCATGTAATCAATTTTTTTTTAAAAAGTAACCGCAGTCTGATTATGAGTATTTTAAAATGTAATTTAATCTAATTTCAAGTACTTAATTTTTGGAATCAGTTACTATACAGCTCTGCCTGTTTTCATACAGGTATATCTTATTCTTATTCAGTACATAAATCTAAGAAACACAGTACAACAATAACACAAAGTTCTGAAATGTATTTATGTAAAGAACATAGCAATAGCAATATATTAAAGATAATGAATTGTGTATAACTCTGTAAAGTTTGACACAAACCATGAAAACAGAACAAATGTTATAAAACTTTGGATTAAGGAACGCTATTCTCTATTAACTATTAAACTATAAACAGCCATGTTTATTACCATGCATATTACTAGCATATTGACTGTTTATTAGTACTTATAAAGCGCTTATTAATGCCTTATTGTGCATGACCATATTTCAGATCCCTTAATCCGATCCAATACCTAAACTTAACTAACTTATTAATAAGCAGCAAATTAGAAGTTTATTGAGGGAAAACTCTTTGTTAATAGTGAATATGTGTTCCTTAATCTAAAGTGTTACAAACTTAACATTAAAAATAATGTGAAAATGAATGTATTGAATGCACACAATACATTTTTATTATAATCCAAAACTCATCTGGGTTGCTGTATCTGTAATACTTATGGATGACTAGTTTGAGATGAAGCTCATGTGCCTCATAGTCAGTCATACTCATTTCATTATTTCATTGCTCTAACACCTTGATCTAATGTGATTCATGCATCACATCCGCATCTGACGTGTAATGTGTGATGTGAATTTGTTTCCCATGATATTACAGCAGCGTCTGGCCCTAGTGCGGGCACGGCGGGTGTCCTCCACACAATAGCACCCATCTGATGACTGTCTGATGGATGAGTCCAGCTCAGTGCTGGTCAGTGAAACCCAATCCATCAGAGCCTGTCAACCGCCAAGCCTTTCCACGGAGCTACAGGTCAAGAGATGTGTCAGGAGCCTCCTACGGCCAGTGATCCTGCTGCACGCTGAAAATCACATTACATTTAGTGCTGCTTTAGAAAAACAAGTGTTTGTTCTACAGATTATGCATGTTTGTTTCTGTTGCATTGATTTCAAATGAGTGGTTCAAGAGGTGAACGTCAGTCTACTTGAATGCGTCAAACTCTCCAAAAGTGAGCAATAAAATCTACCAAAACAGATTTGCTTCTTAATACAAATCCGAGTAAAAAAACTGCATTTTTCTGGTTGGCCAAGCTAACACTCATGCATAGTCTGGGGTAAGGACTGTTGTAGCAACCAGGCAATAAATCTAAGTATCTCTTTTAACGAAAAGTCGCCTCTTCCATTCATACAGCATTCATGATGTGCGCTGGGATTTCTCCCTCTCGTTTTTCAATAAGTGGCCTGTCTCCTAAACTAAAAGTGTTAGGGTTCGGTTTCACGGCAGTGAAATTTGGTGTAATTTGCGAGGTATTAAAACGTTTGGGAGCAGATGGGTGGAAGGTTCCAGTAGGAAGAAGAATGTTCCTCTTTCTGACCTACTCTTGAATCCATGCCCGTGTTCCTGGAGATGAGCGCAGTAAAACTGAACAGCAGCTCAGAAAACACTTGTGTCAAATTGAGTCAAGATGTACGCTCCGTGTGCTGCCAGAGAAAGTGTTTACTCGTCAGTCAACGGCGTGAGGCATCAGCCGTCAATCACCATGACAAATGACGAGTCCAGGAACCCAGCGGCGGCGTCCTGGAATCGCTAGCGAAGGCTGCGGTGGATAAACAAGAGGCCTCATGTGTCGACACGAGCAGCTCAGCTAAGCTCGTCCAGGGCAGTTTGGATCACGTGCGAAGGGCAAAGGCAATTGTTTCAGTTCCACAGTAGGTGACCACTGCCTCAAACGCAGGAAACCCTCAGAGAGTCACTTCAGCCAGCTTTACAGTGCATTATTATACCCAACGTCAGATCTACCAGTCAAATTTTCACTGGGCCCCATTCGTGAAACAAAAGCAGAACAGATTTATGAGTGAATCATTCGTAAAACCAGCAATTTATGCAATAATGGTTACGTAATAATCATACTTAAGAACGGTTTAACAAATAATTTGCCTAAGATTTCTACAGAAATTAGATTAGGGAACACATAATCGCTGTTAACTAATATATTTTTCCCTCTGTAAACTCCTAATGTGCTGCTTATTAATAGTAAGTATGGTAGTTGTAGTAGTTATGTTTAGGGTTAAAGGATCTAGAATATGGTATTGCATTAATATGTGATCTATAAGTACTAATAAACAGCCAATATTCTAATATGCATGCTAATAAGCAACTAGCTAATAGTGAGAATTGGTTCCTAAATTAAAGTGTTATAGAAATTTGCTCTGCCCATCTTTCATACGGTGACAATTTCTGTAGGTTTGTGTTGTGACAATGTGCTTGTGTTTCATGAATTGAGGATCTACAAACTAACTCTAAATGGTATGATTTTTATCTTGTGAGAAGTGTAAAACTGAAAGGGCTTTCTCAAAGCATGAGGGGGGGAATGTCAAGGCTGCGCAGAACTGAAACTCAAGATCCCTCTACTTACTCGAGGTTTTGAACTGCTACTCTTGTTGGAATGAATCAGCATTTTATAACCTGGTCTGGAGCCTGTATTTTCCCTTGCATTCCCAGGAGGAAAGCTTCATATCTGTACTTTTCAAATGTCATGTGCATTGGAATTGGGTCTGAGTATTTCCCATGGGCTGCTTACACTGGAAGCAGAGCAGACTTTCCCTTTAGCACTGACCTAATCCATTGTTATGTGACTTTTAAAGGTTAATGTTTTGGGCAGGGTAAGCTGGTTCTAGATCAGCACGCTGTCTGGGAACCAGTGTTGGGGGTAATGCATTACTATAAGTAGTGTAAATTATGTAATCAGATTACTTTTTTCAGTTACACTTTATTTTAAGGTACAATTCTCACTATTAACTACTATTTTTAGTAGTTAAAATAAACTCCTAATTTGCTGCTTATTAATAGTTAGTAAGGTAGTTGTTAAGTTTAGGATTAGGGATGTAAAATGTGTTCATGCAGAATATTTGCTTTATAAGCACCGATAAACAGCCAATATGTTAACAATAGGCCTGCTAATAAACAACTAGTGAGAATTGTTCCCTATACTAAATTGTTACCCTTTTTTCAAGTACCTAGTAAAGTAGTGCATTACTTTTAAATTTAGAACAAAATATTTGAGTTACTTTTTCAAATATGTAGCGCCAGTTACTTTTTACTTTTAACTTTTATCCCATTTATTCACTGAATTCACTGGGTTTTTTGTTATTAAGCATAACAAAGTAACAGAAAGTAATGCAAAAGTAATGTAATGCATTAAGGTCCTTGCACACCGAGTCCGAAATTTTCATATGCGTTGTTTCGTTTTTTCGGATTCGTCATCCTTTCCTATCAAAATGCTTGCTATGGATGCGAAAACCTGATCTGATTTTTTTTTTATGACGGACGAACATTTCAGAGGCAGTGTGTAAACGTGATTGACACAACCTGAAGTCGTATTTATTTTTCAACGTGCGAAAATTTCGGACGAGAATTTCGGATGCAAAGTCCTTTACTTTCCATAAAAAGTAACAAAGTAACTCAATTAGTTACTTTTTATGGAGTAACGCAATATTGCAATGCATAACTTTTAAAAGTAACTTTCCCCAACACTGCTGAGAATGGCATGCCTGAGCTTTTCAAAATGGTCGAAAGTCTTTGTGGACGAAGAGAATGAGGGGAAAAGGCATTGAGCGCGCGTCGTCTGAGAGCCGAGCTCTCGGGGCCGTGGTCTTTGTGCGGCAGCGGCGCACGCCTGGGGAGAGAGGGGAAATGTGTTTGACATACGCTCCGCACACACTGCCGGGGAGGCAGCAACAGCAGGATACGATTAATGACTGCAGAATAAGATTGTTACAATATGGCCTCCCTCGCCCCTGCCTCCCTTTCTGTTGGGCTGTCATATTTCACAGCCATTCGTGGGTTTTTGTTTTTTCCCCTTCTTTCATGGCTCCCCCTCTCTCTTTTTATTTCTCAGTCAGCGTCATTGATATGCAGCAGTGTGTTCCTGGAGCAGGCTGTAGACTCTGTTTTCATGGCTGGCCTTTAAAACAGCTTGGCGCTGACTCACGGGTCCAGAACTCTAGTAAACATTCAGGTAATGTTTCGGAGTGCTTTGAAATACGAGTTTTACTATCGCAGACGTTGCACGTATGACACAATGAGGAAACGTTTGGAGTGTTCTAATGTTTGACAAGAAACCAGTGCATAACAAGTGGATTTCTGAGCTGCCTTGCCTCTGTTTTTGCTTATTGGCCGTTCCCTCGCTGACAGTGGCTGAAAAGGGAAGTGACAGCTTGTTTGTTTAGCTTGCCCTCGATGTCACAGTCCTGATGGTGTTGCGAGGCAAGCCTCGATAACCCAAAACCAGGGTTTAGCATGCCGATTTGTAGTACAACAAATAAAAGATGGTTTTAAAGACATCTGCGAGGGTTGGGGGCAGAAATCTGGCAGCCAAATGTTGGCGGTTCCAGCGGTGAACCTTGGAGCCGTCCTGAACAGTAGGTCTGGGCTTCAGAAAGTGGATATCTCTGCGCATGAGCGCGTCTGTAGCCAGAGCAGCGCGGTTTATGTTTGTTGACACGTTGAGGAGAGAATTTCAGTGTTTTCGCACCGGTCATCAATCAGGAGCAGGCCTGATTTTTCCCAGAGTCAGAAACACTCTGGAGGTACAGCAGCGTATGCTTTGAACCAAACCACCAACAATATCATCATGTTAACTATGCTTCTCGCCTCTCACTCAGTTGTTATCACTACAAGTCCTGTTTAGAGCCATTTAGATATGTTCAGTTTAATAAGTCTTGTGGTTTTTAAAGTGAATCTGACTAAAGCAATGTCGGGGTCATATTTCATCCCAAAATAAGAAGAAAAATGCAAGAAATGTTATTAAGAATTATAGTCTATTTTGGGTTATTGTTTCACATCATGATTTTTTTATGTTATTTAAAACATGTTCTCCCCAAATTCTCATTACTGTAATGTGTCCAGATGTACTTTTTAATGTAATGACGGTTATTCTGACTATGAATGGTATCCATTACCAGTATGGTAGCATCCATTCCATTTTAATAATTGCAACTCCACTATATTACTTTATTAATTTGTTATATGTTTTTGATGTGTATATACAGGAAAACAAGTATTTTACAAGGTGGTGATTTCGTATGAATTTGTACGTTTTGAATTATATGAAAAAGTATGCATTTTAGAAAAAACAAAAGCAAGCATGAAGGTCCACCCCTAAACATAACCGTCACAGGGGCATAATTGTACAAAAATGTACGAATGAGATCATATGCATTTATACGAATTAGCCACCAATTCACCAAAAATGTGAAATAGTTACAAATTACCACGAGAATGTGTTGATATGACCATTGCGATGCTCTTATTGTTAATATGTTCATTGCACTCATGCTGTACTCATGTTTTTAGTAGTAAAATTGGGTAACACTTTAGAATAGGGAACACTTATTCACTATTATCTACGACTTTTCCCTCAATAAATTCCTAATTTGCTGCTTATTAATAGTTAGTAATGTAGTTGTTAAGTTTAGGTGTCGGGTAGGATTAGGGATGTAGAATAAGGTCATGTAGAGTAAGGCATTAATATGTGCTTAATTTGTACTAATAAATAGCTAATATTCTAGTAATATGCATGCTAATAAGCAACTAGTTAAGAGACCTTAAAATAAAGTGTTACCTAAAATTTAGTTTTGAAATTCAACAATTAAAAACTCAAAACTGTGCACTCTAAACATGAAAAAGTAATATATATATATTACTGCTGTCAAACGATTAATCGCGATTAATTGCATCCAAAATAAAAGTTTTTGTTAACATAATATAAGTGTGTATACTTTGTATATTTATTATGTATATATAAATACAAACACATGCATGTATATATTTATGAAAAATGTGTTATGTTAAATATATTTATATATAAGAATATAATATATACATGTAAATATTTTCTAAATATTTACTGTATGTGTGTGTATTTATATATACATAATAAATATACACAGAACACACACATATATTATGTAAACAAAAACTTTTATTTTGATGCAATTAATCGTTTGACAGCACTAATATGTATATATATATATATATATATAGACGTGTGTGTGTGTGTTAGGTAGCACTTTACTTAAAATCTTTATGCATAGTGCATTATAAAGGGTTATTAAAAGGTATAATGCATTATAATTATTCATAATGTGCGTTGTAATACATTATAACCTAATTTAGAATGCATAGTGTAACAATGAATTGATGTGTTGTAATGTATTACCTGTGGTTATATAATTATTCATGAGATTATTGCATTGTATTGTATATGTACTGGTAAAATATACCTATAAAGAACCTTTTATTTACAGAATGGTGTTTTTATATACAATAGTTAGCCCTAAAATAGTTTTTACAAATTGGTTCTGTACAGAAACCCTGTTAATCGTTTCTCTAAGAGTGCTTCAAAGGTTCTTCTACTCATTTCTTATCAAAATGGTCATTGATTTAATGTATTTTAATGTCAGTCGAGGGTTCGCTCTCTCTCTGTGGACTGCTGGAATTTCACAGGAGAGCAGCAGAAATTCAGCTGACGCTGCAGAGGAGAGTGAGAGACAGACAGGAAGTGAGAAGACGAATCCAGCCACTCACGCGCCAACCGCTGGCTCTCTCCAGATACTCTTCTGCTGCTCTCTGGTTTGGACAGATGTATGTGTTGCACATATGGTGCTGCTCGTATCTGTCCGTGCCGCGCTCACACCTGTTCCACACAGCTGCCCCGCAAAGCTCTCCATTCGCTCCAGCTCTGTGTCTGAACACAGCTGCAGTGCATTCTGGGATCAGCCTGCAGAGCACAACTGTCTCCTGATTAAAAGCCTTCAGGCTAACGGTGTCTCAAAAGATAGAAACTAAACTGGTGTGTGCACGTGTTATTTCACATGGTGGTTTTTTCGAGGTAAATATGTTAGTTTGTATCAATAGTGCACTGAATACACAATAAATTACTTCACAAATTTTGCATAGTTTTAGTTCCAGGTTAAGCGCATGTCATAAAGATCCCTTGTGAAAAATAAGTGCGACTAATTGTACTGAATGTGCACGTTATAGAAGTTGTAGATGAAGAATTATACATATTTTGATATGTTGAATAACATACTGAAGCTCATATTAAGTACTTGATTGGTGTATTATGTATTGCATTTAAATGTAATATATTTTAACATACAAAAATGGGTTACACTTTATTTTAAGGTGCCCTTGTTAGAGTGTAATTATACATTTAAGTACTGAGTAATATTACTTAACTGCATGTACTTACTATATGGTTAGGGTTACTTGCACGTGATTAAGCATCATTTTTTGTTATTATAATAGCAAGTACATGTAACGTGTAACAAAAACACCTTAAAATAAAGTGTTACTGATTTTACTGTGCTGGTCAGTGCATTCGACAGAAACATTACATTCAGTTCAGACTTAAGCATATTGTTTTTAAAGTATAGGTAACACTTTATTTTAAGGTGTCCTTGTTACACGTTACATGTACTAATAATAATAATAATAATAATAATAAATGATGCATAATTTCATATAAGTAACCCTAAACCAAACCCTAATCCTAACCAAATAATAAGTACATGTAGTTATTACTCAGTACTTAAATGAATAAGTACACTGTAACAAGGGCACCTTAAAATAATTATTTCTGTAATAAATTTCTGTAAAAAAGTGTACTTGGAGCTGTATTTTGGATCTGTGATATCAAAAGCAATGCCAATATAGAAATTATGTGAATGACAAAACATCCTGACATTTTTGTTGTGTGGTGTGTGTATGTTAAGTTAATTTTTTAATTAGTCATAATTTTTTCCATCTGGTCTATAATATCTAGTCTCTCACACAATAGTAGCTTGATAAGAAATGTTGAAGCATGTTGACGTCCTCCGGAGCGACTGGACGTAAGTAAGCGTGTGTTTCAGCAGCGTGTCGGATCGCACATGCTGTTCTCAGAGCAGGAGGAAGAGAGGGACCACGGGGTGTGAAACCAAACCCCAAACAAAACAGCCAGCGCTTTTAAACACACACACACACAAATACAGAGCATCTGGAGTCACCCATGACACACACAAACTGCTCTTGTGCTAGAATATCTGCCATTGTCAATCTGTAGTGTGCCGAGCTGTTTTTAAATCAGTATACTGTAATTCTGCTTAAAAGAGAACGAGTGACCAAGTGACGCCTGGAATTTTTGTTGGGTTTTCCATTACAAACATCTAAACATGCTTGAATCAAGATGCATTTACTTGAGAAGCAAAGTGACTTCAAAAATTAAAGGGTTAGTTCATCCAAAAATGAAAATTCTGTCATGAATTACTCTCCCTCATGTCGTTCCAAACCCGTAAGACCTTCGTTCATCTTCTGAACACAAATTAAGATATTTTTTATGAATTCTGAGAGCTTTCTGGGCCTCCATAGACAGCAATGTAATTAACTCGTCTCCTCCGCGTCATCCTGGCGCCATTTTGGAGAGTATCCACTGAATGTAAACGGCGTATGCTGTTCTGTGTCAGCTGCGCCACGCGGATACGTTGTTTTCATTCAAATCAAAGCATAAACAACGTAGAAAACGTATCACGTAAGGATAAAATTAGTTCTGTCAAATGATTAATCGCGATTAATTGCATCCAAAATAAAAGTTTTTGTTTACATAATATATGTATGTGTACTGTTTATTTATTATGTGTATATATAAATACACACACATACAGTATATATTTACGTGTATATACATTTATATTATTATATTTTATATAATATATAAATATATTTAATATATAAACATAACATATTTTTCTTAAATATATACATGCATGTGTTTGTATTTATATATACATAATAAACACACACAATACACAGTCATATATTATGTAAACAAAAACTTTTATTTTGGATGTGATTAATCGCGATTAATCGTTTGACAGCACTAGATAAAATGTAGCAAAATTTGCAGTGGTGCAAGAAAAATAATGTTGTTTTGCCTTTGAATTAAGATTCATTTTCTTGACCCATTTGCAGATTTTTTTTTTATTGTTTTAAACAAAAATTAACACTATTTTGATAATTTTTCAGAAAACAAGACTTAATGTCTTGCGAAAATAATTTTTTGCAGTGTATATTTTGAACTTAACAAATTCACTATCTTGCCATACTAGCTAATAGCTGGACTGATGAAAATCTAATTATTATTATTATTATTATTAATTTATTTTTGTTATTATTACTAATTTGAGAACAGATACAGATCAACTGAGATATTTATTGTACTTGTAAAATATTATGGACTGATTCTGGCCTTCAAAGAGGTCCTGAAGTGACAGAAATAAATCTCAGTGGAAACACAGCAGTCTTCTTCTTCATACATTTCTTAATCATTTGTCTTTACAGGATGAATCCTTCATTTCTGAGAGAAAAGAAAACACTTTCACTTTTCACACCACATTCATACAGTTTGTCATGAAAATTCATATAGCTGTCACAATTTTTGATAATATTTAGGGAAAACATTTTTATATTAACAAGATTTGAAGGTAACATCATGCATGTACAGTACGGTGGAGCCAAGTAACAATCATGTAAGGATGAGAATTGAAAACAGGTGGTGGAAAATCCCATAATTATATCAAGAATTATTCCTCAGTGGGGAGTGAGATGAAGATACAGCCGTTTCACGACTGGAACCTCGGCATGAAATAAAATTGCATTTATTACGGTGGCATTGGATCCATAACATGTCAGCCATATCCTCCAGTCAACCACACACACTCTGAGATAAACCTGAGATTAAAAAAAAGACCCGCATGAGAGTTAAAACAGCAGATTTCTCCTCAGTTTAAACCGGGTTTGATCTCTCCAGAGCTCCTAAAGCCCCACACATCCTTCTGCCGCTCTGAGCTGAAGATATGCCACAGCCACTTATTTTCACAGCAGAAATAGCTTGTTTTTCCATTGTTGTTATAGTGAGACATGCAGGACGTATTGCATTGTAAAATGTTACTAGAGTTGTAAATATTCAGTCTGTTGGAATATATGTACAAAGCTGCATGTTGAGGCTGTTTGCTCACTGATGTACAGAGATCTGGCCTGAGGCTGTATGACGCAGACGCTTTACTCGCTCGTGAATGGGAGAAATCACAGCAGCTTTAGTCCCACCGTCCATTTAAAAGAGCCACTCTAGAAGGTGCAAACACATGATCTGAACTAGTTTTCAGTGATTTGAGAGATTTTCCGGTTCGTTATGGCACTTACTGTATGTTATCAGTGTTTCTGCTAGTGTGTTTACATTGTATGTTTTTATTGCCGTGCCATTTTTTCTTGGTGAGCTCATAACAATAAAGTATTGAATCTTGAATGACTAGAACAAGATGCCTGAGAGTGACAAATACAGGCCGATGTGAACTAACTTTCCTTCAAAGGGACTTTGATATGGCCCTCCTTCCTCCTGCCCTGTTTTATTGTCAAGTCTGATCATTTGGATAAGAAATTAGTTCACCCAAAAATGAAGATTTGCTGAAAATGTCCACAAACGCAAACTCTGGCTACATCTTGGATGGTCTGTTTCTTCAGAGAAATGGAGAATTGTCTCATTTTGTCACTTGCTCAGCAATGGATGCTCTGCAGTGAATGGGTGCCGTCAGAATGAGAGTCCAAACAGCTGATTAAAACATCACAATAATCGACAAATAAGTGTAAAGTGAAAATCTGCATGCATGTAAGAAAAAACTGATCTGGTCTGAATCAGGAGAGAAATCTGCACAGATCAAGCACCGTTTACAAATATGTGTGTGGATTTTAATGTGAGAGACAGGAGACTTTTTCCCCCGGAGGAAGTGTTATTATGGATTATGGACCTGTGTTACAATTAAAAATGCTTTGTTTCTTACAAACACATAGCTTTTCTCTTCTCAAGATGTTATCTGATGGACTGGAGTGTTGTGGATTACTTGTGGATTATTGTGATGTTTCTCTCATTCTGACGGCACCCATTCACATCCATTGGTGAGCAAGAGATGCAATGCTACATTTCTCTAAATCTGATGAAGATACAAACTCATCCTAATCTCGGATGGCCTGAGGGTGAGCACATTTTCATTTTGGGGTAAACTATTCCTTTAAGCAATGACAATATCCTGAATGATCATACATTTACTGTACTGAACATTTACATTTACATTTATGCATTTAGCAGACGCTTTTATCCAAAGCGACTTACATTGCATTCAAGTAACAGTTTTTACATTTTATTGCTACTGAAGCAAAAGAAAAGTCATCAATTATTCAGTCATAATTATTCTGTGGTGTAAATGTCTTATTTACTTTTAAAATGTATGAACTTTAAACAAAAGTGAACTTCCTAAATGCCAGCATTTGTAATATTTGAGTGAAATCACAATGACGAGGTGACAGCAGTCTG
Organism: Onychostoma macrolepis; assembly: GCF_012432095.1. Classification (NCBI taxonomy): domain Eukaryota; kingdom Metazoa; phylum Chordata; class Actinopteri; order Cypriniformes; family Cyprinidae; genus Onychostoma; species Onychostoma macrolepis. The sequence goes on along the minus strand of NC_081157.1, from coordinate 8,987,903 downwards.
TGTACAAATATAAAACGATTCACCTCTGAACATTTCACCTCTAGTTTATAGTTTGATTTGGACACGCATTAATGCATGTTTAATGACATGTTTTCACAAAAGGACTACATTTCTTGGTCTCATTTTCCAAAGATTGTGCAAAATGAGACAGTGTGTAGACCTACATTTACAACACACTGCAAAAAATGCTTTTCTTAGTTAGATTTTTTGTCTTATTTCCAGCTAAAACATCAAAAAATTCTTGTCTTGTTTTCAGAAAAAACAAGTCAAAATTAAGTGAGTTTTTGCTCGAAACAAGCAAAATAATCTGCCAATGGGGTAAGAAAAATAATCTTGTTTTCTGTTTGAAATAAGAATTTTCACTTGTCTAGAAAATCCTTCTTGATTTAAGAATTTGTTGATATTTTGGCTGGAAATAAGGCAAAAAAAAAAATCTAAGAAAAGCATTTTTTTGCAGTGCGCACACACACCCTTATTTAGTTTATATTTATATCATTTTTACAAATGATGTCTCCAAAATACCTCAAGGGCTACAGTTCACTGCTTGTTTTTCTGGCTGTTGTTTATGATAGGCATGCTGCTTCATTAATCCCCTAATGACTGAGGAAATCATCACACTGCTGTTTTTGCAGCTCAAAGCTCGAGTTCCTGTTTTCCTCCACATTTAGGACGATCGTAAGTGAACGTAAGTCTGAGTGCTGATGTCTTCATCTCTCCTCTACTGTACATCCTCCATTCTACACCTGATGTTATTAATTCAGTGAATGAATACTGAATTATTTTTTGTTTAATGTTGGATGACTAAATTAAAGCGCTATAATAATGTGTTAACGTCATGCACTTCTCACAAAAAGTCATCACATCTTAAAGCAGAGGACATTTTCAATATCTTTCTTTTTATTGCAAACAATATGATACAAAAGATAAGCTTCTTTTAAGACGGTGGCATGTTTTACAGTTTTTCTTTATGACATAAAAAACAAGGGAGAAGAAATAAATGCTGGTGTGTTTTTGTAGAGATGTAGCCAACAGCCTGCAGAAGTCAACATGTTTGAGAATGAAAAAAACAACAACAACAACACCACAAGTTCCAGTTGTTTCTATTGAAGGCTTGATCAAGTTTCACAATTAGAAGTCAACTAGATTACCAAAAGAACATTTTTAGACATTTTAAATGGAAACATTAACAAATGATAAATAAACGAGATGGTTAAAGTTTGCACTACAACTAAATCGTAATCGTCTCCGGAAACGTTTCATCACAAATTAGTCGTACGAAGCCCAAGTAAATGATAAAACGCAAATAGTATTACTTTCAAGTCAAATGAACGCTAATGAATAAATTAAAAGAGGTTAAGACTGGAGGAATGACGATCTGACCAATGGCGAGCTGCGGAGGAGCCTCAGGTCAAAGGGCACTTCCCGTTCCTCCTCCAGCAGCGAGATCTCTATAGGCACAGACGGACTCTAGAGGCAGTTTTCACAGAAACGAGAGATATGGCAACGCTTAGGCACGGACTCTAGAAGCAGTCGACTGTACATCTGACGATTCAACACTTCGCCCAAGTTGTAAGAAACCCCCACAAATATACACAGAGGAAAATATCAGGCAAAGGAGTCTTTACAAAAATATCATCAGACAGCTGCGTACGAATCCCCCGACACAACTGAGAAAAAAAAAAACACACTCACATGACACATACACAGTACATACTAAAATAATTATCTGGAATCTGTCCTCACAGAGGATTCTCTTGTCTCATTATATCTAGAAAAATATAATCACAACTCCGAGCGGTTTTTCAAAAAGGCACAGTCGGGAGCCATTCCCTCAGTTTGAGTTCGTTTAGTCCCTCAGGGCCTGGACAGCTGGGTGTAGACGGGCTGCTGCTCCCAGTGCTGCGGACTGTGCGCCTGTGGCAGCGTGTCGGCGATCGGGGTGTACATGGGCCTCTGGTAGCTGAAGGCGGGGTACTGGCTGTAGTAGGAGCCGGCGGGGCTCTGGTGCTCGGCGTAGTCGTAGTGCGCGCGGCTGACAGCAGGGTACGAGCCGCCACCGCCGCTGCTGTAGTGCTGCAGGTTGAAGGAGCCGTAGGCCACGTGCTGTGGTGAGCCCTGCTGCTGCTGCTGCTCGCTGTAGTGACTGGGGCTCAGCTGCTCCGTCTTGATCTGCGTCCGCTGCTGGCCTTGGCTCTGCTCGCCGCTGGCCATTGAGTGCTGTTTGGACACCCAGGCGCCCCCGGGCTGACCGCCGAGGCCGAACCCGGCGGGATACGCCTGCGCGCCACTGCTGACCCCCGGGTGTCCGTGAGGAGGCAGGTACTGGTCGAACTCGTTGACGTCGAACGGCTCCATGTTGGAGATGACGTCGCTGCTCAGCTCGCCGATGTCCACGGCACCGAAATCGATGCCCTCCTGCAGCGGACGGCCCTCGCGCTTCAGATCCGCTTTGCTGGACGGCAGGTCCGTTTTGGGGGTCGTGGGAGGAGTGGGGGGACCCTGGGACTGACCTGGAGATAAGAATGAAATCACATTAAACTAAAAATGAACAAAATGGAATAGTGAGCTGCTATTGTTCTCACTGTAATCATTGAATTTATTGTAACGAGCGAATTTAATCTTATGATTATGCTTTGATTATGTTAGACGTCCCCCACTTGTTGCTGCTGTTGTTTTTTGCTTTGTTATGTTTAGTTGGGGTTGTTATGGTTGTATTGTTTGGTTTCCTTTGTTCTCTTTTAGGTTAATATATTATGTAAAATATATTAAAAAAAACAACAAAAAATTAACCACGCAGTTCCAGAATTGCAATGCTGACGCAACCAGAAGTCTCTTTGCAAGTCCCAAATTCTCGTCTGCATTTTTCGCACTTTAAAAAATAAATACGAGCTCATGTTGTGTCAATCACGTTTACACACTGCCTCCAAAACTTTCGTCCGTCATAAAAATTTTCACGATTTTCTGTGTGTTTGCATCCATAGCAAGCATTTTGATAGGAAAGGATGACGAATACGAAAAAACGAATACGAAAATTTTGGACTCAGTGTGCAAGGACCTTAAAGGGGCGGTCACACTGCACTTTCTTTTGTTCCATTGACTTCTATTCATGCGTCAGACTGAAATTGTGACGAAGTCATGATGAATTCGCATCACGTGAAACCATGTGACCAACAGCAGATCGATACATCACAGCATGACCTCCTATCTGAATTGAAAGAACATAAATGTATAACTGCAGCACTGAAGGAAAGTGTAGTAGATTGTTTGCTTTTACATATAGGATGAATTTAAGTTTTTAAAAAGACGCTGCACAGCATGACGTCATATCATGACAGTTGCAGCATCCGAAACAATTTCACATGCTCAAAGTCTAGTTTGACCGCGGCCTAATAAAGATATACAGCAATGCCAGATAAGATTTACGAGTTTCCCCGCAGGCTCCAAACGAGGCATTACATAAGGAGCTGCTGCTAGATGTTGTAGATGTTGCTAGTCGTGCAAAGGTTGCCATTGGATTAGCATGCCATTTCTGCTTGAGAGTCAAGTACCTGAGTGGTCTCCTGGAGAGTGCACTTCGCCCATGCTGGATGCGGGAGAGTCGGCCTGCTGCAGGGCTTTGAAGATGGCGTTGGGGGAGATGTGGGTCTGCTCACCGTCTTCGCTCTCGCTCTGGCCGTTCTTCACCGATTTTCTCCGTCTGGGCTGGTACTTGTAGTCAGGGTGGTCTTTCTTGTGCTGCACCCTCAGACGCTCGGCCTCCTCCACAAACGGACGCTTCTCTCCCTCGTTCAGTAACCTACAAATATCCACGAGAAATAAGCAATGCTCAGATTACTTTCTTTGTATTCTTCAATTAACAATACACAAGCTATAAAAAAGGTACAAGTTGTTTTTGAAATAACTAATTTGATATTCTTTTTTTCTGAATATTGCTTCTCGGGTTTACGTAAGAAAAATAGTAATTTAGAAAAAAAGTAATTTACCACGAGAAATAATCAATACTTACTTTCTTTATCTTGTTCAATTGGTAAAAAAAGAAACTTTAAAAAGGTATAGATTGATCTTGAAACAACTATTTTTTCTTAAGTAAACTCTGAAAGTATAATCAATAAAAAGTAATCTTTTCTTAAAATTGAAGGTTTTTACCAACTACACAACTTTTTCTGCGCTCAAGTGCATGCGAAGTAAGGGTTAATTTACCATTTGGCTAAACTATAGTTTTACCTTTATTGCCCAAATAGTTACCTTTTCTCAAACTTATCTTGTTTTATAACGATTGCATGATAATGCTATACATTTAATATTACTACACAAAGTTTGCTAAATGAATCGCTATTGCTCTGACTTCTGGAGCAGTCTTAAACGAAACAAGGTAAATAAAGTGAACTTTCTCTTACCGCCAGAGTTTTCCGAGGGTTTTGCTGAGCTCGGCGTTGTGCAGGTGTGGATACTGATCCGCCAGTTTCCTGCGCGCGGCTTGAGCCCAAACCATGAAGGCGTTCATGGGTCTCTTGACGTGTGGCTTGCTCTTGCTGGAGCCGTTCACTCGCACAGGCATGGGCACCAGGGTCCAGTCGTAGCCCTTCAACACCTGGGACACCGCGTCCCTGATGCACACGGGGAACTTGTCTCCCTCCTCGTCCTTCTTGAAGTCTGTGAGGCGGCTGCTCTCGCTGTCCGAGCCCGATCCGGACGCGGAGTCCTCGGACATGCTCGGGCTGGGCGCGTCGGAGAGACTCTTGTCCTGCTCGGCGCTCATCTTCAGGCAGGAGTCGAAGAGATTCATGCAGAAGAGCGAGTGCTGCGGACTCTGTAAAATCCTCCTGCGGGAGTTCAGAGCGGTGCGTAAAAGCGCAAAAGTGTCCAAAGTCCCTCAGAGCTGCTCAGATCAAGTGAGTAAATTCACACGGCGCCACATATATCACACTGAGACGAGGACAAATCCTGACTGACTGACTGACTGAGTGTGTGTGTGTGTGTGGTTGTGGAGATGTGGAGAGGTTATGCTCTCTCTCTCTCCAAATCACATCACTTATATACGGATGGATGGAGGGAGGAGGAGCAGAATCCGATCTCTCTCTCTCTCTCTCTCTTTCTCTCTCTCAGGCTCAGACTAACCAAACACACCAAAACTAAGAAAAAACAGTATCAACATGGCACACTATTATAATATACACTACAGTATAAAATGAAGAGTTCAAATGCAAAAGCCGTTTAAAATGTTCTTCTGAAATGAGCAGTTATCAGGCTCCTATGTGTAGGTTCAGTAATTTCACTTTAATGCCAATGAATAGAACCTATTAAAAGTGAAATTCTGCTCATTTTAGAAGATTTTTTTTTAAAAGGCACTATAAAACATGCAGATGTGATCATATCTAAGTCAAAATAAACATGAAATAAAAGTCACACCAGCGAAAAATAATTTCAACCAGTTTGTACAAATATCAACCTGCTCACTGTAATGTATGTTTTATTTTGTCAAATCTTGATGTGCTGCTCTTTTGTTACTTTTATACATCTGTCTCAAGTATAAACTTCACCTGATAATGTCTCAAGTGCAAAATTAATCTTCTTCCGTTTTCAATCTGAAGTCACTTTTCTGCATTTCTCCATTTCATACATGTGAATGTCAAAGAGGCGGTTGTCTGGGTTATTGTTGATGTGTGTAGTTGAGTGTGTGTGTGTGTGTGTGTGTGTGTGTAGTTTAGTGCTGGTGTTTGTGTGACAGAGAGGTTTGTTCGCTGTAAGACCGATAGGGGGCGACATGAGTTCAGAGACTCACTCGCCACAGCTTTACTCCGGTTAAAACTTTCCTTTTCTCATGACCACAAATTAGTATTTTGTACGTTTCTGTAAATAACGATGGAAATGTTCAATGGCTTTTTGTACAGTCAAAAATTTGCACCTGATATTGACTTTAGAAAAAACAAACAAACCAAAAAACCTACCCCAATGAATATTTATTAAAATAAAAATTTGACATGGTGTGCGATGCATTGCACCCAAATCTCTCAATACTAAAAATCAATACTTTAATATTTTATTCAACAGTTTTTATAGATTTGACAATGCATCTATTTCCTATTCCCTCACAAACTTTGCTTTCCTCTGAATCTGACCAAAAACAAGTAGGGTATTATTCGTATTGGTAATATTAGTGTTGTAGCTGTTAATATATCTTTCCGATTCCACTTCTCTACGCTTTTTTTGTTGCATTGAAAACAAATAAATAAATGAAACACAATTCCAAAATGTTTTATAAGCCTCTTGGATTGATTAACAACAACAACATAAAAAAAAAAAAAAACTCTTTACCATTATAAATTACTTACACTTTAAAAATCCTGCGAGCATATCAATAGTTCAAAAACAACAGCTACAGCAATATAATAAATCTCTGATAGTGGGGTGAAATAGAGATTGCTCCGTTACTCTCGGTCTCCCTGTGTTTATTTGTGCAAGTAATGTTGTGGAAATGTAATTTTGGGCAGAACGTGGTCTACACATGTGTTCCTCATGAGCTACCTGAAATATCATGTTTAATAGATCACAGATGTGCGTCTGCCCTCCCTCGGTATCGCCAAATTACCACAATTACCTCAGGAGGAAAGCCACGCTTTTACACCACTTTTTATATCATGGATATTAAATGGCCAAATCACCAGCACTACTGTTCAAATGTTTAGTGTCAGTAAGAGCTTTTCATGCTTTTGATAGAAGCTCACCAGGCTGCATTTATTTGTTAAAAATACAGTAATGTTTACAATACAAAACAGCTGTTTTCTATGTGAATATCTGTTAAACTGTAATATATTTCTGTGACGCAGCACTGAATTTTCAGCATCATTCCTCCAGTCTTCAGTGTCACGTGATCCTTCAGAAATCATTATAATATGCTGATTTGCTGCTCAAGATAGTAAACATTTCTGATTACTATCGATACTAAAAACAGTTGTGCTGCTCAGTATTTTTGTGGAAACTGTGATACATTTTATTTTTCCGGATTCACAGATGAATAAAAAGTTCAAAAGAACAGTATTGATTTGAAATAGGAGTCTACTGTAACATTATAACTGTCTTTACTGTCACTTGTGATCAATTTAATGCATCCTTGATGAATAAAAGTAACACTTTACGTATATTACGGTGTCCTTGTTACACGTTACATGTACTTACTATTATAATAACAATAAATTATGCGTAATTACATGCAAGCGACCCAAACCAAACCCTCATCCTAACCCTAACCATATAGTAAGTACATGTAGTTAATTAATATTACTTAGTACTTGCATGCATAATTACACTGTAACAAGGACACCTTAAAATAAAGTGTAACCAAAGTTTTACTTTTAAAAAAATCTATCTATCTGTCTGTACAGTGGTTGCTTTCACACACAGGTATCAGAGGTGTGGGTGGTTGTGTGGTATCAGCCGGCGGTCTGCAGGAACTGATACAGCACGTCCCTCCTTCTGTATACGCTGTAACGCTGGGAAACTTCTCAGCTTGATTTCGAGCCCCAGTGTTAAAAACTGGGAGACAAACAGTGAAAGTCAACTGCTAAATCATGTCCCCGCTCGCAGATTCTGTGGCTGTCAGCTGAGGGCCTCGCTTGCTCTGTGTGTGTGTGAAGTACGGCGTTCATGCTTGTGTTGTTCCTCCCTGTACTTTCAAACACAATGTTTGTGGACAACCCTAAGTGATGTTATCAAACAGTAAGATACTCAAATACAGTCATGGCTTTTCCTGAAAGCACAGCATTGCCTGGATCATTCAGTGCTGTAATTACAGATATACAGAATCCAGTGATTAGCATAGAAGAACTGCAGAGGTACTATACATTTTACTAATTCATTTACACAAATGAGTTCTTACGGACAGTTTCATTGAACCGATTCAACAAAACAGTTGAGCAGTTATTCTTATGTTATCATGTAATGGTTTCACTGTGACAATCTAGCATCCTGGCATCGTGGTATACAAAGCCAAACACTTCTATATAAGTCATATGTAGGCATTTACTGCAGATTAAGTTTAGCAGATTTAGGCCCGGTTTCACAGACAGGGTTTAGACTAAACCAGGATTAGCCCATAGTTCAATTAGGACATTTAAGTGATTTTTTTATAAACGCGCTTAGAAAAAAAAACATTGCTGGTGTGCATCTTGAGACAAAACAAAGGCACTGCTATATTTTAAGATCAGTCAGTGCAAGTTTCTTTCAGTTAAAACAGCTCAGATTTACATTTTAGTCTAGGACTAGGTTTAAGCCTTGTCTGTGAAACCAGGGATTAGTATTTTGGATTAATCCTGCACATATAAAAACAAAATTTAAATGTAATCTGCAAAAATGGAATAAAGAATATTCAAATTAATTTAGGCCTACATCTCCAATCTGTGAAGTTTTTGCATGTTTTGACAAAATATGATTAAAGAAAACTAAGACATTTTGTTAACAATAACGTTTTTTTAAATATGTTAGTAGTTTCTGCGTAATGTAAACTTACGAACAGCTGCAACTGTATTTACGAGTTGGAACGCACATGAACGCAACCATAAAGTGGTAATTACAAGTGAGAAACTGGTTTCTTTAAGCCCAGAGTTTCCACATTGGGGGCACGAGAGTGAGAATGTGTCTGATGCAATGGGTGTCGCATCTGTATTAATGATACATTTGTTAAAATAATGTTTTCTTCATTTAGAATAACACTTTCTAGCTTGCATGTACAAAAATACAACAGTATAGTACAGTTATGATAGAATAACGATTCAATTTAGAGCACCTTCACAACTTAAATAAAAACTAGTGCTGTCAATCGATAAAAAAAAAGAAAGAAGTAGATCACACTTTTTTTCTGAAATCAATCACAATTAATCCCACCTAACATTAAAGTTTTTAAATATACTTTTATATTGCAATAATTTCACATTCAATCTTCAAATTGCTGTAGAAACAACATAAATACAGTATATTTGTAATATTTGTTTATTGGCATCTTTTATGACTGAAGGCGAGTATCACTAATAATACTACTGATGTCTCTAGGAAATTGTTCTTTTTTTCCTAATATTTAACCATTAACTATAGCATTCAACATTACAGTATAACTGAGAGCTATCAAATTTAACATTTATTAGACTTTAAAAAATCTCAACTTCTAATGTAAGTGAATCTTCACATAAACCCATTATAATAAATGTCATATTTACCTGTGCCCTTCATTCAATTTCTGTATATTTCCTATTTGCTGAAGTTTTCAAGCACTAAATTCTAAATTAAATATAGATAGAACCTTAAAGCTACAAAAGTGATTGATTTACTCTTTTTTTCTTTTTACTCTTTGATGAACAGCCATCACAGCAGCTGGTTATTAGGTTATTTGGCTGCTATTACTTTAAGAGCTGCCGCTGCTGAACGTGACGCGGATCTGACACGCATGCTCATAGTTTCATTTGCGCTTTAATATGAAATGCTACAGGCTGCAGCAAGCGCAGTATAACGGCTGAAAGGACAGGAAAATTTGTTTTTACTGACATATGACCTGACAACATCTCATCTGACCGTAGTTCTCATCTGACCTCATCTGACTGCTGTTCTACTGAAGCTCCTCATTACCTGTACCGTTTCCTCGCTCTTTTGACTTGCGCCTGGTGCTGAAGTGAAGCTGGAGCGTGCGTCTGAAAGGTCTCCCGTTTGATGTGATCGTAAAGACGTTCTGCGACTAAATAAACGCAATTCTTGTCAAGAAAAAAGAGACAGAAGCAGCAGTTGTGAGTGGGGTGGCCAAACCTAGCCCGCCCCTGCGTTAAATATTTTTAACGCCGTTAAACTGGAAAAATGTATTGCCTGCATTAACGCGCTAATTTTCACAACAGTAATCAAAACAAATAAAAGAAAAAGTACACTGATGCACATTCTTACTTATCAATTTGTAGATGCAGAGTTGAAAAACACTGCTGAATTTTTTTTGTTACAAAGTGACTGTAATTATGACTTCCTCGTAAATATGAAGTTCCCAGGAGGACTTGAATGCACAATTACTATTGTGACAGGATCATTAAGATTTGTAAACTAGTCAGAGCGGTTCATTACAAAGAAAGCAGACATCAGTTGTTCCAGGATCACATTACTCTTGGGTTTCTTGACTCATTTCAAGACTGAGCGTCAGGCACAAGTCTGAGAAAACGGTTGATGGATTGAGTTGAGTCAAGTCAAGTCATGAACTTTTCCATCCGATTCAGTGTGATTTGGTGAACCCAATCTCCTGACTCCAGAAGTGTGGATCGGTGAGAACATCTGTGTTGGATTCTAGACTCACTCTCCCTCTGTGTTCCCTCACTAGACAGCAGGGCTGACGGAAGAGCACCTCTAGAGACTGTTGCATTAAAGTGCCCCTATTATGGGTAATGAAAGGTTCATATTTTGGTTTTGGGAGTCCCCAACATCAGGTTGACAATGCAAGGTCAAAAAACATGCATACATTTTTACCTTACTTGCTCAATGACTCCCAAACGATTCGCTCAATGATTCATTTTTCCAAACTTCTCCTTTGCGTGACGCTAATCTGCGGTGATTGGTCCGATTGGTCTCATTTTCATTTCATCTCGCCTGTAATGCCTGATAAAGCAGGGTTTGTGAGCACAGTGCTGCTTTGTGTACAGCGTTACCGGGGAAACAGCTAGTTTTACCGCTCCAAAAGCGGCACCTAGTGGCAAAGAATGAATTTGCATTTTCATTCAGACCAACAAGTGGGCGGGTGGTCAAACTTTATATTAGGTGGCCTTAACTACTATGTACTTACATCAAAAAATAAGTACAATGTACTTATTGTGTTCATACTGTATTGCAAAACACTATTGCTGCTATTGAGGTGGGATACGGGTAAGGTTAGGGACAGGTTTGGTGTGGGTTAAGGTGTAAGGGATGGGTCAACAGTGTAATTCTAAATGTAATTACAGAAATTAATTACAGATGTAATTACATCTAGGTATTTTTAAAAATATAAGTACATTGTAAACACATGTATGTACACATTAAGTGCATTGTACCAAATGATTAATTTACACTGCGTTCCAAATTATTATGCAAGTGATATACGATTTTGGTACAATAAAGAGTCGGATTTTTGTTTGTGTTGTTTTTCACATCTTTTTAGTTAACTGGTATCAATTTCAGACAGGTTTGTTCAATAGTTTGGCAGTTCTTCTTAAGTAAATGGAAAACCTACTTAAAGAGGTTGTTCCACATTATTAAGCAAGTCACAGTTCTCATGAAATATGGTGAGGAAGAAAGATCTTTCTGAAGATGAAAAGTATGAAACAATGCAATGTCTTGCAAAAGGCATCAAAACAAACAATATTTCGCGAAAAGCAAATAGAAATTATTGAACTGTCAAAAGATTTGTGAGTGACTTAGAGCACAGAAGATCTTGGTCAGGTAAAGATTTATTAAGGAAAGTTTTTGTCAAACAAATGAACTGTATTGTAATACCAGCTGTAAAAAAGCCACTGCGGAGCAGCAAACAGGTGTTTGAAGCTACTGGAGTCTCAAGATCCTCTTCATGCAGACTGTGTTTCAGTCACTGCTAACCAAACCTCACAAAGAGAAACCTGCACAGTGGATTTCAAAAATCCATAATAGGGGCACTTTAAGTGAAAAAGCAGCTTATTTGGCGTCTATCTAGTAGAGGCTGAGTGAAGAATGTGAGGAACTCCCTGCTGTATGGATGGGCAGACCTTTCCTCTAGGAGAAACAGAAAAAACAAGAGGAAACATGAAGGCAGGAACGGAAAGATGATGCAGTCTGTGGCCTAGACTTGTGAGAAATGACTTTGCACCTGTCCGTTACTTTCCCCTCAGAAGTGCCAGCTTCCACAGGCCTGCCAGGGTGGACACACCTGGCCGTTCGGATGGGGATTGCTCTGCTCGTTTCCCAGCCCGGGGTGTGGGCACACTGTCAGAGAGCCGCTCCGCTCGGACTGCTGTCTCGGGCCGTTTGCCGGCCGGATCAGAGCGCAGCCACACGGGCTGACTGTTTACACACAGCATTTTGGAGAAGCTAACGTTTGAACAAGACTTATCATGGGCCTGACACCTTCAGAAGGCACCACTCAAATGATCCCACAATGTTTCTTCACACTTCCCCGACAGCCCCCACCACAGCTGGCAAAATGGCAGACTCTTCAAGATAACTCAGTAGAGCTACTGAGAAATAATGTGACTCATGCAAGAGTCGTTTTCTGACAAACTACTCAAGTAATTACTTGACAAATTAACTTTTTAGTACACCTATAATAAACAAACTCAGGAAAATAAGTCATGTATGTTATAGATAGGCATGTGCACACATTATTTAACCCCTCTGCATTTCAGATTGAGCGTTGGTTGATAATAGACTAGAAGTTGAGGTAACAGTTTAGTATAGGGACCAATTCTCACTTCTCATTCCCAATTGTTTATTAGCATGCTTTATTGGCTGTTTATTAGTACTTATAAAGCACATATTCTGCATGACCATATTCTACATCCCTAATCACAATTAATAGTGAAAACACAATTAATAGTGAGAGTTGGTCCCCAAACTAATGTTTGACCGAAGTTGAATCCTAGAAACACAATTATTTGTCTGTTTAGGTGTCTGAGTGCTGCCATAAATATTACATTAATATTACAGCAAAGAACTTCCTAAACTAGTAGTCTATGTTGTCTATGACTCTTTCTAGTATTCAGATTACCATTATTCTGAATAATGCATATAAAAGGTAAAATTGTATTATGATTGATTTATAACTGAAAAATGACACCATGTCCTAACCAGACGCAATGCAATAAGATTTCAGTGACAAGGAATTTGTCTGTCGCAGCTGAACACGGAAACGGCGTTGTGTTTCATTTTGTGGTCACTGGCATTTCCATCCTTGCAAATCTCTAACCCTCAGAAAGAGCAATAGTAGCTGATAGGTCTGCTTAGCTTAGCAAACAAAACCAATAATGCCACAGAAAACACTTTTTCCAGCTTATAGAACAGAACTGTCTGTGCTTCATAGATTCATTATTTAAACATATTAACTCTTATATTATAAAACTAGGAATTTTCTCTAGAAGAATCTGGATACTGTATATTTTCAGCTAGTAATAAAGCCATAAAGCAGCAGTAAATTTTTGGCCTTCACTTTTACAGCCCTATAATTGCTGTTGCACAGTTCCTTGTGTATCTTTCTCGGCTTTGCTCTTTGTTTGAAGATGCGGCCATTATCTTGCTCTTATCGGCTTCTGGTTTCGAGTTAAGTGAAACGCTGTGTGTACGCACTGAATGAGGATATTTGTGAGGAGCCAATCACTCCAGATAAAGCGGCGTGCCTCTGGATGAACTCCACCTGTAGAGGACGAACAACATCAGACTCCCACACAAAAGTGCAGCGGAGTCTATACTTTCGATCTCAAATGTGTGTACTCTCTCATTTGTACGAGAAACCTAAATATTGAAATAGGATTTCTTCTGTACAGAAAATGCAAGGAGTTAAATGATCAAATCTTTAGAAGCGGGACTACTTTAGTGCCACTTCCCTTTCTGGTATTCTTGCGGTGATAATGTGAAACTTGAAGGCTTTACTCATGACATGAGTTGACAGAAGTGACTTTATCACACTAGCATAATTTTAACATATGTCATGTAATGCAATGAGTCTTGTGGCTGTACTTTTGAAACAGTACATATTTTAACCACTTGTGGAGCAATGCCTTGCCTTACATTGACTTACATTGCAAGAGCTTTATTGCACTGAATGTGCACTTGTGTACTTCAAATCGGAGCAGTATACTCAATTCAATTCAAGTTTATTTGTATAGTGCTTTTCACGATACAAATCGTTGCAAAGCAGCTTAACAGAAAATGTAAGTTTCTATTTTAAAGTTTCTACTAGTGCTGTCAAACGATTAATCGCGATTAATCGCATCCAAAATAAAGGTTTTGTTCACATAATATATGTGTGTGTACTGTGTATATTTATTATGCATCTATATAAATACAAACACATGTGTGTATATATATTTAAGAAAAATATGTTATGTTTATATAATAAATATATTTATATATAATATAAATTAGATGAATATAAATATATACATGTAAGTACATGTAAATATTTTCAAAATATATACATGCATGTGTGTGTATTTATAGATACATAATAAATATACACAGTACACACACATATATTATGTAAACAAAAACGTTTATTTTGGATGCGATTAATCGCGATTAATCATTTGACAGCATTAGATTCTACATTATATTTGGTAGTAGCTATGTCAAGTTGATGTCCATATGGCAGAAATGTACAGTAAAATTCAAAGATTTAAAAATAAATACTAATATTAATGAAATTAAAGGCTACGTAAGTGTACTTAGAGACACTTTCATGACTGTTTTCATGTCAGGTTCAAACTTTTACTTTAAAGCACAACAAAAGATTAAAACACTTTAAAGAAGTACACCTATTTTGGAGGTTTTGATTAACATACTGTATTAAACCACATGTAAGTATTTCATTATCATTTTATTTGTAGTGTGTTTTTCTAAGTTTCTGCAGTAAGAACTCTTTTTAAAAGTATGCTGAAGTGTACTACTTTTTTTTGCAAGAGTGCACTTTTTTTTTCCACTGGGTAACTTTTGTGCATGGGACATTCTTTGAATTTGTTTAAACTGAATTTTTTTCCCATTTCCAAAGCCGCCAGCAGGACTAGAAATAAGAGCAACAATAAGCTGTTTGTTTCTTCTGGTTTAATGCTTTAATTCCTGTTCAAATGTACTCCTCTGCTTACTCATTCAGTCCTCCTCCAAAGTTTCCTGACTCAATTCTTCAACTCTAATATAGGGTAAATCTAAACAAATATCTATTTATTTAAATTAGAATTATGTTGACCTGCTTTTACATAATGTGTTGTCTGAATTGGACCAATCTGTTATCAGAGTGTGTGTGTGTCATTAGGCCTCAGGTTGAACAGCTCTTTTACTTCCCTCAGTGATTATGTCATCTTAATGAACAAGTGTAGACTAATTATTGCAGACTTCCATATTGATCCTGCAACACTCCCATCTTTTTGCCTGTAGATTTCTTTATGAGTGGATGTGTTGTCTTGGCATGTTGCCTGACCCTCTTTCCAAAGCATTTAAGTATTAAGTGTGAAACAGGAAAAAAAAAACATCAAAAGTGTTGTCTAACTTGTTGCGTTAGTCTGGTAAAGTATGATTAGCAGATGTAACAATCTCTACAAAGTCTGGCGTGAAATGGCTGTGTTGCAGATAAGTAAGTGTCTGGTGTGTGAGTGTGAAGACCTCAGCGTGACTCACGCAGCTGTCTAGAGCTGCTGTGTGTGTGTGCTTGGTTGAACTTACTGATTCAGTTGGAGGTTTGCACTCAGTTCTCAGCCCTGGTTCAGTCTGGGTCGACAAACCGCCGTGACTCACGGGTTTATCAGAGAGCGCTGTGACCTCCGGTCGAGCCGCTGGGTCGTGGCTTTGTAATTAAGCTTCTAGAGTTCCTATTCACATTCACACAGGTGCGTCACATCAGCTGCACCTCCCCACAGACCTTCTGCCTTTATCAGAGCCCACAGTTACCAACTGTGTTTCTTCAGTGAGATTTAACCAGCAGCCCCCTGATTTATTTATAATTGTATTTTTAATAAAAACCTGCAGAGCTTTATCTAAAGGTAAAAACACAACTATAGTTAGAAAGTAAAGATGGTCGGACTTCTAATAATTTACCACTTAAAGGCTGAATTCACATTAGATTCACACAATTCTGCTTGGTATTCTGGACTTCAGTTGTTACTCTGTTTCTATAGCTCTGACTGAAGAGTACCATGCACTGCATCAATGGGTTTCTCAGAGAATGCATGGTTGATTAAAACGTGTTTCTTGAAGTGTAATGTAAGTTGCTTTGGATAAAAATTGTCTGCTGCTAATTTACTCGCCCTCAGGCCATCCAAGATGTAGGTGACTTTTTTCTTCAGTAGAACAGTAAAGAAGATTTTTAGCTGCAAGTCAACAGGGACCGTCACTTTGAGAGTCAAAAAAAGCAACACAAAATTAATCCCCGTGGCCCCTGATAATATATTGAGGTCTTATGAAGCGAAACGATCAGTCTGTGCAAGAAACTAAACATTATTACCTGTAATCCAGAGCCTCAGTCAAATGGTTCACAAATGATTTATTCTTTCGAAACGGTTCTTTTGAACTATTCTTTTGCATCAGACTGAAACAGTTTGCTCAGGTTACTCAACCAAAACCTGCTTTCAGATGCCGGAATGACTTGAACGTATGACAGATAGCAGAAGTGATAGAAAAGTGTTTATTACATTTGAAATATGGATATTTTTCTTACAAAAACGCATGGATTTGCTACAAGAGGCCTTTATTCACCCTCCTGGAGCCATGTGAGGCACGTTTTTTTATGGACGCGCACTTTTTATTTCACATCTTGTGGACTGTAGAACCAAAAAGCACCCACTCACTGCAATGATGACGCTTAGGAGAGCCAGGACAATTTTTAATATAACTCTGATTGGATTCGTCTGAAAGAAGAAAGTCATATACACCTAGGATGCCTCGAGGGTGAGTAAAACACAGGCTAATTTTCATTTTTGGGTGAACTATCCCTTATTCGTAAATTTGTACCTCATATAGTACGAACACACAAATGTTCATTGGTGTAATCACATCAGAAACAAAATCCCAGTCTTCCAGTCTTTTCAGTTGATGTACGTCCATGTTGTCCCACTGCACTAAAATATTTGTTTAAAAATGTTTGCTAGCTGGTTAGATGGCCTTGAGTTCTGAATCGCAGTGATTGGGCAACACTGCTGACTGTTATAGGTGTTATGAGCTTGTAGGAAGAAGGTTGGAAAATCCAACCCTAAAGTGCAAATACTGGCATCGGCGTTCCTCAACAGTAAGCTGGCTGACCGTCTCCTGAGGTCTCGTCTGCGTGCCGTTCAGAACAGGACGGAAACAATCTCTCCTGAGGAATTTCTCACCATCATCAGCGCTCAGAGGGAAGGAGAGAACAGATGAATGTGAAGAGGAGGAAAAACCAACAGCAGACTGAAGAGGCCGGTCAGTGGGACTGATGTGCTAATAAAAGCTGCGTAAGCAACATCACATTCAAACAACACTGCAAATAACTCTCATATTTGATAATCATGACAGTCACATTCTGGCTTTTGTGGATTCAAAAACTACTTGATCAGCAGTTAACTAGCACTTGAATTGTCTTTTACATTTTTAGGATTTAACTGAATCAAGGGATACATGATGCAACCACAATGCTGTAATTATAGGTGGGAAACTGGATTTTCTTTTAGGTCTGGTGTTCTGATTACAGATGGAAACTAATTGGTATTTGTCATAAAGTTTTATTTGTGAATTATCGTGTATTTTACATATTTTTGATGAAACAGCTTGTGACTTCTGACCTCAAAAGTAGGAAGTTGCCAGAAGGTGAAATGTCTATAAAAAAAAGTGTGTAAAGTTTATCACAGCAGACAATAGTGCAGCGATGAGTCACTTTTCTTGAGACATAAATGTATATAAACACTGCTCTCTTTGACGACAATCAGAATTTCGACAGAATGGAAAAAATTGTGCTCGCATTTTTGTGGTTTATTACCTGTCTAGAGAGAGAGAGAGAAAAAACGTTGGCTGTCAAGTATCACAACACACAGTTGTTCTCTATATAGCATTTTTATCATTTTACTGACGAACGTGGCCTAGCTCTATCTAGTGCTGTTGAACTCATGCTTGTTGCGCTGTGTGTGTACAAACCGATGGACTTCCTCAGGACACACTTGTGCTCAAGCTTGATTTGTGAACTTTGAATCTTTGAGTTTTTGGATTGTAATATGAACAGTTAAAAATAAGCATTAATTAGCAATGCTGGGGAACTCTCTGCTTTTCTAAACATTTGGGCTGGTCCTGTCAGTAGGGCTTCAGCAGACGGGACGTCAGAGGGTGAACCCCAATGATCTCATCAAGCCGTCATCCAGCTCTTTCTGAAATCATGTCCAATCAAGCAGTCATCTGTGGCAGACGTCCTGCGACTGACTTAATGTGCACATCCAACCCAAACCCACTTTACAGTACGAACTCACTTTTCACGTGACAGATCCATGCTGTTTGCAACCTTCTTAGAAGACAAGCCAAAGAAAACTCATACATGAGTACTTTTTAATATCTTCACCCACCAGTGTCTTAAACTGTGCTCATTTTGAGATATTATCAAAGTTATCCAAAAAAAAAAAAAAAAAAGCAATCTTTTTTTATTTATTTCTACTATGAAATTTTAGGAGAATCAAACTTTGAAACATAACCAAGAGCTCGATTAACTATTGTGAGCAATACAGATTTTCCTCTGGGAAGCTGCAAGACTTGAGGCTTTTGAAATGAAGTTTTCAGTCCCACAGCCTCTTTCCGCACCTCCACCAACACCCTCATTTGTCTGATTTATATTGGAGGCAATGAGGCCCCGCAGGGCCCCTGAGAGAGATTTATCCCCTGTGTGAGTCAGTGCACTGCTGTACCTCCATCTAATTACCCCTCCACACTCAGCCACCCAACACAGCCAATTACAGTCCTATTACACCGCGCTACTTACCGCTCAAGACAAAAGACTACTAGTCACAAAGAGACGAGCATTTTAAGCTAAGTTTCTGGGTTTGATATTGTTTGGAGAGGTTGCTTCGAATGAAGAAGGTAGTAGTTTGTAAAGCCAGTGCTGCTGAAGCATGCTAGCCAGAGGCTTTGATTGAACTACAGGCCATTTCCTTCTCAGGCTTCCTCAGAAAACATACCACATAATAACCAAGCTCTTCAGAGCAACTTTTGGCATTTACAATACAACGGTGTCCTTCTTAATAGCATGCAAAGTAGTTCCGCATTGTTTTGCAGTGGACTCTCCAGTCGTTTCTTATTTTTTGGAAACAGTGGCTGTGATGAGCATTTTGAAGTGAAGTTATGGATGTTGGATGAGCCTAGTGTTGACATGAGTGCATGTTTAATGTGTTTCCTCTGTAAAGCTGGCCAGGCCTCTCTGAGGAGGTGAAAGCACTGATTCCGGCCAAACACTAGAAGAAGGATTCACTAGAAAGGCCTTTTTAAAGAAATGGAATCAGGCGTCCTGCTATATGGTTGATTTTCTGCATGTAGAACTTCCCTAACAAGATGAAGAAAACCATGCATGCTCACAATTTACAAGTATAATTGGCTGTAGGTTGATCCCCAAACCCCGCCCACCATCCCCACCCCCACCCAATCACAATCACTTAGCGTAAACAGAGCGCAGACCCCAGTAGCTAATTTCCTCTGTCCTATTTCCCTCGGCAACCACTTCACTTCAATTTGTTAAGACGTCTTATTAAATGTGCCGGACAAAGTGGACGGCCCTGGCATTTCAGTGAGCCAGTAAACAGGGTCAGAGTTGAGCTGGGGGCTGGTCGTGATTACGTGTTTTGATTGGCGTAGCAATTAGCGATCATTGTCTTTGTGTGTTATTAGTTGAAGCGATCGCCGATAGGCTACACTTCTATATCCTCTGTTGATTTGTTGTGTACAACGAATTACATTTACCTCGAACTTTTACATGCCGCTTGTGCTGAAACCGGATCGAAACAGCCTGCCGCGCTTTCGTGTCGCGGCTGTGCCAGCGTCTCGTAAAGTTGCCACGTCCTGTAAAATTCTGAAAGGGATACTTATTAGGGCTTTATGCATTAGTGAACTTTATTTTATTAGTTTTTAACTCCTCCCGCGGGGGTCTGCAAGCTGCCGTTGTATTTTCAGACCGCTCTTTATTTGTCATTACGCTGCCTTCCCCTGTTTACTGTCCCCAGCTTCACCCCCTCCGGCCTGCGCTCTCCCCCTCATTGAGAGTGAAATGGCCTCGCTAGGGCACCCTACACCTCATCAATCATCCAGTCCTTCATTTGCCTGCTCGCAAAAGCCCAATTTTCATTTTCCACGTGCGCCCCCTTTCCTGCAATTATATGCACGCTTGTCGTCCGAGCAGCAGTGTATGAAACACTATTGCAATTCGTTTGGCCATTTGAGAAACAATTTAGCATGGGCAATAGTGCTTGTTTGTGGATTCTGGATGAATTGTAGCAGTTTATTGAGGGCTATTTACGGCCGAGCTGCTGATCGTTATGAGCAGAGTGACTTTGGAGCGTGTCCTTGCCCTTTGAAAGCCAGATGTCAGGATGTGTCTCACTCATCAGATGAGATGTTTGGTGGACGATTATTGCCATTTTTACGTTAGGCAAGTTGCATGTGTAGACGCATACAATATATATGGCCAGTCATAAGTAGCACGGATATATTTGTAGCAATATTTGTAGCCAAAAATACATTGTATGGGTCAAAATTATCGATATTTTTTAATGCCAAAAATCATTAGGATATTAAATAAAGATCATGTTCCATGACGATATACTTCGTTTTGATTAGTAATATGTGTTGCTAAGAACTTCATTTGGACAACTTTAAAGGCGATTTTCTCAATATTTAGATTCTTTTTGCACCCTCAGATTCAAATATTGTCCTATCCTAACAAACCATACATCAATGGAAAGCTTATTTATTCAGCTTCCAGATGATGTATAAATTTCATTTACAAAAAATTGACCCTTATGACTGGTTTTGTGGTCCAGGGTCACATATAATGAAAGACCTGCCAATATATGTGGGTTTGCCGCAATGAAATTGCTGCCATATTGTGTAAGGCATATCAAGGCTTTGTTTGGCAGAGCTGATATTACAGTTTCATTCAGGCAGCAAAGCTCAATTCTCGATGCCACGATTGCTCATTGTCAATGCAGCCTGAACACACTGTGAAATAATCACTCGTGCTGACGTATGTGTTGATTTACCGGGAGATTTGGTACATGTATGTAATACTGTATTTAATTTCATGGGTTTGTCAGTGTAAATGCAAAATTTTGTCACTTAGTCTTGATGGCTCACACATGCACACATGACGTAAATACGATACTGTAGTTTTGAACTAGGACTCCAAAATCCAAAGTTCTGGAGAAGGTGGGTCATTTGATCCTGTCAGTCATAAAAGTATATATGAAGAGTTCCAATGCAAAAGCCTCTAAAAGCCATCTTGGTCAAAAATGAGATAATGATGAAGAGTGAATGCTTTACACACATAGTATATGTTCATCAAGTACTTTCACTTCAAATGCGCTTAATCCCAGCCTCAACCCATTCAGAAGTACCAGTACTTACATAGAAACCTATACATAGTAGCCAGAAATGCTAATTTTAAAGAAAAACGTCAGACATATAGAGGCTTTTCCATCTGAAAAATTAAACGTTCTCTATGAATTTTTCCAAACTTACAGAATCTACGTAATTAATCACTATTACCTTTTTCAGAAACTGGACCACACTGCTCTAACACCCATCACCAGCTACTCACCCACCAGTGAAGAACAGAAACACGAGAGAAAACATCTTGTGAATTAACTTTTCAGGTGAGTATTTGAATTCTTTTTTTATTTAATATTTGAAATATATTTGAAATATGCGATGCATTGAATTAATTGCTGCTTACCAACTGTATGACTGTTCTTGAGTTTTTCCAATAGCCAGCTGTTAATACATATTAATTAAGAATTCAGAGGAAAATGTTACGATTTACATATATCTGTAATTGTGTAAATGTGGTTTATTTTGCAGATTTGACGTGATATATTGCGTGATACTACTTGATATCACTACTTGATATAGCATCATAAGATATATTTATAGTATTGTGACACATACTTATACTTTGAGAAGCGTGAGATAGTTGCATTTATTTATAAGTGCAATAGCATATAATTTGTGTGTGGGGGGGAAAATTATTTGAATCTCGAAAATTATTTGCATCTTGTTTCGTGTTCGTAGAGCTATCCGGACGAAGCCCTTTCCAGGCCCGTGTGCTGGTGTGTGAGTCAGTGTGTGTGTGTGTGAGTCATTACTCGGCCAAGACTGAGTCACTGCACAAACGCCGCTCCCGCTCACGGATGGGATGGATGTGAGGAACGGGACCCGTCTCTCTCTGTGGTGGAGGTAAGAGCATCACCCTCAGTGGTGTCGGTTTACAGCTGAGCGCCTGCAGACGGAAACTCAAAATAAACACCTTTCTGACGTCTCGTAAAGGAAAAACACGCAAGTTGTATGTGGATGTCAAACATTAACCTCCAGTCAGACACTCGCTGAAATAATGACGTGTTTTCCCACACAAAAGTGTCTTTACACCACAATGACAGTGAGATTTCATAATGGCATTTATTCACAATCATGTTGTATGGCTTTCTTCCTTGTACAACAAGAGCAGATGTTTATCAGAACGTTCTTCAAACTGTGAAAGCAAAACTTAAGGTTTTTCATATGTACGGAAAACAGAATACAGGGACAGGACTGTGGTTTTCTGCATTAGCTGTTGAGTTGCTCAGTGATATTTTAGCTCTGCACTGAGAGCTGTGACGGCGGCTGAAGCTGCAGCTGTGTGTGCGACACATCTGAAGGCTTTCTGGCCTCCAGCTGCCGTCCAGGAGTGTGTCGCTCCTGCCTTCAGGATACAGACAATTAGCTGTTTCAGCTGAGTTATGAAGTGCTAGCTTCCTTTTCTTCTGGAGCGAATGCTGCTAAAGTGTGTCTTACGGATGTCGGAGAGTAGTATCTGTAAGACCAGTATAAGCTGAAGTTGTGTTTAACTTGCTCAGAGTGTGTGTGTTTTCTGCCATGTGTAGACGGATTGCTCCTCTGCACGGCTCTGACAGGCGGCCTGCTAAACAGCATTCACATGAGGGAAAGCTGGCCGTAGCCCATTTATTCCAGCTCGGGTAATAACCCCGCATCTGGGCATTCAGTGCTGACCAGCGCTTGGGGGAGACCACACACACACACACACACACACACACGGCCAGAGATCGGATGTGACTGTTGGTGGATGGGTCTATGCAAAGAACTTGTTGACACTGTCCAGGTCTCAGAAAGCCTATCATGAAGCCATCTTTCATGAGGTCTGCGGTCTGAACTATATGGGTGTCATTTTGAGAAATCTGAGCGACACTTCTTTATGACATACTATGTATTTATTCTTTTATAGAAAATCTCATCATTATTTGGAGTGATAAGCATTACATATGTGACCCTGGACCACAAAACCAGTCTTAAGTCTCTGGGGTATATTTGTAGCAGTAGCCAAAAATACATTGTATGGGTCAAAATTATTGGTTTTTCTTTTATGCCAAAAATCATTAGTATATTAAGTAAAGATCATGTTCCATAAGGATATTTTGTCAATTTCTTACCGTAAATGTATCAAAACTTATTACTTAGTAATATGCATTGCTAAGAACAACATTTGGACAACTTTAAAGCGATTTTCTCAATATTTAGATTTTTTTGCACCCTCAGATTCCAGATTTTCAAATAGTTGTATCTCAGCCTATGCTAACAAACGAAAGCTTGTGTGTTCGGCTTTCAGATACATCTCAATAAAAAAAAAAAAAAGATACTTAAGACTGGGTTTGTGGTCCAGGGTTGTCTATTATTACTTATACTATGAACACATTTCTAAACCTACACTGCCGGTCAAAAGTTTGGGATGAGTATGATTTCAATTTTATTTATTTTTTAAAGTTTCTAATGCTCAACAATGCTGCATTTATTTGTTTTCATTTATAAGTTTTCTCTGTGAATCTATGTTAAAAAGTAATTTATTGATGTGATCAAAGCAACTCCAGTGTTCAGTGTCACATGATTCTTCAGAAATCATTCTAATATGCTGATTTATTATCAGTGTTGAAACTGTTGAGCTGCTTAAAAACATTTTGGAACCTGTGATACTTTTTTTAAGATTCTTTGATGAATAAAAAGTTCAAAAGAACAGCATTTATTCAAAATAGTAATCTTTATAAGTCTTTACTATCACTTTTTATCAATTTAACACATCATTGCTGAATAAAAGTATTAATTTCTTTCAAAAAAAAGAAAGAAAAATTACTAGCAGTAATTACAGCAGTGTTAAAAAGATTTAAATTTTCAGTTGAATTTTTGATTTACTGAAAAAAGCATCAAACTTTTCAACGGCAGAGTATGTTTAGGGGGTTCGAGTTTTGAATTATACTTTATTATAACATGCTACGGACATGAATGATTCCTCAAATCATGCAACTTTTTGAGGCGAGGTGTGCTGTTTCATAAGTGATCATGTTTATATGATTTTAAACCGACAAAGGGTCAAAAACCAGATTTTACTCTTTCTCACACATCCTGGAGAGCCTTGAGATGAGCCTAAACAAACATGTAGAGATACAGCAAACACCAGCGCTCAATGCATATGCAATATTTGTGGACCCTAGCTCCATGACTGCTGTCAAAGCTGATTTTCTTGGCTCCGCAGAGCCGCGTGGTTTTCTAATGAGAGACGTGTGACCACCTAGTCAACAGTATCTTATGCGTGTCCATGCTGAAGGTTCCCCTGCGTGTTTATGTAGCAGTAATTGTGGGCTGATAGGACAGGTGGGGGGAGAGCTGCTGTTTTGCCAAACGTTCCTCTGTTAATCCAGAGTTAGAAAAACTAGACCCGGCCTGACCCCAAGCCTCGGCCCCAATCAGCGTCAGCCGATCATAACTCTCAACTGTCCTGTGTGTTTTTGCCCAAACCTGTCAAAATATCCTTCTCTCTCCCTGTCAGACGTGTCGAGGTGATGGCAACAAGACCTTGGCTGTAATTTCCAGAAATCTGTCGAAATTGCTTAAGTCTTAAATTATCTTTAATTGGCCCCTGAGTTGGGTTACAGCGGGTTGCTTCCAATCAAAAACTCTACTCGCTTCCAGCTGTGTAACAATGGCCAAATGAGTGCTTACCAACATCAGAACCATTGCCAAAGGTTACCAGGGATGAATTTGCTCACTGCCATGTTTATTTTGGTAAACGGTTGTGGCGCGGCCCATCTGTAAGGCTCAATAACCGCACACCCGTAGGACAATGCAGTGCATTTGGAAGGATTCCCGAGGCAGAGATGATTTTATAGCTTATAACTCTGAACCGATGTCATTGGAGAGGCCGAACCATGTGGGAGAATTAGCCAGGACATTTTCTCAAAGATTAAAGACAGGGGCCCTTTCAAATTTCACCTTGTTTCTTCACTACAATCCCTTTAATGCCCGGATCAACTGCAACCTGAAGCTCTGGAGCAAGCCAGTCTTGTCGTTCTCATGGCAGAGTTGTGTTACCTCAGCGGCTCTGTTCACACGTACAGCACAGGCTAGTGGCGAAAGTCCAGAAGACACTTGTTTTCAGTCAGAGATCTTCAACAGAAGTGGCTATATCCAACAATGCAGCAAGAAGACAGTGGAGCTAACATGACTCGTTTCCAATGAGATGTTGTAGGTGAGTGATTTACATGGAGGTTTCCTCCAGCATCCCATCTCTACCTTAATGACCATTTTATTCTGAAGTATTTTAAGTAGTCAGGTAGGTTCAAATCATGTCTCTGTGATGAACAGCAAGGCAAATATACTTATTTATCCAAATATGTTTTCCTTTATCCCATTCCATCCATCCATTCTCCAAACTGCTTGTCCTATGTAGGGCCCCTGTCCCGCATCCCTAATTCACTTGTCCAGAACCAGAGCATCGGGTCTTGAACCAGGGAGGCAACAGTGCTACCCGCTTATTACTCATTAAGGCTGCTTTCACACTTAGTTTGAATGCTTTGTCCAAACCCAAGTTTGATTGCTCCCCCCTCTTCCTGTTGGATGTGTTCACAGTATATTTTCTTCATTACAAACTGAAAACTACATTTTCGTCATCAACGGGACAGCAGTTTACCCTTGTTTCTAGGTACCAACAATGCTGGAGAAGACTCATTTTTATACTTTGGTTTTTAAACCAGCACTTGCATCGCTCTGCTGTAAATGTCCTAAATTACATGGGAGTCCATTTCTGCTAAAGGCAAAATCCCACTTGTCAGGAGAACACACACAAATCGTACATTATCAATAGTGGTTCACTTCTACAATTTAGTGTGATTGCACCCAAGACCTCCTTTTTAAGGCAGACTTGGATACGGTTCATGGGTGCACACTCAAAAGTTTGGAAAAAAGCTTTCACATCATCCAACCGAACCAAACTCTGATGTCAAATGAACCTGGGTGTGCACCAAAAGTGCTTGTGTGAAAGCACCCTAAAGGAACTCATACTGCAAGAAATGACCTTCTTACTTAGGATTTTTGTCTTGTTTTCCAATATACCGAAACATTCTTGAATCAAGATGCATTTACTTGAGAAGCAAAATGACTTAAAATATTTAGTCTTGTTTTATGAAAAAATGTGTGTGTTTTTCTTAAAATGAGAATAAATATCTGTCAATGGGGAAAGAAAAAATATATTGTTTTCCCTTTGAATTTAGGTTAGTTTCTTACCCCAGTGGAAGATTTTTTTAAGCAAAAGCTAATATGAGGATTATTTTTCCAGAAAACAAGACTAAGGGCCAGTTTAGTAAACAGGGCAAATTAGCGTGAGAGCGCAATTCCAAAACAGCGCCCAGGGGGTGGAAATTTTTGCAGGTAATTTACTAACAATGCGCAAATTAAAGAACACAGTCGCAACATCTCATTTACATATTGACCAACGCAATATACCAAGCGCAACGTAAATTAGAGCAGTCGCAAATAAAGAAATAAAGAAGCCATAGTACGTTGAAAAGAACCGGAGGCTAAAAAATGCTAGAAGTTGCAAGAAGTTTTGAAGTTTAGCAAATTAAAAATAACATGGCTTGGCAAATGATATTTTCATGTTCTTGCATTCCAAATAAATCCTCTCCCTTCTACCCTTCTCTCTGTTCTCTGCTGTGTTTCCTCCTAGCAACAATAACTGCAGCCATTTCAAGCGCAAAATAGTTTAAGACATGCTTTTTTTGGGCGTTAAATAATGGCGCAAATGCCAGTAATTTGACGAGCGCAAACATTAATAAAATGCGTTGCGTGATTCATTTAAATACTCTACTCCAATAAATTTTGCGTCTGAAAGGAAAACTCCTAGAAATGCTTCTTCGATAAGGTCAGGCGCCAAAATAATAAATTGCCTTTTCAGTGCTAATTCGTCACTGTGCGTCTTTAGTAAAACCTGATTTTACAATTTTAACGCCAAAAGACAGTTTGCGCTAGCGCAAGCTGTTAGTAAAACTGGCTCTTAAGTAATTTTGCTTCTCAAGTAAATTCATCTCGATTCAAGAATGTTTAGATATTTGTTCTAGAAAACAAGACAAAAAACTACATAAGAACTTTATTTCTTACATATATATGTAATTATACTGCAAAATAAAGATGCATGGTAAACATGCAAGTTATGTACTAAATTCAACTGATGTGGGGTATAAAATTGAGCATATCGGCGGCCAGAATTCAATTTTTTTGGGTCGTTAGTATACATTAGTTGTACTATTTTGTGTGGCATAATGTGTAGCTGTAATCCTTTAAGTTCCAAATAAAAACAGAATCACATGATCTTACGAGAAGCACCTTTCATTTGTAAGTTGTTAATTGACTGAATAAGCGGGGGATGATTGTGTGTTATGTGGTGTACTGTATGTCTCTGTGTTTGCGTCCCTCCCCTCTGTGTGTCCAGGTGGAGCTTTCTCATGAGAACGGTCCGTCCCGTTCTGTCTCACTTATCCCTGCCTCTCTGGTGCTTCAGCAAACAGCAGCGCTGCATGGGCCGTATTGATCTGATCACCTCTGTTTGCCTTGAGTCCCGCAGTACTGATTTAGCTGAGCGGCTCTGCGTTTGTGTCATTAACTATGGGTGGCCATGGACTTTGATTATAGGAAGTGCCCGAGGGCTCGGGACAAAGCAGTCAGAGACTGATCCATCACAGAACCGACACACTGTTTTGTCCCAGAGATCTGGAGCGTTACTGCTTGATCCATTCAGTTCAGCAGCTGTTCTGATGCTCTCAGAGCCCTTGCTCTTTCACAGTTAAGGAGACTTTGGGCAGTTCTTGCAACAAGTTTTATTAGTTCAGTCTTTTTTCAGAACTGTTTTAGAAAATGGAATCTTAGCTAAATTGAAGACATTTTGTCATAATCACCAAAATAGCACTTTCATTACACTAGGGGAAAAATATTTGACATTTCATGTCCAGTGTTTTTAGCATTACTGTTTAACTGGTGCTTCTCTCTTAATCTCTTATCTAAACACTCATGTTTTGTCATAAACCAATGAAATAATTTATTTAATTTTTTTTAGATTACAAATACAAAAAATGTACAATATACACGTATGCCACATGTGAGCCCACTTCCAGGGCTTGACGCTTACCTTTTTCCCAAGAAGCAAAATTTAGGAGCGCATTAAAAAAAAACTTAGGGGTGCAATGCAAATTTTTCAAACTATGTGTTTTAGCTAATAATAAGGGGATATAAGGTGACATTACAAGCACAATTATTTAATTGATCAGAATACACAAAGTACACAAGGTTTTTAAATAATTTTGCTTCAGACTCTATTTAATAGGCTAATTATGTAATTATTTATAGACCTATTAAATTGTATGTACATTAGATATGTGACGGTATCAAATTTTCACAATAGCCGTTGAGGCTTTTGTCACGGTATATGGTTTTATCACAATATATAATTTAGTAAGTGAAAAAAGTGTTGTCCTCCTAACAGGTTAAAGAACTTTATTAAACATCTTTTACTAAAGAAAGATTTTATTTAAAAAAATACACACAAATATAAAGTAAACAAGTGTTTCAAGCTTAGAGTGCAAAAGATTAAAGTTCAAATGAACAAAAGAACAATAAGTAACACTTTACAAAAAGGTCCCATTAGTTAACATTAGTTAAAGCAGGTTAACAATAACTAACAATGTGCAATAACTAATTGTTGCAGTAGTTAATATTCTTTGTTTCCGCTGATTAATAAAATTACAACTATGGTAACACTTTATTTTACGGTTACACCTATTAGTTGCTTATTAGCATGCATATTACTAGAATATTAGGCATGTATTAGTGCTAATTAAGCATATATTAATGCCGTATTCTACATGACCTTATTCTACATCCCTAATCCTACCCAATACCTAAACTTACTAACTATTAATAAGCAGCAAATTAAGAATGTATTGAGGGAAAAGTCGTAGTTAATAGTTAACAAGTGTTACCTATTCTAAAGTGTTACCACAACTATTCATTGTTAATGTTATCTCCATTGAATAATATTAGCAGACACAACTTTTGATTTCATGATGTATTATTAAAAGTTGAAAGTAACATGAACTAAGATTAATAAATGCAGTCATTGTTATTTCATGTAAACTAATGTTTCTGCAGTCTCTCTGATCTTCTTTATCTTCCTATCTCCTGAGACTTCACTTATTTTAGGTCCTTTAGACCTCAGTCCATTATAGTCCTTAATTTTTTTTTCTCAGTTGTATTATGTTACATTGGTCCCACTTTATATTAGAAACACTTGATTCCGAATAGCTGTGTTAAATTATGTCACAACTAATTGTCACAACCCATGTTTGTCCATCCAGAAGTTTTTGTGGATTTTTGTGTACTGTACTTCAATCCTTCACTGCCTCGCTTGACATCCACCCTGAGTAATGTCCACTTAGCTCCCTTTTGGCTTCTGTCCTGTGTGAAAACGAGTGATTTTACACACTACTGTATTAGCCGGCTCTTGTTCTTCAGATGAGTGCAGATTGTGACTCTGTCTGCTGCTGGCGTTCATCCCAGTCTCTGCTGAGATTAGGGCCTGTCCGTTGCGGATGAGAGCGTCATGCCACAATGACACAGTGATGACAGAAGGGTGCGGAAGGGATTAGTCCAGTGATCTCAGACAAGCACAGCAGGAATCTGTGTGGCGGAGAAGTGAGATTCCTGTCTGTAGTACAAGCTGCTGTGGCGTTTACATCAGCTACTTTCTACGGCACCATTGTAACGCACATGAAATTTCTTCAGTGACTGATTTAACATGCCCCGAATGAGCAGCAGCTCCACATGACTCACATGAAGTGCTTGGAAGTTGCAATCAGCGTTGGGTAACGCATTACAAGTAATGCAAAATTAGATTACTTTTTTCAAGTAACTAGTAAAGTAACATGACTTTATTGCATAATTACAATGAAAAAGCTGAGATACCTTTTCAAATGAGTAATGCAAATTGCTTTTTGTCATTTATTCACTGACAGCTCTCCTGTCCCGTGTTGAGAGAAATTGGGAGTGATGTGCAGAGGCACTTCCTTCATTTCACCTTTGGTGTCTTTACAATGGCCAAATATAACTTTTGTTATTAAACAACAAAAAACAAGCCCAACAAAAAGTTACGCAAAAGTAACGTATATCATTACTGTCCGTAAAAAGTAACTAAGTAACACAAGTAGTTACTTTTTTATGGAGTAACGCAATACTGTAAGGCATTACGTTTAAAAGTAACTTCCCCAACACTGGTTGCAATATAGTAACATTTTGCTAAGTTACTAAAACAATAGACTAATTTCGGTGTTTGCAAACAGTGATTATATTTTTTGTGGGCGGAGCCTATCTGGTGGCAGAAAATTACAGTTTTATAGTAGCGGTCTATGGAATAAATAATAAAAAAGATAATATTTCAAAAATTCGTACATTTCTCGCAATTCTGATAGGAAAAAATCAACTCGCCATTCTCTCTTTTCCCCTCGGCTCAGAATCATGAGTTTATATCGCACACTTCTGGCTTTTTTTCCTCAGAATTGACAAACTCGCTATTGTTGCGTTAAATCGAGTTATCAAGTCAGAACTAGGAGATAAAAACCTACATTTGCGAGAAAAAAAGTCAAAATTGTGAGATATAATAGGTAAATGTTATGTAAAATGTATTAATAAATATATAAATAGTAGGTTTAAATATGTCTGCATATGTAAATACACATTATGTAAACCTATTGTTCAATTCAAATTTATAAGTTCAAATTTATCAAAGTAGGGTAATCATAGCAGGGTTTATCCATGGTTTGTCCATTTAAATGGACAATGGCGTCTTTGACAACAATATTTTATAAAAATGATATGCATTCGTCCAAAGGCACAATAATTGCATTCGTCCAAAGGCACAATAATACATTTTTTAATTGTAATCCATGGATTTTACCCGTTTCCCTCCACTTTTCTGTTTTTCTGTCAGTGCAATAACTGACGTCTACTCTGAATTGGTCTATATGCGGTGCAAAGATCTAGCTTTCCTCTGTTCTAATTCAGCCATCTATTTTTTATTCCTTCAACAGAGCACCTGTGTAGCAGTGAGAGCATCTCAAATGAGAGGTGCTCCTCATAAACCCCCACTGACAGACACGTGTCCATCATTACGGCCTTATTACAGACGGGGTCAGAGGTCACGCCGCTGGCCAGATGACAGTGCGCTGTCAGGGCAGCTAATTGTAGGCCTGTAGTGCTGTCATGTGATTATCACATTAGTTCTTGAGGAGATGGAGGGCTTGTGTTTCATGATCTCATTGTGACATGAACAATGCCCTCCATTCGATTTGAGAGAGTCGATAACGTCTCCTTTAGATCTCCATGCTGGAAACTAGGGGTCACGTTTCGGTTTACGTGACTGATCATGGTTATTATGCTCGGGCTGTTAAACAGTTGAATACAATTATTAGTTAATTTCGTTAACGATAACTATGACGAAAAATGTTTGTCCAAAAAGTTTTTCCCCTGACTAAAACGAGACGATTATGAGATGATAATAAGGTCATTAAACGATAACTGAGACTTTATCAACATGCAATATTGTTGACGAAAAAAGACTAATATGTAGTTAAAAGAACAAAAACGGTAACACTTTAGAATAGGGAACACTTATTAACTATTAACTACAACTTTTCCCTTAATAAATTCCTAATTTGCTGCTTATTAATAGTTAGTGCGGTAGTTGTTAAGTTTAGGTGTTGGGTAGGATTAGGGATGTAGAATAAGGTCATGTAGAATACGGCATTAATACGTGCTTAATTACTACTAATAAATGGCTAATATTTTATTAATAGGCATGCTAATTAGCAACTAGTTAAGAGACCTTAAAATAAAGTGTTACCACAAAAACTTTACCAAAACCTTTTTATTTTTGATGAAAAAAGTGGAGCCAAAACATTTCAGACTTCTGTACAAGACTCCATTATGCGAGCGTTCATGATTGCGCGTGCCAGATATCAAGAGCTCAAATCCCCCAGTCAGAGCTTTTCTGTTAAATGAATACGTACTTTAGTCTGTTTGCCAGATTGCATAAAGCAAAAAGCCAGGCAGAGGCGCCATGGTCTGAAAACACCAACATATAGTACTGTACAAGTAAGCTGGAGTTCAGCGATCTCCATTTTAGGTATTCTGCTTAAATGAAAGTGTTGTTTAGCCAGTCTGTGTTTTGTCATCTCGACTGTATTGTTTGCGATTGTGGTTTGCTGATTGTAACGTTACTTACTCAACCTCTGTGCGGCAATAAGTCTTTTGCCATTGTTTTAAAAGAGAAACATTAATGCAATTTGAAATTATTGAAAATACTATTAGGAATTTCTCTGTTGTAGTATTTGAGAGTAGGTTTTTTTACACCAGGTTTCATAACGTAGACAGGGCGAGTGTATATCTAAAGTCTTTGGTGTTTATTTAGACTCTAGTTGATATCCTGTTATAAATCTGTACACTAGATGAGGTAAAATAAACTCTGTATTTGAGTCAATATTCTGTTGATTTGTGCTTATTGGTGCAAGAGAAACTGCTGTTGAAATGTAAAAAATAAATTTCCCAAATAACAATCATTGCAATAAAAATTTAACCAAATAATAATTTTTATTATTTTAATCATTATACAGTAAGATGAAAATATGATAAAAATGTGTAAGTTTCCACTTACTAAAACTAGACTAAAATGCTCAGACATTTTGTCGACTAAAAATTGGTCAAGTTGACTAAATATGATAAAAACTAAAAGTTACATTTGACACAAGACTAAAGGTCATTGCACACTGAGTCGGGAATTTGCGTCTGAAATTTTTGATAGGAAAGGATGACGAATGCAAAAAACCCCGGAAAAACGACAATTTTCGTGTGCGTTTTTTCCGTTTTCCGTATTCTTCATCCTTTCCCATCAAAATGCTTGCTACGGATGCGAAAACGCAGAAAATCAAACCTGATCCGAATTTTTTTATGACGGACAAAATTTTCGGAGGCAGTGTGTAAACGTGATTGACACAATGTGAGATCGTATTTATTTTTCAACATGCGAAACTTTCGGACTCAGTGTGCAATGATCTTAAGACTAAGACTAAATTAAAAATAGCTGATAAAATTAACACTAAATAAAATGACTTCACAAAGTGTGCACTTTGCTGTTGTTTAACTGCTTTTTATTTTAAAAATCAACATAAACTAAATGTTTCGTGATGCATTCCTGTGCAGAACTCACTGCTGTGATATGAGGGTTTTGCATGTGGTTGGGCTGCTAAGACTTTCTGAGAGGTACCCAGCTAACAGGAAATGTTCTCAGATTGTCCTTTTCAGAACTCGTTGAATAACATTCAGTATTGACAACAGAACATTCTCACAACACTTCAGAGTGATAGAATGTAATGTTTCTCTAACGTTTGCATAGCTAAGAAACGTTCCTAATGTTTTGAACATTTAAAAAAGCATTCAGAAATAACATTTTCATGTCAGTTTCAAACTGACAAAATGGAACCTTGGCATAACAAAGAACGTTCTTTTTTAAATATAAAAATGGGTGTTTTAAATGTGGAGAGAACATTCAAATGTAACAATCTTATAACTTTTCAAAATGACAGAATGGAATGTTTCTCTAATGTTCACGTAACTAAGAAGAAACATTGTTAATACATTAAAAAACTGGACGTTTTGAACATTTAACATTTTCATAACTTAATGGGAATGTTAGTCTTTTTGTTAGCTGGGTAGTTATTATGCTGCAGTGCAGTTGCTGCTAGCGATTTACTAGCTGGTCAAGTGCCCAGGTCTCTCTTTTAATGTACAGTATGGGCATTTTCCACTCATTTTTTCATCTGCCAAGCAAAAATCTGAGTTGTGACAGTTGTGAAAGTCACAGCATATCTCATGTCTGCAGTACAAGCGGTGTGGAAGTTTAACACCTGGGGTTAGGAGTTTGTTCAAATCAATTCAGTGCTAATTCAATGGTAATAATGAAGCTTGACTTATAATGAAGGTATAAGAGGGAGAGACTGGTTAATGATGCAGTAATCTCTGTGTTCCCACATGTATCGCTGAGTTGCCACGAAGATCAGGTGTCTCTGTGATGCTATTATACATAACAACTGCGTGTGAGAGAGAGATCTGACTGCAATCACATAAGCAGCAGTTTCAGTGAGTGTCACTAACCAGGATGCAGCGGCCGAGAGCGGTATTTGACATTCCAGCGCTATCAGTTTGACAGAATAACATGTTTACTCTGCAGACGCCATTAATCGATAAAGTACAACTTCCTTAATTGAAATCTTGACCAAAACACATTCCCGCTCTGATAAATAATGTTACAGCTGCTCTGAGGGGCACTTTACATGCTTTACCTTTATGTAAACTATGGGAAAGTTTGGGAGAAACATATAAAAGACTTTAATAAGCATTTTTCCCAGCATATTGACTTACCGAGGGTGTTAATGGGTTTGAGGCTCTCCTGAATCAACGCGAGGTTTGTAATCACACTGGCCAATGCGGACATACCAGCGGTCTAACAGGTGGAGAGATGGGTCATAATCAGTTTCACTTCAGCTACAATATACCATTATAGCATGCTATGGATTAACAAAATCCAAACAGCACAAAGAACATACCTTTTCAGAAAATTATATAAAGAATTATGCAAAATAAATCGAAATGTTTTGTAGTCAAATGCGTAAATGTTTCAGATGTGTCACTTATGAATAATGCATAGCAAAATGTGTAAATAAACACAATACATAGACAATATGTGTGTGTGTGTGTGTGTGTGTGTGTGTGTGCACCTGGTATTCCCGATGTTATAAGGACTAAATGTCCCCACAAGTATAGTAATATCAGAAAATGTTGACCTTGTGGAGACATTACTGTATTATATACTCTGTATATACTGTACATATAGTGTAACAATGCACACACTAACAATGTGTGTGGGGAGTCACACGAGGTCCTCAGTATGTGTGTGTGTGTGTGTGTGTGTATACAGGGATGAACACTAAGGATTTTTCTACTGGTTTAATCCGATTTTTTTACATTTATAAAATAGTTTTTATTGTTTTTGACCCATGTAACCTTGAATTATTTAACATTATTAAAAAAATAAATAAATACAAGGCAGTAATAAAATAAGAACAAATGAACAAATATGCAATAGCATAAATAAATACAACAGACCAAAGATACACATGAAATATTTAGCCTAGTGTTTTACATTTCTAGGCTGTCACATCACTACCTAGCAGTAGGTAGTTTAACCTGTTCAAGTTTTGTTTGTTTGTTTTGCAGTTCACTTAATAGTCCTGTGATAAGAATCTTTGGTTTCACTTTATTTTGATGGTCCCTCTAACACATTCTATTGACTATAAGTAATGTTGCACCTACATTTCTACTGACTCTCATTAGAGTGTTAGTAGTGTATTAGTTGACTGGTAGGGTTAGGGTTAGATTAAGTTGACACGTTCTTGCAAAGTTACTTATAGTCAGTAGAATATCTGTTGGGAGACCAACACAATAAGGAGTTAGCAGATATGAAGTAGACAGTCTACTAATAATCTAATGAGAGTTTATTGACATGTAGTTGCAACATTACTTAGTGTCAACAGAATGTTCAAAAGGGACCATCAAAATAAAGTGTTACCGAATCTTTAAAAGGACTGAAATGACTGCAAATGATATGCATATAAAAATGCTTTGTGCTATGAAGCCTCAGTTTGCAGGTTCGAATGTATGTTTTCACTGAGATTATCAGCACTGAACTGAATGAGTGGTCTTGATGCCGACTCTGTCTGTGTGGCTGCTGAAGCGTGCGCTGATTGAGCTGTAATTAACCTGTAATCAGCAGCACTGCTCTCACAGCTGCTCAGCAGATCTCTGCATCAGTAAACAACAGGCCTCTGTTCAGCTCTTCAGCTCCATGAGGCTTAAATGCTCCTCAAAGACTTCACATGTCGACCCTTTGTTTTAATGACAACAGGGTCAAAGCACCTGTGACACTGACACTCCGAGCACTACCTGTCACTGCAGGTGTGCCCACCATATATATATATATATATATATATATACACTTTAAGAATAAAATGTAAGAAAAAGACTAATAGTAATCCTTGGTAATAGCAATACGTTTTATTTGTAATTTTTGTAGTGCTGTCAAACAATTAATTGCAATTAATCGCATCCAAAATAAAACTTTTTGTTTACATAATATATGTGTGTGTACTGTGTGTGTTTATTATGTATATATAAATACACACACATGCAGTATATATTTTGAAAATATTTACATGTATATACTTTTATACTCTTATATTTTGTATTATATATAAATATATTTAATATATAAACAAATTTTTTCTTAAATATATACATGCATGTGTTTGTATTATATATACATAATAGATATGCACAGTACACACACATATATTATGTAAACAAATCTTATTTTGGATGTGATTAATCGTTTACAGCACTAGTATATAAATACACGCACATGCAGTATATATTTGGAAAAAATAAAAAATAAATATATATATATATATATTTATTTATTTATATTCTTATATTTTATATTATATATAAATATATTTAATATATAAACAACATTTTTCCTTAAATATATATACATAATAGATATGCACAGTACACACACATATATTATGTAAACAAAATGTTTTATTTTGGATGCGATTAATCGTTGGACAGCACAAATTTTTTGTCAAAAATCTTTTCTTTTAGGGATTTAAGAGAAGGCTGTTTTTCATGATTTTTAAGAACATTCCTTTCATAAGATGTGTCATGCAGTTAGAAATTAGGAAGAAAATGCCAGTTATTAATAAGAATTGAATTTTTTAAATGCAGGAGTTTTCATACAGGGCACTTGTTTGCTTCCATTGGACAAATAACATCCAAATAATACTTAAGACCTAAGTAAAATGATTTTTATCCATATATATATATATATATATACTGTATATATGAACTTCATACATCACTTTTGCTCTGGGCACATTTATGGAAAATACAAACAAAATTTGTGGTCCTGCCAGTGAATGTTTGATGTAAAAAGCTGTGGAGCCTTTTATGCAACCTGGCGTCCAGGAGCCTTGAGAAAATATTATGCTTTCCACTGGTTCGAGCTCTTTAGCAGTGCTAAAGGAAAGGCATGAGCCGTAAAGAAAAAACACGTTGAGAAATGAGGGGTCAAATGTCCAAAGTGGGATTTTCGCCACATGAACTGTGAAGATACACACACTCAGTGTGCAGAGGCTGCAGTGCGATCGAGGATTTGAGAGAGCAGAAACACACACAGATCACCCATGTAGCGGGCTGGGCTGGTGCAAACCTCTCACTAATTGGCAGTAGACCTGGGCTTCCTGTCTGAGCTGCATGCATGCATTATGGGAGTGCACTGGCAGAGACTGCACCAGATTCACCGCGTGTGGGGCCACAGTACAGTTATTCCAAGATTGAGAGTGTGTTACAATGGCTGGCCTGTTCATTAGAAAGATGCACCTGAGGCATTTCTAGCTCATACCATTCAATAGGTTTATAATAGAATATGTCCTTCAGCCTCATCATGGTTATTTGTGTTTATTCAGAATGTTCTAACAAAATGCATAATGCAGTCTTTTGAACCATATAAACCTGCAGGCATTTCTACTTCTGCTTGCAATTTTTCACCGTCTCTAGAGGAACATTTTTACCTGGCTGATGGAAATGCAATGGCTGTGTTGGAATGCAATACTTGCTATGACAGTATTGTTTCTAGGAATAAAGAGTTTTTTAATGGAAAATCTTCCTTTCCACCAATGTTTGTGTTTAGACACTGTTCGTATATGGCATAACTTTTGCTTGCTACGCAAGCAACAACCTGCTTTAAAGGCAGTGAATAATGACTTAATTGCTGTGCTGGCAGATTTGTTAAACTACTTGGAATATACCACACCAGTCAAACAGACTGATTATATGTTACCTTTAAGCTGTGTTAATGGTGTTTTTCCCTTTTTGTAGATCAGAGGTCATTCCCATGTCTTCAATTCCTCTATAATGTCTACTTTTGTAAAAAATAAATGCACACAATTTGGCACAATGCGAGGGTAAGTAAATGACGTCAGAAACCAGTTTGAAGAAATTGATTCCAGTAGTCTTGCTGGGTCGTCAGTCTTTTTTTCAGCAGAGGGCTCATGGCAAGCGTGAATGCTTCCTGATCAAATCTTTCCCTCAATGGCCCAGATAGGGCCAGTTGTCCTGTACCTGCCAGAGCCTCTTGATTGATCACGGAGCGTTTCACCCTCAGGAGAACCAGCAGCTCGGGGCATTTCCACATTCAGCCAGATAAATCTTTTATCCTGGTGTGGATCTCCCTAAACGCCCCCTCTTGTTTCCTGTCTTGGCTGGGAGAATGTTATCAGGTGGTTAGCTGGTCCTCCTATTGTCCCCTGGCAGTCCCGTTTGGGGGGTCAAACCGGTTAGCGGTTAGCTCTTGAAACAGCATGGCGTAGAGGGAAAGGTCACGGCCTTTGCTTGGAGTCTCCATCCTTCTTCTGAGCTCCAGGGTCATCTGAGTGCTCCATATGCCCACAGGGCAGCAGGGATGGGCCCACAGATGCTGGAGCCTCCAGGACGGGGCTTTAATAAGTCGGCCGGGCTGACCCCAGTAGGTGGTGTTACAGCTCTAATCCTCTCAGACCCATAAAGCAGCACCCAGCGGCTCTCATCCATTTCAGTGTGGAGCATCACGAGGGCCGAGGGTCCGGCTGATTAGTTCCACTGACCTCAGAGCCGCCGGCTGTTTGGTGCCTTAACTTGGTGCCACCGCCGTGTTTTATTAGCCACTGATGTCATTCCACACCAGTACCACTTTATAGAGATGAGTTGTCGAGTTCGACCAAATGAACGTCAACTTTTTTGTCAAAATCCCATCAAATGTTAACACGCACTTTTGGCACTTTGGGTGGCGTGATGACAAACTTAAAAACGCTGCCAGTGGGTACATCTTTATTGCGAATGGCACTAAAGCACAAAAATTTACTGCTAACATAATTTATTTTCTTTTTCGGCTGCAAGACTTGATAGCCAGTGTTGTGATCACATCAGGGTGAATCCAACAAAACAACTTGGAAAAAGAAGGATTTCTAAGATTTGAATGACATTACTATTTTAATGACATAAGGCTCTTGCTATATTTTCTGTGCACAACACGCAGTTTTCTATTGTGACAAAACATAACAGAAATTTCGGTAACACTTTATTTTAAGGACCAATTCTCACTATTAACTAGTTGCTCATAAGCATGCATATTACTAGCATATTGACTGTTTATTAGTACTTATAAACCACATATTAATGCCTTATTTTGCATGACCATATTTCAGATCCCTTAATCTTACCCCGTACCTAAATGTGATAAATACCTTACTAACTATTAATAAGCAGCAAATTAGGAGTTTGTTGAGGGAAAACTCTTAGTTGAATATGTGTTCCCTATTCTAAAGTGTTACCGAACTTTCCCTCTTCGTTTCTTTTAAATTACATTAAAATTACATTACATGGAATTACATTAAAATTACATTTAAAAATACTCTAATATAATTATATTTTTACAAATTAACAATGGGCTTAATTTAACCTCGGGTCTTTAGCGACCCCTAAACATCATTCACTAACCTTTCCCTCCTTCATTTTTTAAAGTTAGACATCAACTTTCTTAGTATTCCTCAATCTATTCATTATAAACAATATAACAAGAAAAAATTTGTTTTCAGGTTAATTTTTTGTAAAAAGTGTATAGGGTCGCTAGAGAATGCGAGCATATTTTTCCTGCGCAACTATATTTACATATATGATGACTCAATTTTTATTATTGTGTACAATTATTTTACATTTTTTAAATCAAAGCGGTACCAGAGTTGCAACTTTTGAACGTTAGTCCTAATGCACTCATCCAGCTTCGCTTACAGCGTTTCTCTCTCCAGCAGCCCAAATGCCTCCAGAGGAAACCTGCGGGGCTCAATCAGTAGAAGATCATTTCAGGCCTCATGGTGCTGAGCTCCGGCTGATCCCTGGGTCTCCAGACAGTGTTCAAAGCGATCTGTTTAATGGCTAATGTTCTTACCGCCCTCCTGCTGGTGCAGATAGTCAGTCAGACTCACCCTCAGGCTGCAGATCCTCTCACGGACAAGACACCCTGCTGACCTCATCATCAATAACCCACACTGCCACTGCAGGTCACATGACGCTGAGGCACTCTGAGAAATAATTGATCTTCTTTTTAAATTCTTACGACATGATCTTTTTCTAGAGAGTTGTCAGAATCCAGGTCAAACAGATATTGCCTTGCATAAGGAGTTTCTACGTGTAGCATTTAGAGTCTGGCACTGAAGTGTCTGAATAGGCTTGTTTCCCACTTATGCATGAGGTACTCAGAGCATCTTGGCTTAAAGCCGGGCAATGTGGATACTGGATCAACAACAAGGTGTCCATTAAGCAGCAAAGCTGAGGTCCACAGTCCTCTCCAGTCTTCCAGACAGATTTCTGCTGAGTGCTGTCTCTGTGAAGGGATCTTGAAGGTCCAGTTAGAGTTCCTATCAAGAACCATTTCTTGCTGTGTAGAAAGCTCTCGCCTAATAGGGATTGAAGTGTACAGTGTTTGGGCAAATGTTGTGGATATTTAATTTCCAAAGTGTTCAGTGGGGCACAGGTCTGGACTATGTGCAAACCAGTTAAAACTGTTCGCTAACGCTTTATTTCGAGTCCACTTTAGACATTCTACTGACTATAAGTAGCTTTGCAACTACACGTCAACTAAGGGTGCTTTCACACTTGGTTCGATTGTCACAGCACGAAAATACTAATAAAACTTTTCATTTTTAATAATGAACCTACAGGACGAGCATATAGGCTTATGCATTTATTTATTTATGAAAAGAAAAGATGAGCAGAGACTGTGCGTCACTTTTCATGTTAAGCACACACACTGCAGTGACAACGGAGGCCACTAAAAACAACAAAACATGGTAGGGCTGGGTAAAAAAGATCCTATTTCTCGATTTTAATAGATTCTCATTTTTATGAACCAATATTGATTCTTAAGTCCCAATCGATTCTGTTTTCAGTTGATGAATGAACAGTACATATAGTGCGCCTCCGATCCAATAAATCGCAATAGGCTAAGCTTTGTGCGTTGTTACTTTTTAATATGAAACAAAGTGTCAGATTTCAAATTCTGTCCATTTTATTAGGAAATTCAAGCAGTAAATACCGTTTTGGCGCTCTTTAATGCGGCGTGATAGATCGCTGTGGCATCTCAGATCAAGCGAAGCGGCAGCGCACTGAACTGATCATCTCTTTCGCTTTACTAGTGGATACTCGCCTGTGCGTAATTAAACGGATAGCAAAAGACTCATGACAGTTTTATTTTTGTTCTGGAGGCTGATGATCCCGTGCTCTGCTTCTGGAGTGCACTCGCCACCAAGTGGACAGGAGTGGGAATTACAGTTAGAAATTACAATAGATCACCCATCACTGCTAAAACAATTCCGATGGAAATGGAAAGTTTTCAGTTAACGCGACCTCTGCTCTAATGACTGCTAGTTGACATGTAGTTGCAAAATTACTTATAGTTGGTAGAATGTCTAAAGTAGACTATTGAAATAAAGTGGTTCTCCTACAGCATTATTAAGTAAATCTTCAAAGGAACCATTGTTTTAAGAGTATGGCCTTAGTTTGTGATATGTTTTTGGAGATCCATGAACTATGAAGGATCGAACCAGGCCGAAACGAGGGCACTTATTTGTGTATCTCAGCACGAGGCTGAAGGCCAGAGGTCTGGTGACTCCAGAGCGTCTGGTCAAAGACTCCCAGAGGCGGCGCAAAACCCACGGCAGCTCGGAGAGCGGTGAGAACTTAGAGACGGGCTCCGCTAGAGAAGATAATGCTAATGAGGACTCATAGGGTGAAACAAAATGGCTTAATTGTATTGAGTTGATCCCGTGTTAGAGCACAAAGGCTCGGGGAGGTTACGCTCACACATGAGGCTTATTGTAATCCCTCCGTAATTACCGAGCCAAGGCATCTTCTCATGGGAGCAGAGGGCCGTCCTCGCTGCTCCATTCACACGTATCCTTAAGGAAGTATCAATTCCTTACTAAGAAGAGTCACAAAAGCTTGACAAAAACACATTCAGAGCACCTTTGTTGGACGTAGAGCTATGATAGACATCTACAGTGTTGAGAGAGAGGCTCATTCAGACGCAGGTCACTGTTAATGTCAACTGCAGAGGAATGAAACCGAACCACGGCTATAAGTTGGCAATATGCGGCAGAGATGTGTTGTGTGGTATTTAAATGCTGTGACAATGGCTTGTTTGGAGCTCTTTTGAAGCGTCTCAGTCAGAGGCCACTGGCGTTCCCGCTCTCTCCCTCCAGCTTTTGACAGGAAGCTCATGATTTTTAACGTACGCCGCATGCATAATGCATCAGGCCGCACAATCACATACAGGATGTGCGAGCCAGCGGACGCAGCGAGCACCTGTGCCGAACAAAGATGGCCTTTCTGCCGGGGATGTGTGCCCTGGTACCCGCTGTCACCGTTTCCCTGCCCCGATCCCAGCTGCGCTGCATTCAGCCTGACACGCATTCATCTCGCCCAGCGCCGCCGCCGCTCATAAAGAGCTCTTTATTTGCTTATTAACCCCAGTAAGAAAGCCCTTGACAAACATTTTGGGAAAGAGTTTGCGATTGTGAGGCTTACACATGTGTGAGCCAGGGGCTGGTGCGCATGCAGTACCATCCCCGATTGTCAGGGTACTTTACCGTGGTATTAAGATGTCATCTGTCAGATGCGCTCTGAGAAGAATGCGCTTCGCTTCACTAATGAGTCTGTAGTGGATTCAGAATATTAATGGTGAATCTCCCAATGTCAAAAACATGTTTAGGGGCAAATCCCCCCCCCCAAAAAATCGAAAGAAATAAAAAAGAAATTATATTTGGTTACACTTTATTTTAAAGTGCTTGTTACGGTGTAATTACACATGTAATTACTGAGTAATATTAATTAACTACATGTACTTACTATATGGTTAAATTTAGGATTAGGGTTTGGCTTAGGGTTACTTGCTTGTAATTATGCATAATTTATTATTATAATAGTAAGTACAAGTAACATGTAACAAGGACACCTTAAAATAAAGTGTTACCTTATATTTCAAAAGGGAACATTAAGTTTTTTTGTGACTTATTTTGGTAACACTATTTTATGGTGTCCTTGTTACAC
Source organism: Onychostoma macrolepis (assembly GCF_012432095.1). Taxonomy (NCBI): domain Eukaryota; kingdom Metazoa; phylum Chordata; class Actinopteri; order Cypriniformes; family Cyprinidae; genus Onychostoma; species Onychostoma macrolepis. The sequence continues at coordinate 8,944,349 of NC_081157.1, read as the reverse complement.
GTTACATATTCTTACTGTTATAATACCAATACATTATGCATAATTACATGCAAGTAACCCTAAGCCAAATCCTAACCCTAACCATATAGTAAGTACCTGTAGTTAATTAATATTACTCAGTACTTAAATATATAATTACACTGTTACAAGGACACCTTAAAATAAAGCGTAACCCTCATTTTATGTTTTTAACTACTATGTACTTACATAACAATTATTCAACATACTTGTTGTGTACTTATATATTATTACATTGAATGTACAATTAATGTACAGTACCTGTATTTAGTTACATGCATAATTACTGTTAACTGATATAAATCCTAACTGTGTCCCAATCTCAAATGCAAGAATTTCGAAGAGCAACATGTTCACAGTAATACTAGCAAACAATTTCCTAATTGACCTGAATTCACCCTACATTATATCAAATCTTAATTTTATAACTTAGTAATTCAAAACATATAAGGTGTGCTAATTCTTTGCTTTGTGACATTTTCATGACAAATAAACTTGAAAATTTCATGAAAATGTTTTATTTGGGAGGATTTGGTGTTGAACTGTACTATAAATGAATTGCCTTATTTAAATCCATTGAAGTATTTTATTATTGTTGTTGTTCCTGGTGGTGTTTTTATCTCTAAATGTGGTTGTATCTAGGATGCTAATTCATACTTTGCATCCACGTGAATGTTAATGGAGTCTTGTTTAAGCAGTCTTTGTCATTTTAAAATGTGCTGCAACCAGAAGTTTGCACAGAAGCATCAGAAGAGAGTCATGTGTGCTTGTCTGTGCGTTTGCTGCATGTGTGCACATGTGTCCGCTGGCATGCTCTGTGTGGCTAGTATTGTGCAAGTTGAGATCAGACCATGCTTTATACATGCGGAAATCTGGACACATTTCCAGAGCCAGCTGCACACACAACAAAACCAGCACCCAGCTGCAGACATGAGTCCAGACTGCCTCTCTCTCTGTCTCTGCCCTGCACCCACTCCTGACGCATGTCCCGGGGCCACAGGCTTGTTGTAATGCTAATAACTTTGCCGAACAGAAAAAGAGAGATGTTAAATGTTGATTGCAGTCAGAACATAAAAGAACAGAAAGACTATTAGAAACCACAATTAATTACAGGCATGTGATATCAAATGAGTCACATGACAATGGGTTTGATTTCCATGTGCATACATGAAGAATGATCGCACGGTTCTTTTCTATACAAATGAATGGCAGCAGTCACTGTCAAGTTCCAACATAAAAATAAGATGGATGGTTTAAAGGGATAGTTCACCCAAAATTAAAAATCATGCCATCATTTACTCACCCTCATGTAGTTCTGAACTTGTATGAATTTCTTTCGTCTGCTGAACACAAAACAACATGTGTTGAGGAATGCTGGAGTTGCTGGTAGCCATTGGCTATATTTTTTATTCATACTATGGAAGTCAATGGAGACCAGCAACTCATACAGGTTTGGAACAACTTAAGGGGAGTAAATGACAACAGATTTTTAATTTTGGGGTAAATTATCCCTGTAATGTGTAATAGTATTATAAAATTGGTACATATGATGAGTGATGGTAACATAGAAATCAGTAAATAAGTCTGAAAACTATTGTATTGTTTCAGAAGACTTGGAATATAGTTCTGCAGATTTGATACTTTTTTAAGCCATTCGAAAATGCACACAAGAAATCCACATACAGCTTGAAGTTTGTGAATAAATGTGATACAGACACTCACACCATCAGCTCAAACTAAAGCTGCAGTTAATATTGAAATATATCAAGCACTGACACACAATTCATTCCAACCCCTTAGGACTTTCAGTGGAGCTCAAAGCTTACAAAGAATTTAAATGGGGATGGATGCTGTCCACTTTAAAAAAGGGTTGAAAAAAAAAACATAAAAGTATGGACAAGAAGGTGTAAAGATTTTGTTGGAGAAAATTTTCTGGACTAAACTGCAAAACTAAACATAGTTTTCATAGCAGCTTTCTGAATATGTACCGTCAGCCACATTGACTGAACAAACAGAAACTCGCACCATTGGTGGAGGAGTGTTGTTGCTGTGAGTCTCACAGTGCCGCAGTGTTTTTTCTTTATAGTTTTTGAGAATATTAAATTATGAATGGCTTATTCACAGCTGTTAAGTTGGGAGAGGAGAAAGTGTTTTAACACCTGAAAAGTTGACGAGCTTTAAGTCTTCAGATGCATTAAGCAACTGAACTGGTCATCGTAGAGCATGCTTATTTACATATGTCCAGCTTATAGAAGCTTTCTAATTGTATTTAGTGATATATATCTGCTGGCGTCAGGCAGGGACACTTAAGAGCTGTCCAAATAAATGACTCGGTAATGAGAGCCGAGAGTAACGTGTGTGTGTGTGTGCTTGATGAAGCTGAGTTTGTTTACCAGGTGAGCACTTTTGGATAATTAGCAGAAGGTTTGAGATCATTTTCAGTCTGAACAGAGAAGTGCATAGATCAACAGGTCAACAAAAATATAGACAAGACTGAGCCTATTCTTAAAACCAGATTTGGATTTTATTTATTTAACATTTATTAAACCAGAACTCTCTTGAGATTAAAGCTCTTTTTTGACAAGATTGCAGAGTGACCAAATAGGCTAATAAAATCAAACAGACATAGAACACACACGGAAAAAAACATTAATACAAACAAGGGCTCCAATTCAATTCAGTTTTAGCATGACTGTGTCAATGTTGGCAAAGCATTAACATATATATATAAATAATAAAAAGAAAGAAACACTAAAAAGAACCAACATAGATAACAAATAAATTAAATCCATATAAATACATGAAAAGATAAAGCGAACCAGTTTAGAGTTATCCATGTTTAACACCTAACATTGTGAATGGCTAACACAAATACAGATACGTAATTTAAAATCCAAATGTTAGAGTAGATTGTAGTGTTCAGTGATGTGTTACAGTGGGTGGTCATGCAGAGGGACACACACACACACACATTATGTGCAAACATGTATGCACACACACACACACACACACACACACACACACACATACGTCATGAATGTCTATCTCATGAGACTCTCGTGTTTGTCTTGGCCATTTCCTACAGAGCTCTCCTCCCGTAGGCAGGTCTGAAAGTGACTGGGCTGCCCAGCTCTGATGAAGCTGACGAACACATCTGATCCAGTGGGTGGAGCACAGCTCTACAGCACAGGCTATAGAGAGGAAGGTGTGTTTGACTGCATGTCTTTATGCAGCACATGCCGGGTAGAAACATTTTGTCTGGTGCCACATGCCATCAAAGTGAGGTCGTCTCCTTGAGTTACTCCCACCCCACTAACGCCAGGTTCACACTGAATGATTCGGATCGCTGCTCTTCTCACACTGCATGACTGTCTGGGGTATTATTCTTATCTGTATGACCAAAAATGAGGGAGTATTTTAAGAGCAAGTGAGTGCACCGGTGCCTCCATCTGTTCTGCAGTGAACGCTACTGTTCAGCTTCCACACTTCACACAGACACTTGAATAGCGCACATTTCTCTAGGTTAAGATTACATTGGGCGGCCATGTAAAGCTGCTAATACAACCCAAATTCCGGAAATGTTGGGATGTTTTTTAAATTTGAATAAAGTGAAAACTAAAAGACTTTCAAATCACACGAGCCAATATTTTATTCACAATAGAACATAGAGAACATAACAAATGTTTAAACGGAGAAATTTTACACTTATCTACTAAATGGGGTGCATAAGTGCATATGGTATGGGCAGCTTGCATGTTTTGGAAGGCACTATGAATGCTGAAAGTTATATAAAGGTTTTAGAGTAACATATGCTCCCCTCCAGATGACGTGTATTTTAGCAGGACAATGCAAAACCACATACTACAGCTATTACAACAGCATGGCTTCGTAGTAGAAGAGTCCGGGTGCTAAATTGGCCTGTCTGCAGTCCAGATCTTTCACCTACAGAGAACATTTAGTGCATCATTAAACGAAAAATACGATAAAGACAACCACGAACTCTTCAGAAGCTGGAAACCTATATTAGGCAAGAATGTGACCAAATTCCAACACCAAAACTCCAGAAACTCATAACCTCGATGCCCAGACATCTTCAAACTGTTTTGAAAAGAAGAGATGCTACACCATGGTAAACATGCCCCCATCCCAACTATTTTGAGACCTGTAGCAGGCATCAAATTTGAAATGAGCTCATTTTGTGCATAAAATCTATTGTGAATAATATTGGTTTATGTGATTTGAAATTCTTTTAGTTTTCATTTTATTCAAATGTAAAAAACATCCCAACAATTATGGAATTCAGGTTGTACTTGCATATTTCAGATGATAAGCCATATTTGAGGTCGATGAATGATATGCGAGCGTTTGGATGTCCTGCCCGATGTATAGACCAGCCGTTAACGATCTGTCCATCACGGACTGAAAACTACTAAAATTACAGATCTCTTTGAACTCTTTCGTGGCTGAACCTGGCTAGACGCTTATCTCGTGAGTCTATAAAGTTAGTGTTTCTGCACAGAATGCACTGTAAAAACACAATTGTGACTATTTATTTTACAATTTTTATTTTTATTTTCTGAATTCTTAGTTTATACTTTACAATTCTGATATAAACTCCTGAGTAGAAACGTCTGAATTGTGAGATTCTTGACTAACTTGCATTTGTGAGAAAGAAACAAAAAGAGATAAAAAGTTTATGAATTGCAATTACAAGATATAAATGTAATTGTAAACGTAATTAATTTAAAAAAAAATTATAGGGTGCGAGACAAAAAGTTGCAGTTATATCTTATTTATTTATTTATTCCACGGCAGAAACAAGCTTCCATATATACTAGTATTGCATACTGTGAACTCTTATGTATATAGTGCACACAATTTTTTTTTAAAAAGTATATAAAACAGTATGCATTATTCTATGTCTTTTTGCGCTGTAATCCAATTTTGTGTACAAATCTTTTGTTGTCAGATCAAATAATGAGCTCTGAAGTGAATAAACACTGATAATTGAACTAGCCACATTATGAACCACTGTTGTCTCATTAGAATGGGCAGGCTGGTCAGTGTGACCTGTAGTCTTCTGCACATGTTGGTGAATGCAGTAGATCATCCAGGTTTTCGGTGCACAGAAGTTTGCAGTATGGCATTGTGATCAGTCCAGTGGGGGACAGTGATGGAATCAACAGACACCATTTCCACCCTTAACTGTGTATGTGTTTGCAGTGTCAGCCTGAGGCCTCTTGACATAGCAACTTATTTTAACTATGGAAATGCTACATACATTTCTTGATATGTCACAACAGTTTTGCCACAGTCTCAAAGAAAAAAAAATATGCCACTTAAATGCGGTATGAAGTAATGAGATATTTTGTGTGCGATACAAAAGAACCACATGCAGTCCTATTACTGCAATCTAAAGCAAATAACCCCAGCTTTGATATTTCATATGAGCTATAATTGCCTCCAAATGCATTTGTGCAGATATAATGACAAAATACTCCTTAATGCCATTCTACGGCTCGTATTACCAAACTATAAGCATTTCTTTCGCTGAGCCCATTATTTTATCCTGACATGTATCTAGCTCTGCCACTATTGTACTTACTGTATGTTTTCAATCAAGTGCATGTGAAATAAATGTCTTCTGAGCTGAAATACTCCCTAAAGCTGGCCTGATGTGAAGTCATGTCATCATGTGAATGGGTGTTCATCATGACTTCAGCACAGATGAAGAGCATCTGACCTTTCAGACACAGCTTTACACCAAGTCTGGCACACTGTGCAGCTAATATGCAATTTAGAAGGATTCATCTGGTTTACTTGTTAAGTGTCACATAAAAAAAAAAAAAAAAAAAATTCATAGATTATATCACATCAGATTACTTATTTATAAAATTACAACACAGTCTTTGCGATTGCATAATCGCTCTAAACCATCTCGGTCAATGTATGAATTAATAAAAAAAGTTACGGGCCAACTATTGAGTAACACTGTTTCATATACTCACTATTGCTGATTTTCACTCATATTTGGGGCTTGGCAAGTGTTAATTTAGGCTGTGGTGCCATCTGAGGCCGTTTCAGCCATGGGTCCAACAGAACTTAAATTACACCAACAAATCTGCCTTCTGTGTCTCACGACTCATATTTAGTTATCTTTCTTTACAGGCTTTATCAAAGCCTCAAGTAAATCATTTTTGAAACCTCTGCTTCTCGAGTTTCATTGTTATTAGTGACTGTTGCTGTTTTTGATCCAGCAGATGATTTTTGAATAAAAGCAGACGGCCACTTCACAAACACAGCTAGTATTTTAATAACAACTCATCTCCACCACTGCCCCGCTGGGGTCAGCCGTCTCTTTCCTTGCTAACACTAACTGTGGTTTGTGCAGAAACATCTGAGGTGAGCTCAAAACAGGCCCGGTTTGTTTCTGATAGCTGAAATAAGAGCAGTGTTCAGGGGCTGTGTTTTCACTGAGCTGAGGCAGTAGTGCTGTACTTCAGTGACTCCAGGCCACAATAACAGCATTTCTGGGCACGTTTTGTGAGAGCAGGATTGTGTCTATGGACGCTATACCACAAGCTCCAGACAACCCACACTGCCTCACCTGCATTTCAGAGGACAGATGAGCCATGTGTTCAGTCCTTGATGAAGAGCTGTAAGATCTGCCTGTGGTGTTTTATATGGTACAGTAGTTTCTGAACTTTTCACACCGCCTTCTCTTGCATGGCAGTTGTAAAGTAACAATAAAAACTGACTATTAAAGTCCACATGAAACAGCGTTTCACGTCCATAGTCAGACATATTTCAGAGTAGAACAGGATATTAAAGAAGAAAAATAGAGTGAACTTGATTTCATCCACAGATTATAAAAATATATTATTATAAAAAATTATAAAAATATATGATAAAATCTGAAAAGTGTCTCTGTAAGATGGGCAGTAAGGGGTTAAAAAAACAAGTCATTTCAAAGATCACATTTTCATAAAAGACTGAAGAGTTTTTTTGTCACTGGAATAATGTACACAGATGAATCATGGACAATAAGGTCTGGGATGTGTTTTCATAAAATCATTAGGCTCACTTGTCAGCTATTATTTTTCAGGCCAATTTGTACTTATTGTATTTACACTATCATAGACCAGTGGTTTTTAAGCTTTTTTCTTCTTTCTAAATTGATGTAACCCATATACAGTGTATATAAATGAGTCCCTCATTTAAATGCGGATGTCACTTTCAAAACTTTGCAAACTTTTCCTTAAATCATCCTGGCGACCCATTTTTTTTCTTGATCGTGACCCGCCTGAGGGTCGTGACCCAGGGTTTGAAAACCACTGTAATTGACAACTCAACCATCAATAACGAAGATTCACACAACACTGTGAAAATAAATTATTTTCTTACTCAAGATTTTGTCTCTTTCAAATAAAACAAGAATAACGACTTTATTCAACAACTCTTCTCCCCTGAGTTACTGTCTTCCACCATTTTGGAAAGTATCACAACGCATACGCACGCTTTACACCAAGTGTAAACAGCGCTGATTACGCCGATTACGTTGTTGGGTACTCTCCAAAATGGCGTAAGACGTAACTCGGGGGAGAAGAATTGTTATATAATTTGTTATTTTTGTTTTCTTTGCGCACAAAAAGTATTCTCGTAGCTTCACAAAATTGAAGTTGAGCCACTATCACATGGATGGTTTTACTGATGTATTTACTACGTTTCTGGACCTGGGAACATTTCAGTTGTGTTGCTGTCTATGCAGGGTCAGAGAGCTCTCAGATTTCATCAAAAATATCTTAATTCGTGTTCCGAAGATGAACGAAGGTCTTACGGGTTTGGAACGACATGAGGCTGAGTAATTCATGACAGAATTTTCATTTTGAGGTGAACTAACCCTTTAAGTCATAGGATGTGACATAGAATATTAAATATTTTTTATCAAAATGAGGTTTTGAGATTTTGCTTTAAACAAGAAAAGCATTTGCCAATGGAAATGTGAACTTGATTCAAAGGGAAAACAAGATTATTCTTGTTACCCCACTGCCAATAGTTTTTTCTTGTTTTAGGCAAAAACGAAATTCATTTAATTTATTTAATTCATTTTTTTGAGGAAAATGTCGTAATGATGTCATTTTTTGCTTCTCCAGTAAAACATGTTTTGATTTAACTTTAGCTTAACATTAAATGTTTAGACATTTGTACTGAAAAACACGTTTTTTTCAGTGAACTGTTTGATGACAGAAGGGTTTGAATGGTGGATATCAGTGCTACCTGCAATGTGAAATTTGTTAGTAATTTCCTGAAAAAAAAAAGCCTTACGCCATTATAAATATTTTTCCTGAAGTTTTTTGTGAGCAGTACCTGAGTGGGAGAAAGCTTGCGGGTGAAGCAGTGGCTAGTCTTCATGGTGCCTCGTACATTAGCGCATGGCCGTTTCAGGCCGTTTGACATAACGTATTGGGCACAGCGCAAAAACATGGTCTGACTAATTACTGATGTCATTGCTGGGATATGCTTTCAGCTCAAGTCTGCTAAAATCTACCTTCATGCTTTCCTCTTGTAAGCCAAGGAGAAGTTTGCATGGTAGGGATTGGATTTCATAAAATACTAAGCAATTACTTGACATTGAATGGATTTTTTACCTTTTACACACAAAAGTATAACATGGGCTTAAATAAACAGTTATACGTACAGTTCAGAGTAAAGAAAGCTTTGCTAAAAGATAACTAAAATCAAAAATTGTTTTTGTGTTTCACTTGGGTAGAAAAGTTAGGTCAACTGTGTAGATTTTAAGAACACAAGACTTCATGGCCTCCATTTGAGGATTATTTCGGAGCCTGTCTCCACTCAAAAGACTTAGATGGACCACTCAATAAAGATTGTGCCCTGAATGGCTTTATGAAGGCCAGAAAGCGTTTGTTTAGAGCAGCGGAGCTCAAGCGTTCAGGCCGCACAGTCAAATTGCAGGCCGGCTGAAAGCTGATACGCTCATAGAGGCTGAAGTTTACATAGAGTAAATACAAATAATGAAGAACTATAACAGAAGTGCTCTCTATGTCAGCATGCATTTATCCTGTGCTCCTGCGGCTTGCACTCCATAATGCTTCTTACCAATACTGCTGCATAGTATAGTGCACTCTGTGTTATAAATGCATTTGACAATTATTCTGGTTCTGCTATACTGCAAAGTGCTCTTAAAGTATACTTAAATAAAGCAATATTTCGTTAGATGTTGTGAATTACTGAACGGCTGTGTTATAATAAAAGACACCAGTGTTCTGTAATAATCTTTAACCAAATATTATAGTTAACTATATTAGCCTAATTAGGGACAGTTTTACTAACACCTTGCGCCAGCGCAAACCGTGTTTTGGCGTTAAAATAGTACTGTCAGGTTTTACTACAGACGTGCAATGAAGAATTAGCTAGGAGCTCAACTAGGAGTCACGCAATACCAAAACTTCTAGCAAACCTTCATTTTTTGGTCTCCGGTTCTTTTCAAATGTACTGTGGCTTATTTCTTTATTCTTTGTTTGCGATAATTTGCGCCGCGCTTGGTATATTGCTTGGTCAATATGTAAATGAGATCTTGCGTCTCTATTCTTTCATTTGCACATTGTTAGTAAATCATCCGCAGAAATTTCCACCCCCATCGGCGCTGTTTTGGAATTGCGTTCTCGCGCTAATTTGCCCTGTTTAGTAAAACTGGCCCTAAATGTCTAAATGTAGGCGTTTTATGGTTATTAAGCAACATACAAGCAACTACAACTGGTCTGTAATTGACTTTTGTTGCAATCCAGTGAATTCAAACAAAGCCGTGCTAGTTTGACCTGTCGATTTAAACTCGAATTACTATTTCATGTTCATTTGATTTATAAATTTGATAAGTAGCCACAAAATAAGTTGGACATTTGTGCAGAAAGCTTTGCGTCATGGTTCTAATTGAGTGTATTTTGTGATAATGACCTTCTGACTATGCATTATCTGTAAATTATTCTCATCAAGGCTGTATTTATTTGATCAAAAATACAGAAAACTTTAATATTATGAAATATTATTCCAATTTCTAATATTGTTTTCGTACTTTAATATACTTTAAAACAGAATTTATTTCTGTGACGCAGCGCTGAATTTTAATCAGCCATTACTCCAGTCTTCAGTGTCACATGATCCTTCAGAAATCATTCTAATATGCTGATTTATTATCAGTGTTGAAACTGTTGTGCTGCTTCATATCTTTTTTCTGTATTTTTGATCAAATAGATACAGCCTTCATGAGCATAAGAAACGTCATTAAAAACATAATAAAATCTTACTGATCCTTTTGAACGGCACAGTATATAGAGTTGAAGCAGTTTAAAAGTTCAGCAGAATTTGAGATTTCTATAAATACACAGAGTGCAACACTTGATCTGACTGATTGTGTGGGCATCTGTAATCAGCGTCTGGATAAGCTTTGCGGGCTGCGGCGTATCGGAGCTGGCACGTCTGACTGCTGGAGGCCTGCGTCACTGCAGCGCTAATCAGCCAGTGTATGCACAGCTCAGGCTAGATTTCTGCCAGACCGCCTGAGCTCTTCCATCACACGCAGATCTGGACCACAGCGGCTGTTTGGATGAGATGTGCAGGACGTCCTGTCTGCATTCGCAGAGACGTGTTGTTGATCTTGTGAAGCGTATACTTGACTTGCTCTTGTCCTGGAGCCAGGATCATTGCATGTTGTTGTGTTCAGATGTTTCCCTGGGCTGCGAATGATTATCTGTGACTTGATGACGCATTGAGTTGGCTGGTTCATTGACAGTCAGAAAGTAAGATGGCCACCAGAGTTACACTGGTGACTTTCAGAAGGTCAGCAGCTCTTTCTTCGGAACGAGCCCAATGCCTTTTAAATTATGGCTGCCACTTTCGGTTTGGCGAACTGCCACTCAAAAGGACTGAAACAAATCATTTCAAATCATAAAGTTGTGCTACAAATAATCCTTATCTGTCAGTTTGACTAAATGAGCTGCGCATTTTCCATCATGCTCTATTTTTATCCATTAGAAACGTTAATGCACTGACTACCCACACAGGTGCTTTCTTTTTTAAAGCCCAAAACACTGCACGATTTTAGCAATCCTATAAGATCACTGTATGTCACTGTGCGATATGGATCTAATAAACTTGGCTACGACGTGTGTAGACTGTACGATGAGGACACCTATTGACTCGTACGCTATGACGCACGTTTCTATAGAAGAATAAAACGTCATCAGCATGCACTAGTACTGGTAAACAAAAAGAGCATGATAAATCACACTTTAGCAGTTGTATTTTTTATGTGCTAAAAAAAAGTGGAAGTGGCGAAAGAGGCATAAGAGCTTGAGGTAAGCTTGAGTAAGTTTTCTGTTTTAGCGCTATGTCGCGTTGATTTCATGTCGCATTTTTATTGGCTGGTCAGAAAATGTGGGTCGTAGCAGCAAACACACTGTGCGACGATCATGCTGAATTTCTGACATTGTCAGAAAATGATCGTAGGCTATCTCTGGTCGCAAGACCGTGACAACGGCCATCTTTGAACCTATCTCACTGTATGACATAAGAGGACCAATTAGGAGCCACGATCACAGAAATCGCCACGATTGCTTCACGATGCCAATCTTTCGTCTGGGACAGCCCAAAATCGTAAAGTGTGTTTAGGGCTTAAAAAATTATCTTTTGTTTACTAGAACCGGTGTTGCCAAGTCTGTGGTTTTCCCGTGGAATTGGGTTACTTTAACACTGTTGGCGTGGGTTGTTTTACATGTTCAACCCCAGTAATGTAATATTTAAACTCTGGAATGCGAATTGTACCAGGGGAACCGTGCCAAAAAATATGCATTTTACCAGGGGACTCCCCTCGAAATGCGATTGGGCTAGTTTTGAGTAGCAACTGGGTGGGTTTTGTTGCAAAAACCTGGCAACCCTGATTGGAACAATTCTGAAGCAGAGAAATACAGTATTTGTTATGTGAGAATGATGGAAAGCACTTTGAAATATCCATCAATGTTCCAGTTAACATACATAAACATATAATGTTTGACACATCCGTAAAATCGATGCTGGGGTTATTCGTGGTCTACTGAAAGCAATTAAGTTAATATTTGTACACTTTTAAGTTTCCTTTTGATATTCAGTGGTTGAAGGGTGAGAATAATGTCATCTTATTGGACCTAATTTTTGCAAATGCGTATTATAGAGTTGCATTCTTAGAGCTAATTTATATGCAGTTGATTATTTACGGTTTAATGAAAGTTATAGACATAATTCATGCAGAGTGTCATGGATGAAGGAAAAAGATGGATTGGAGTGGAGTTTAGCCAAATCCTTTATTAATACAGAGATAAACAATAAGAGCGACACACAGAACATTCAGGTCTAACATTTGAGTATTTGTGTTTTTGTGGGACTCAAAGCCCATGGCCTTGGTGTTGCTGTGCTTTATGAGTTTTAGCAACATTAGTGTTGCAAAAAGCAAGATTACATGTTATTCACTGACTGATTAAAAAGGTACTTTTTGACAGCGGCATGCTGCACAAGGCCATCTGTATCCAGAGGAAATAGGTGAACACTGAAAACTGAGCATGGAGAGACAAAACAAACCCCTCTGCATTCTGTTATGCAACGACAAAGTACAATAAATTATCTTCAATGAAGATTTTGAGAAGAAGCCTAGAAGAAGCTAGAAAATTAAAAGGGAAGTTCACTCCCCAAAATAGATTTGTTTTTATTTTTATCATTTACTTACCCTGGGTTGTCCCAAACATAATAAAAGTGACTCTATTTGACTCTTTTTCTAGTCTTAAACCATATGCTTCCAGATGAAAATATAGTTTTTCTCAGGGCCGTCTAGGGATCTTCACCGCCTTCAAGAACTCTTCTTCTGATTTCAAGATGCCTTTAATTAACTTATTAAAGATGCCTTTAAATGTATGCTTCAGATGAAAACTATTTCTGTGTAGCAAACAGTGTGTCGGTTTCTTTAAAATACACTTTGTAATCCAGTTGATGTTCTCCACCAAAAATTGTCCTCGTCTCCTTTGAAGCCACTTAATACAACATTAGTTAACAATTAACTTAATTAAAAATCTTCTCTTCTGCCAAAGCTCATTTGTGATTATGTTCAAATTCATTGTGCTTAGAAAATAAGGACTACTTTATGCATACATTTAAGGTCCTTAGAACTTGGAAACATGGCCACTATGTGACCTGTATGTTAGTATACAGGTTTGGACCCACATGAGATTGAGTAATTAACTAATTGTTAGTAATTAACTATTCCCATCAAGACTCCATCCATCCATCCAATCAATCTGTAGGTTCTTGAGGATGTTGGATGTTGTTGTTCTTCTTCGAATCTCGATCCCTTATAAGTAACCACGTCCAAAAAATTCACCTGTGTGGCGTCTATCTCGAATTTGATCTTTATTGATCTCTGGTGCTGATTAAGGTGATTGGTGAAAGTGATGAACTCCTCTTTAGAATGAGCCCATATACCCCAAATGTCGTCAAGAAAGCGGAAATATGCGAGTGGCTTCAAAGGATGTTGGAGTCCATCCCAGCGTCTCGGGCTGCAGGTAGTCCATCATAAGCCTTCTTATTAAGACTCTAATAACATTGCAAACACCACCAGCTTGAAAAATCACCTCTCGCGGGTGATTAGTTGCTCATTATAAGCAGAAATCTGAATGCATACCATATATAAATACACACTTTGCTTAATTTGTATGTTTCTGCTTGTGAAAGCAAAGGCTTGTCCTGTAAATAATGATGGTGAGTTTTCCAACATGTGCTCTAATGAAGCGTAACTCACCACTGATTCTTTAGCGAATGTTTATGACTATTACTAATGAAACTCAGATGTGTGTTTGTGTGTAAACAGTAGCCATGATGGCTGACAGCGTCAGTAACCTGGAAGTAATCAATCACTAAGATGCAAGATATCAGGCCTCTCTGTGCTTTGCACTGTATTCTGGCTTCTAGACAAGACCTTCAGCTCAATTTCCCAAGCAAACAATGACACTTTGTCTCATGTTCTGGACGTGTTAGATGTTGGAGATGATGAGGAGCGAAAGCTTTTAATTTCCTGAGGTGACTGGCTCTCTCAGCTGGGCTGCTCTGCATGAGAAAAGCAGTTGACCTCCGTTTCCTTTTGCTACGGAGGGGGAAGTCGACGATTCTCGGACAGCTCAAGATAAGTGTCCCGTTTTATGAATGGAGTGAAAGTAAGAGTGCGCTGGCATTGTTGGGAGAGTCATTTATCTTGAGGAGGGACAAAACCCCATTGATTTTTGTCTGGATGGAGGCAAAGTGAAGTTCAGAGCTGAGCGCTAGCGAGGGGCCTCCGCTGTCACAGGTCAAACGGAGCGGGTTATGTGTGCGCGTTGGGGTTGAGGAGGAAGTGCATGCGCTGGGGCCACACGGGGTCACACCACCAGGAGTGTCAAACAAAGCAGCGGAACTGCAGAAGCCAGCACTCCCATGAACTTTCCCCTGATCCCCACCGCTGACGATCTGCTTCCAGCGATGCCACCGATCCCGAATCGCAGACTTCTGCTGCTTCCAAATGCAGTCCGGGAAATACTGTGTGTAGCGAGTGTGAGCGGGAGCGTGCGGAGTCGTGAATGTAACCGCATCAGCATTGTGCTTTTTATAGCAGTTGTGAGCCGTTCTCAGAGCACCTTGACTCCCTAATGATGGGGAAGTACATGCTTTTGAGTTTTACTGTAAAACAATATTGGGACTTAAGGCCTTTTCACAATGAACGTGAAAATTTGGCGCGATGACGTTTTTGAATCGAAACAATAGATCCCTATGGGGCTATTCACACCAGGCGTGATCATTCGTGATGCGAAAAAGCGAAGGTTTTTTTTCGTCCTGTGTGTCGATTTTTTTCCCCGTCGCAATGGGCCGTCCAATCAGATTTGAGCTTAGATCATGTGACCAGAGCAGCTGCTGTTGCACAAAAGGGCGAAAGTGTGAAGCACACACACATTATGTAAACAAAAACTTTTATTTTGGATGCGATTAATCGCGATTAATCGTTTGACAGCACTAGTTCAAAGTAATGAATAAAAAAATTTAAGTCAGGATTAATTATATTACATTTATTTCCACAATCCATACATCTTTTGAATTGGATATTTTGATATTTATTTCAAAAAAGAAAATGTTTCATTTTACTCATGTCCACTTCTGTCAACTGTTACTAACTAAACACAATCCTAAAAAAATGGTTTATCTCGAAACCATGTGACCAGCATCATGTGATGTAATTTTCTTTTGCAATACATTCTGGTAAATGTCCTCTTTAATTTTTTTCTATATTTAATCTCCAATGACTGATTGTCAAGAAGTATCATCAACTATGTTGGGTACATTGTTATGGTTTGCAATAATTTTAGGATTTTAATTCAAATAATTATTAATATTTGAGGTTAACCTGGTCAAGAAAATAACACTTGGTTAAACAGACGAGGCCTGCCATTGAAATGATGAGTCAAAATGTTGAACCTGTCAACTGTGTTTGTATGTAAAATAGATGACAAACTCACCACCATGGAAATGAAACTCATTATTACTTTGCGTTTAGCTTCTTTTAGATCTTATTTCCTGTCTTATTTCAGGATTCTCTGAATACACTGTTCAATTGTGACCTTCTGTAGGAATTTGGAGAGCAAAAGGTTATCCTTCCCTATTAAAAAAAACAGCATGTGCCGGTTAGGTATGTTTTGAAGCATGGCAGCTGGTTATAAGCTGGTTATGAGCTGGTCCTGAGCAGGAGCTAGTTGCTTAGGACCAACTAAGGACCAGCTCAAACCAGCTGCTGTGCTTCAAAACATATCTAACCAGCATATACTGTTTTTTTCAACTGAATTCTTTGGTACAGAGAACCTATAATCATTTGTGTGCCATGAACAGACATAATTAATTTGAAAACATGGCAGCAAAAACTACAGCTGAAGCTGTGGTGTTCAAATGTACTTCACAAGCTGAAGCACCTCAGTAGACAGCTGTCTTACACAGGATAACAAGTGTCGGTAGAAATACGCCAGGCACTGTTGTGACGCAATGAGACACGCACATGTTGGCTTAGCAACTGTATATATATATATATATATATATATATATATATACACACACACACATCTAAATGTGCTGTTTTCTTTTATGACCTTACTATATGTCCTACAAAGACCATCCTGTTTAACTGTAGGTTGAGGACATTCAATGCACCACAGCCTATATAGTGGATGCTTTATACAACATCCTTCACAATCAGACACAGCCCTTGATCATGTGACAATGCATAATGGTTCAACTTATCATTTTCAAAATATAGGTATTAAACTCACATTTCTTTTAAACTCCTCCTCTTCCACAGTTTGTTAATCAGCATATGATTTTAAAACAAAAGCAATTGTGCCAGCACTGGAAATCATGTCACATTCCTGTGTATTGTTTTTTTATAAGTCATGTTGTGGTAGCTTTGATACCAACTGTTAGTGTTGGCATTTGAATTATATGTTGATTTGTGTAATATGTTCCTACATAAACTCCCTCCACACTCGCAAAAAAGCTCTTGCTCTGAAGTCAGCATCTCAATCCATAGTCATGAGTCAATATTTGAAGTCTGCGAGGCTTTTGTGTGCTCTCTCACTATCATCTCCAGCCTCTCAATTACACTTAACAGGATTTGACACAAATGCCAAACACTCATGATTTGGTTGTCTGCGCCGCTCATGCACAGCCCGCGATCAGTGTGATGTGTCAGAGACCGCCTCGACCGTCAACATCATGAAAGGAGCCTTCAGTTCCTTGTGAATTTTCCACCATCTAATCGGCAGCGTGGCACGGGCTCCGATAATATAGCCTGGGCCTGGAAAACCGCACTTGGGTAAACTGAGGGCTTGTGGAAGAATGCTCCATTGCACTCCAATCCGTAGAGGAAATGTAAAACACATGAGATGTGAAAAGCGAGCAATTACTGTCTGAGGGCGAGCGAGGGTTAAAGAGATACTCTTTATGACTCTAGCAATGCTGAATAGATTGAAATAGAAGGATTGTCATTGTTATTATAATGGGGTGTTATAATGTTCTATTTGAATATGAGAATTATACGTATAATTCTGAATAAAACAGATGCTCATAAGATATACATTTGTATTGCATAAATGCATGTTAGCAGCTCCAGCAGTGTTGTGTGCTGAATGTGTATTCTGTGTTTTTAAAGAGATAGGTCACCTAAAAATGAAAATTTGCTGTTAATTTACCCACCCTCAAGACATCCGAGATGTTGGTGATTTTTTCTAGAGTATAACTGTAAAGAAGATTTTTAGCTGAAACTGTGGGCCTTGGTGATTCATGTAATGCAAGTCAGTGGCTGCATGATTTGAGAATAAAAAAGCAACACCAACTTAATCCCCGTGACTCCTGACAATATACTGAGGTCTTATGAAGCGAAACGATCAGTCTGTGCAAGAAACTGAACATTATTAACATTCTCAGACAAACTGTCTGAAATGATGTCCATTTCACAAATGAACCATTCTTTTGAACAGGTTCTTTTTAGACTGAAGCGTCTGAAACTGTTTGCGGCTCGAATCAAAACTCACTTTCAGATGCCTGACAGTCACTCCGACTGGAAATGAGCCAAAATAGTGGTGATCCTGTGATGAATGAACTGATTAAGGGCTCCAGTTCCTCCAACAGAGGAAACAGTTCGACTCGAACCAAAGACCGATGAACCGCTGATATGAGCATGTGTGAACTGAGCACTTGAATGAACGGCCAAATGAACTTTTTTATGGTTTCTCATTGTTTATGTAAAAAGGTGAGCTGATTAAGACTAGTTTATTCATTTTATATACTTTAGACATGAAAAACATCCATGTTTCACATCATTATTGGGTGCTTTAATAATATAATAGCATATACAGTATGTTACGTCACTGTGTGACTATGTAAACAAAATTGGTTATTTGAACCATTTCATTGAAGCAAACTGTTCGGAAGAACCAGTGTGTGGAAAAGAATAATGTTGTAAATAATGTTCAGTTTCTTGCACAGACTGATTTTTTCTCTTCATAAGACCTCAACCACCAACCAGCACGGTTTCAGCTAAAAAGCTTCTTCTTTACTGTGTATACTGGAGAAAAAAAAAAAAGTTCATAAATGTGCGTAAATTAACAAAAATCTTAATTTTCGAGTGAACTATCCCTTGAAGTTTGTTTTGCCCCAATAAAAGCATGATGCACAGTGCAAATCAGACAAGATGTAACTACTTAAAGCACCTTAGCAACCATCTAACAACCACATAGCAGTGCCCTAGCAACCACTGTTCCATCAAGGTGATAGGTTTTGCATAGCTAAAGACTTCTCATTTTTTTCAGAAAAGGTCAAAATCTTGTTTAGTTACATACTGTAGTACACTTAAGATTTATCTTTCCTTTTTGCTTCTTTCAGAGCGAACGAAGCCGTCCAAACTCAACACACTGCTTCCATTATACTAGCAATGGCTGAAAAGTGCGTCTCCTAAAAGCTGGTGTTTTAGCATCCAAAAACGGCTAGCCATGACATTAATATTTTAGAACAACAAATTAAAGAGTAAAGAAGTATTTAAGGAGTATTTGCTGGAGTGGCTTCTTTCAAGGCTGTGATTAATGGGATGGTCATCTTGCCGACACCTTAATTATGCAGAAAGGGAAAGCACAAACCGTTTTGGCTCTGAGTAAGAATTCCTCCAATGATCTGACAGGAAACACAAATAACACGGCCAACGCCTCTGAGCTCTTCGCCTGAGCCATGAATTCATCTACAGCTTCAGAGTTTAGCTGGAGGTGTGTGTGTGTGTGTGTGTGTGTGTGTGTGTGTGTGTGGTTTATGAAATGTCCGGGAAGATATGAGCTGTTGGTTGAATGATAATAACATTAACGCTGGTTTCTACATGAAGCAGACGTAGAACATTCCAATAAAAGTTTATCATTGACAGAAGCATTGCAGAGTAAGGACTATGTCTGGCCCACATTTATCATTCTTTTATTACACGCACACAATGACTCAACAGTTCACCCACACGTCTAACTCCAGCCCAGTCTATTGGCCATTTTCCTGTGGTTTAGGGCTTAATTAGACAATTTTGAGTAAGTGTAAATATTGTTAGAGAGTTCTGTATTGGTCTCAGTGCTTTGTGTGCAGGGCTAAAGCACATGTATTTTTTTGTCAATGGTTTTAAGCTCTCTGGCCCAATCATAAAGCTTCTTCTCGCAGTGGATAATTGGATCTACTCGTTTTCCAATCAGAGAGAATTTTGCAGTTGAAGAGCACTTCATTTTTTCCAACATATTTAAGGTTGTTAAATGTGCACTAGAACATTTTTGCCTGTATACACAAAGCCACATCACCATTCTACAGTTTGGGTTCAGTATTTTTTTTGTTTGTTTTTTTTTAAAGAAATTAATACTTTTACTCAGCAAGTGAGCATTAAATATGTTAAACGTGACAGCAAAGACATTTATGATGTTGCAAAAGATTCCTATTTTAAATAAATGCTGGGG
Source organism: Onychostoma macrolepis (assembly GCF_012432095.1). Lineage (NCBI taxonomy): Eukaryota > Metazoa > Chordata > Actinopteri > Cypriniformes > Cyprinidae > Onychostoma > Onychostoma macrolepis. The sequence continues at coordinate 8,924,751 of NC_081157.1, read as the reverse complement.
TGTGTATCACAATTTCCACAAAAATATTGTGCAGCACAACTTTTTTCAACTTTGATAATAATCAGAAATGGTGTTTTTTTTAGCGGCAAATCAGCATATTAGAAAGTTTTCTGAAAGATCATGTGACAGTGAAGACTGGAGTAATGATGCTGAAAATTCAGCTTTGCATTACAGCAATAAATTACAGTTTAACAGATATTCACATAGAAAATAAATATTTTATACTGTAATAAAATATTACTGTTTTTTATCAAATAAATGAAGACTTGGTGAGCAGAAGAGACTTCTTTCAAAAACCTCTTACCAATTCCACACCATTGAATGGTAGTAAAAAGTTAACATTTTCACCAATTATTGTTGTAGGTTTACCGTAAGTCGCTGCGTGGTTTTAAACACAGATTTTGCTGAAAGATGTCATTTTTATTCATTTGCACGATATATAAGCAAGCAAGCAGTGCATCTTTAAAGATCATGTTTGTTTTCTTTATTCATAATATCAAAGCTTTGGGTACATTTCAAATCATTTAAAATATCCCTACAATTATATAATTGTTATATAATTTAAAATATAACAAAAGCAACTTCCGTAATGACTGTAATCATTCTTTAAAGTGCAACATCATTTTTCAGCGGGAAACATCAGGAAGTGTCCTCAGTGTGTCTGATGAATTCTGTGATGTTTTGTGGCAGCAGCTGGTTTGTCTTCCTTCACTGCATCAAGCTGAAACCCTCCTGTCAGTGTCAAACGATACAGAGCGGCGTGACGTTCACTCATTATCACTGCTGTTATTGCTCTGAACCAGCAGCTGCGTCTGCCCTCAAACACAGTTGTGTGTCGCACAGGTGCATTTCTCTGGCTCTCTGCCCTCATATCTCGTACATACTACACACTGCAGACCAATATGGAAAAAAAAAACTGCTCATAACAACACAACAGTGTGCAAGTAAAATCCACATTCTACTCTGAATATAATGAAATCAGAATACTGTGATAATGGCACTGGATTCATAGCTGATGAAGTGATCTGACTCCTGTGCTGCTGCTCATTATCGGTCTGCCATGACTGTTGTTGCTACAAGTGATTTTCATGTTACCGCACGGCTCATAAACACTGTTATCGCAGCGCTGTGTTGATCAACAGGTCATGGTCGTCGGCCAATCAGAGGCTGACGGGGCAGTGAGCTGGTCCAATGAGAGGTAGCGCACTGCTGATGGAGCCATGTGTGGGTCATTGAGGACAGGTTAATTAGTCCCACTTTACTCGCTTACTCAATGTTTACTACTCTACTCGGGTCAAACGAGGAGCGAGCCCATCTGATCTTTTAATCAACATCCAGAGTATATAAGCAGCTGCTTACCTCTCTCCAGTCTCAGCTGTTCCAGCATCCCTCCACCTCCCCAATCTCCATCTTCAAACTCGTTAATCAAACTTTGATGAAAGGTTTAAAGTCCTTGCACATTGAGTCTTTGTCACTGAAATTTTCGTATGCGTTTCTTCGGATTCGAAATCCTTTCCTATCATAAGACTTGCTAAGGATACGAAAATCGAACCAGGGGCCTTATTTATAAAGCGTGCATACGCTTAAATCCACGCCAGCGCTTTGACGTGGAAACGTGCTTAGCGTCACGTCGGGGTCTGAGCAGACGTACGCACTTTTTCTTGTTCGAGTACTACAGGTTTTTGGAAATGTAAGCTGTTCTTGCAGCTCGCTGTTCTAAATTAAAGAATTTGGGTGATGACTGCGATCTTTTAAATGTAATGTCATTAATTAGGAGTCGTTTACAAGGCAAAGAGCTGAAAAAATTCAATTGACACGTCCTTGCATTTTCTGTACGTACGTTCATTTTATGAATTACACGTACGCATATTTGAGAAATGATCGTAAGATCAATTTTAGGATGGTTTCGGCACAAAATTTTATAAATGAGGCCCCTGGTCCAAATTTTTTTTATTACGGACGAAAGTTTTTGTAAATGTTGTTGACACAACATGAGGCCGTATTTATTTTTTAACGTGTGGAAATTTTGGACGATAATTTTGGCCCTTTAGAATTTTGTCCTTTTATTAAAAAGTGGCCCACGTGGGAGTGTAGCTTCTCTTTCTCTTGGAGCGGCCTGTAAACTCTTGGTTTGGGCCTCCCAGGCAGCGAGTGAATGTCATTCCTCTGCAGCAGGTGTAATGTTACACCAGAGCGCTTGTTTAAAGCCTGGCCAGAATCTGGAGACTGATACGATCAGGACATCCTGTGAGATTGTGATGAGCCGAGAGGAGATGATCTGAGAGCATCACAGGATGCAGATGACATGAACCCAGTGATCAAAGAGCGGCTCTCCTCGCTGAGACAGCGGCTCTTCTTCATTTCATCTTTATTCATACTAATGTTAATGTCTGTGAACCCTACTGAGATATTTCATCATATGCTGCATGTGAACATGTTGAGGTAATAAATCAGCATTTCCAACATTAAATGGCAAATCACATTAATCTCTGTTAGTCAAAAACGGTTTTGTGAGTTTCTTCCCTTCTGCACTTTCGACCATGTGGACTTTTAGAAAATAACCTCTTTTTTGTTCACACTAGTTTATTACCAGCAGTGTATATGTATAAATACTCCCTTAAAGAGACACAGGTAAATATGATACAAACTGTATTGCATCATTTGACAGCTTGGATGGATTGGATGCACAATTAAATATTCAATATGCGAATGATATTTACCTGGATCTTTCTTTTAAGTCCTTCACACATTTCTTATTATATTTCATTTCAAGCATACTCTTCAGACACACTTACAATTACCATAGTGAAAAATAAATATACTAAATTGTATTTGAAATACATTTATTTCATGCTAAGTATACTACAAATACATTTACATATTTATGTAATTAATAAAAATAGCCTGCAATTGTGCTTTTAGTATACTAAGCTGTATACTTAAAGTCTACTTAAAACTGGAACACCTAATTTTGTGCTTGTACTTTAATTGTGCTAAAGTCCAACTAAAATTGTGCTAAAGTGGAACTATTGCTGTATACTTCAGGTGCACTTTAAATATCTTGATTTTAGGCTTAATATTAAGAAATGTGCATTGTGCAATAAAGAAATACTCCAAATAAAGTTTCCAAATAAATGTGTTAATAGATTTGAACTAAATACATTTATTTGAAAAGTATGACTTTTTCACTACGGTAAATCTGCACAAATTCAGTTATATTGTGAGTCTAAAGGCAAAATAATTCAGTGACTGCGACTGAGTCATGATGCAACGCCTCTGAAGATTGTAATCAGGAGGTGTTTTATTACTTTACAGTGTGTGTGTTTGACTGTTTACTCATGTTGCTATGTTTCCATTTCATAACGTCACAGACATTACATCAGTGAACTCCTGCACATGCTATCAGGCTGAGATAGCAGCCCTAGCTCACGCTCAATGATTTCCAGAAATCACACTCAGATCTGGGCTTTTATTAACTCGTACTGATAGTTAGAGAAGGGCGGGCAATCATTTATCATATCACTTATTAAACAATTACATTTTATATAATATTGAAAATTATATATAATATTATATAATATTGAGATATTGAGTAGCCAATCACAGACATGTTTGCTGATTTCTAAAGCACAACGGCCAATCAAATATTTAATATATGCAGGAGATACACACCAATATGAGTGCAATAATGATAATTAAAAGTTTGATTCCCAGTATCCACAAAGGGTCACAATACTACTTGTCTTCATTTTTATCACTTCTTTTCTTTTATTGGCTGATCATTTCAAATTCATGTTCTTGGTATTTAGACATTTTTATGTGTCTAAATGTTTTGACAAGTTATGAATTATGCACTGCTATACACTTTTGTTTAATTGAATAACAAAGCTGTATTCCTCAAGATGTAAATCTAACCGCAAAAGTTACTTTCAGTAGTCTGTCTGTGATGACATTACTCGTGTGTGTGTGTGAGCTGTGCAGCTGTGGAGGTTTGACGCTGATATCAGTGCAGATGAGAGGAGTGTGTGTGATGGGACGCTCCTGACAGAAGTCTCTTTATTCTGCTGGTCAGTCAAATGCTACATGGTTGCCAATGACAGACACAAAGTCAGCAGTCACCTTTGACACACACACACACGCACGGCCGCTGCTGGAGTGCCATGTGCCTGTGTCTGCTCTACAGTCACTCTGTTCTCCGGGACACAGATGGCTCTGGGTTCGGACGACCCACTGTGTGCCATTCATGTCAAATGTGCAAAATTAAAGTATAGAAAGATAATCAAGATTCAAGAGTAAGGTTTCCTGTTTTTCAAAATCTGAGACCAAACTTCAGTTCAGGACCAATCTGTCTGTCTTTAAGGCCAACTTAAAGCTTCAAGATTTTACAGCTTTGACTTTTTTAACAAACAAACAAGCCTGGGTCAAATCAACATGCAAAGTTTGTCTGAACAGCTTTCCTTTCCTAGTTGCTTATTCCAGATGCTATTTACACTAAGAAAAAAAAGATGGATTTGAACTGGTGTTTGTAACATTTAAAAGCCAAATCCACTATCTTTACTCTCCACACCACTGTTCAGCAAATGATGTTTGCTGACAAGACAGGCTATTTGTACTTACTGTAAATAGACCCTCCATATTAATATTTTTCACACATCCACACTGCTTTCATTGGATGCAGAAGTTCAGAGCATCTGAGACTTTTTACCAATGAAAGTTGCAGTATCCAAATCTGAACGCATTGATTTGTAAAGGTTTAAACATATCAGCATATTGTGTTGAATCCATCTCAATCAATGCGCTCAATTACCACACTACTGTGAATTTATTTTAGAGGTTCAATCCTGCTAACCTCTTGGAAAAATATGTGCAAAGTCACTTTATTGAAACACATCTGAATAAGACTATATTACATTGGGTTACACTTTATTTTAAGGTGTCCTTGTTACAGTGTAATTATACGTTTAAGTACTAAGTAATATTAATTAACTACATGTACTTACTATATGGTTATGGTTAGGATTAAGATTTGGCTTAGGGTTACTTGCATGTAATTATGCATAGTTTATTATTATTATAATAGTAAGTACATGTAACACGTGTAACAAGGACACCTTAAAATAAAGTGTTATTTTACATTCCCCAGAATAAGAAAAATTAAGTAAATTAAATGAATAAATTACCAAATTAAAACATTACGGAGTGTCTATTTACACTGAGTGCAAATAGCCCGCCTTGTTGGCAGAGGCTATTTAGACAAACTCCAGCCACCAACGTGTGATTGGGATGGTCAACGCTGAAGAAAGACGCTCATTTCACATCAGTTTCAGTGGCGTAGATGGTAAGGCGCATGCTTTTTGACGAGATCGACCCGAGTTTGAACCCGCCTTTTGCCGAACTTTTTTTTTTTTCCCTCATATCGGAAATAAAGGCATTTATTTTCAATAAAACTGAAGGAAATAATCGCAAAAACTGAAAATAAAGTATCGGGTTATGGAGCGCTTCATTGTCCCAATAAGGTGGCATTCATTTAATAGCCTAATTTGAATTAAAACTATAATTTACACTCAATACGTTATTATTGCGTACTGTTTTACTGAGGTGCAGAAAACTGCCACTATTTGCATTACGTAGTATAAAAAGCAGAAAATCCTGCTATTTAACATAGTGTAAATATAGCTTTTTGCATTTGGTGTAAATAGCATATCGTTAAAAAATACTGCTATTTTCACTTAGTTTGAATAGAATCTATTGCTATTTGCATTTCGTGTAAATAGCCACTGCCTAAATAGTATTGCCTTTCATTACACAAATTTGAATCTGGCAGATCATACTTTATAATCCATGTGGTTGAAGCTAGTGTACTGGTTGAATCTCAGCAAGGATCATGAAAGGAGTCACCAGTACACTGACCATAGGGAGTCACCGTTGAGCCTTTGATCAGGTCAGAAGGATCGCCCCTCATGTGTCCAGCAACAAAACAACAAAACCTTTGTCTCCGCCTCAGACATGCCAAGAAATTCAGGACTAAACAGTGCTGTTAGCTCATCTCTAGTGCTATGCATATTTGATTGGAGGCTAGAGTATGGAGCGTATGGTGCCCAGGTTCAGACTGTAAATGACTGTTGTCTATTATTTCACAGCCAGAAGACGGCTGTCATTCATCAGAAATGAAATGAGAGCTCACACCTCAGGCCAGACAGGAAAAGCCAGTCAAATAATCTCAGTTAATCACGGCGCTGGGCTACTGCAGCTCTCTGAAAGCCTCCCTGAAACGGAGCCGTCGCTATGTTCAATATGAAAAAAAGTAGAAACGGCACAGAGGAAACGCTCATTTTCTTTAAGTCAACAGCAGTGTTTAAACACAGAGCACAGTTTCACCAAATCACACGTTCTTCTTATGACGTGCTGTGTATGTATTCTGTTCACTGATACTGCAGCTATTATTGTCTTGTGGCCTTAGTACACAATTTTATTGACAAGCGTTCATTCCTGTCCATTTATATCATGAGAGCACAAAGCATGCAGAGTGGTTTACAGCATCCTTGAGCTCATAAATCAGGTGAAAAGACCTCCGTCGTGTTCCTGGAGAGTTCAGATCTACACAACTGAAGCTGATAAACATGGCTTGATTCAGGATTCAATAACAGATGACAATCAGAAGTGAGAGCAGGACTGAACTGAACTCTGCAGGAAAGCAGATTTCATGGACCAGACAGAAGGATAAGCTGAAATGTTAATATTAAAAAAAACACATTAAAAGAGCAGTTTCAGGACTTGACAGTCATTTCATTACAGTTTCCCTCACTTAGATACACTTTTGCACTTTGCAATAATGTCAAATTAAAAGTTTTACTTTAAAAGAAAACTAGGAGGTGGTTCAGCCTTGCATATAAAACTTTCATTTCATGTTATGATGTTTAAAGTAAATATAAATTGAGAGCTGCTTTCTGAATTCTGGGGCCCTAAACACAACTATTTTGCTTCACTTTCTTGGCTCCTTTTCTTTCTTTCTTTTTTTCTGCTCTGGGTGGACAGCTGTGTTTCGGAGGACATGGCCATACGTCATACACCACATTTACATTTGCATGTTATAGAAAATATTTACCATCATGTTTACATTCTATAGTGAAATGCTACTTCAGTCATTTTTGAGAGCAAGGGGCCCCCTAGTGGTTTGGTGGCCCTGCACGTACAGGTAGGACTGGCAATGCAAATGTATAATTACAAATACATTTTAGTCTACCAAACCATAAATGCTTCTCAGCACATTCCGGAGTACACTTTAACAATATCTATGGTTTGTTAGGATCTGACAATATTTGGCCGAGATACAACTATTTGAAAATCTGGAATCTGAGGGTGCAAAAAAATCTAAATATTGAGAAAATCACCTTTAAAGTTGTCTAAATTAAGTTCTTAGCAATGCATATTACTAATCAAAAATGAAGTTTTGCTATATTTACGGTAGGAAATTTACAAAATATCTTCATAGAACACGATCTTTATGTAATATCCTAATGATTTTTGGCATAAAAGAAAAATCTATAATTTTGACCCATACAGTGTATTTTTGGCTATTGCTACAAATATAGCTGTGTTACTTATGACTGCTTTTGTGCTCCAGGGTCACATATAAAGATGTACATCAGTCCTACTTAAACATAGCATTTAATACAAGTTTAATATAAATGTAAACTTTAATACATTTTAATTTAATTGCAGTTACCATGCAGTTAAGTGTCTGAAAACACTTAAATATGTTCTCCTAAAGTACATTATTTCCGTAATAAGAACTCTTTTTTTGAAAGTCTGCTAAAATGTAGATTTTTCACAAGCCGGAGGATTCAGAGTGAAATGACCTCCGTCAGACAGACAGACAGACAGAAGATGGGTTAGACAGCGCAACACTGCCACCTTCTTAGAGAGACAAACACTCAGACGTGTGTGTGTAATAAAGCCGAGCAATACTGTCAGTAATACACACCTCAGCTGAACCTCACTGCCAAGAAAAGCTAGCGAGCGATAGGATCTTCTCTCAGCCTTACATCACGACTGTAAAAATGTTTGAAGAACCTCCTGCTCTCAGTGTTATCGCATGTGACGAGGAAAATAAAGACTGCAGACCTCTGAGCGAAGCCATGTTTGAGTCTGACCGGGTGTTTTAATTTCCTTAAAATACACAGTGCGTATGGACACTGAACAGGGTTTGAGACTCACTGTCCAGTGTGACGAAGACACTGCAGATCTCAGCATCAATAGTATCATGAGATATATATATATATATATATATATATATATATATATATATATATATATACAAATTTGAATAAGGGTAGAAAGGGTAGAAAAACTGTATTGTGTCAAGGTCAGCCTTTTGATTAATGCAGTTAAAGTATGCTTTCAAGTATGTATGCATGTCACATGCACGTCCGTTTATAAAAGGCACATTTGAGGCAGATCTGCTGTTGTGAATGAAGCTCAGAATGACATCAGCTGCTAAAAATAGCTGCTGCTTACTTCCTGCTGTTCGGCACACCTGGACCAGCCCAAGCCATTACAGCCCACGCATGCAGACGTTCTCCAAACCACAGCTTGTTTCTTACACACCGCCTGCTAGGGTGAATCTCATGAGAGAGCAGAAAGAAAAAGAGGCAGAACAGCAAAAACACAAAAACTAAAGAGCACTGATTGTGTCTTAAATGTAAAGTTACTCAATACCGACTTGTGTATTAAAGAAAGCAAGATCTGACCACAACACACTCGCTCATGTGATATAATTTGGTCATGTATTTAAGCAATATGTGACCATGGACCACAAAACCAGTAACATGGTTCAGTTTTTTTAATTTGAGATGTATACATCATCTGAAAGCTGAATAAATAAGCTTGAATCTGGAAAAATCTGGAATCTGAGGGTGCAAAAAAATCTAAATATTGAGAAACTCGTTCTTAATGCATATTACTAATCAAAAATTAAGTTTTGATATATTTACAGTAGGACATTTACAAAATATACTTAATATCCTGATGATTTTTGGCATAAAAGAAAAATTGGTAGCACTTTATTTTACAGTCCTGTTACTCATGTACACACTATGGTCTTATTATAGTAATTACAATAACTAGGTACTAACCCTGAACCTACCCCTACCCCATGTAGATACCTTATATTACCAGTACATTCTTAGGTAGGTACACTGTAAGTACATGTAAGTGCACGTACTGTAAAATAAAGTGCATCTGAAAAATGGATAATTTTGACCCATACAATGTACTGTTGGCTATTGCTAGAAATATATCTGTGCTACTTATGACTGCTTTTGTGCTCCAGGGTCACATATGGTTTCTCACTGATCAGTTTAGCTCTTATACTCTCAGAAAAAAGGTAGAAAAGCTATCAGTGGGCCAAATATGTACCAATATGTACCTTTAAGGTACATTACATTACATTATTTAGTAAAAATGTACTTGTTCCGCCTTTGTTTTTAAGTGCGTTTTACATTTTAAATGTGTGTTTTAAGTACTTTTCTGGACTGCTTCATGTATATGTATATACATTAACACTGAGCTCTTGTGTCATCTGTGAGTTTGATGAGTTCAGAGGAGGGAAAACACCGTCTCCTGCCAAAACTAGCTCCATTATCAGCTCATCAGACGGGACGGGACGGGCTGAATGTGGGAATCATGCGGTATGGCAGGTACATACAGGAACCCGGCAGAGAAAGAAACCGCAGAAAGAAAAACAGCCCGCGCCATTCAGCTGCTTGTTATCGCTCCTCTTCAACAGGATTAATGTGTGTGACACTGCAAACTCGCTTGTGTCTAAATAAGCATATTAGTGTGGTTTCTTTTCCATGCACTACATTGTATGCTTATATTCCATCACACAATCAAACTACAAATTGCTGCTTCCTGTTCAGGAAGTTTGCATTTTGGGACGTTACCAGATTCATCAACGATATCTGACAAGAGATTACAAATGTGTTTCAATAATTGAATCTTATTAACTTGACCTCAATGTTTGTTTTTTTTAAGACAGGCAAGTCAGGTTTTGTTGGCTATGAATGGAATACTACACTCCCCAAAAGAATGCTTTCCTTTTGTATTTTTTATTTTTTTTATAATCTAAAGATTGTTCTGCTATAAAGAACCTTTTGTACAATAGAAAAATTCCCTTGACGTTAAAAGTTCTTCATGGAATCATTAGCTGCTTTTCCATTACCCTTTAAATTGCGCAAATTAAAATCACGAATTGAAAATACGCCTAATGGAAACGCGTCAATTTTGCAAAAACGCCCATATATCGCAAAAAAGTTTTTACGCTCGGATGAGGTGGTTTTTCAGGCAATTCGAAAAAGTATTTCACAAAACTGCAATTGAAAAAAAAAAAATTTCACATTTACAGTCACCTGGCGTATGTAAAAAGTCATATGATCATTCTTCAATGTACTATAAGCTCCAAGAAACACTTCATACGTGGCTGCTCTCGAGTATAAGGTGCTTTCCCTGCCATTAATGCTTAGACTATTTACACAGCACATGTCTGAAGCTGATTGCGGCCAGTCTAGTCAACGCTTGTGTTTATTCGCATGTTTCTGAAGCGGCTTTCCGCCTCTATAAAAATACACGCATACGCCTCCTTTGAATACATATAGACAAAATCCCACCAAAATCCGTTGCCATGACTTATCGCGGGAGGAAAAAGTTACATTTTAGTCACATTTTAGTTATGGAAACGCCATCATTTCGCAATCCTTTTTTTATCGACATTTATAAAATATCGTCAAATTTTTTGCGCAAATCTATAATGGAAATGCGCCTATTGATGCCAGTAAAGAAGCTTTATTTTTAAGAGTGCTTATTGCATGCTGCACAGTATTATACCTTCCTTTTTAAAAAACAGTATGTGAAATTACGCAACAGTAAACTTTGTTGCCATATAACTACTCTGTGTTTTTCAAGCAGTGTTTAGTTTAGCTAGAGGCATCTCAGAAATATGAATGCACGGTATGAAACAGCAGCAGAAACAGTATGCTATCTGAAGAAAGAATTGAAAAGGAGGCTAGGATCGAGGAAATGACCCATCAGACTCAGGTCGCTTGTATAAGCAGCAGCATGTGTCGTGTTGGAACATGTTCAACACCGATCCAGACCACGTCTGCAAACCCCGCTCTCAGAGATCTTCACACCGAGTGTGAGCGTTCAGAGAACAGCTGAGATCATGTGCTGTATTAAGTGACAGAGCTACAGTCTGTCAGCACACGCAGACACAGACAGACACGCTCGTGACCGCAGCCGTCTGGAGGAACTCAGGCCAAATCAAACCAGACCGGGCCTTCAGGGTCCCGTTACCAGTGTGGGACATTAGACACGGCAGTCGCTGGGGTATGGAAAACTCTTCAGGGACATTACAGTAGCTCAGATTTTACACTGGTACATTTAAACCCAGTGGCAGTTAAAGATGAAAACTCAACAAGGTTTATTATACATTTTGATTGTAGATGTAAAAAAATATATATATATAATTACAGCTGGAATCATGTATTTATTTAGAAATGTCTCAAGTTACCTTATAGAATGCCACTTTCTCTATCTGATCTTGTTTTTAACATGGTTCAGTGTTCTTTCAAATCACTTGAATCAACATTCAAAAAATGTTCAAATAGTAATAACTTGATTGAATTTAGTAATACTATTTAATACTTTCGCTAAACAACTAACAATATCAACATTCAGTTAAACAATAAAGAACAAGAGAAACACAGTTGTATGTGACGTGAAATATTAAAGTTGGCATTAAAAATTAAGTCTTTCCCCGCCAGCATTAAACAAAAAAATTAATTAATTAATTAATTAATTTGCCATTTCACAATAAATCATTTTCACAAAATTTAGTGGCCCCCAGAATATTTTGTTGTATGGATATCTGAACATGCAATATGTCAAAAGAAAGAACAGAACCTCTGCTTTTAAACAAACAAAGCCATTTTATTCTAGCTTCATGCAATCTTTTTAGGTTTAATGAAAAATGCAACATTTTGAACAAAAAGCATTAATACTTTTGAGTCACTATTGAGTTGTTTACATGAAGTTAAATCTTGGTTGTCACAGAACTATTTGAATTCGAATGAAAGTAAAACTGAAATAATCTGGTTTGGGGCTCCTGACACCCAAAACTCTTTTGACTTGGGCAATTTAGCTCCCTTCTGTAAATCTGTGGTGAAGAAGCTTGGTGTCAAATTTGATAGTTCTTTGAAATTTGATAAACAGATCAATACTGTGGTCAAATCATGTTTCTTCCATATAAGATCAATAGCAAAGCCGTTTCTGTCCTCCAGTGATTTTGAAAGGATTATTCATGTTTTTATTTCTGTAAGACTGGATTATTGTAACTCACTGTATGTGGGTATTAGCCAAGTATTTTTATTTAGACATTGTACAGCACATTGGTCAACGTTACATTGTTTTAATTGTGCTTTATAAAAGAATTTAAAAAATAGAAAACCTTCCCTGGCATGAATGTTTATGCATCTGGCAGATGATTTGATCCAAAAAACACAGAAACATCAGAGGCCAACTGTTACACTTATGTTGGTCTCTATGAGGGCTTTGCAGTGATTCGGTGAAAAATATGTCTCATCGTAGCTCTAACTGCATTGATCAATCAGCATCTTGCACTAAATCCATTCATTTTATAACAAGATTTCAGGCTGTAACAAGAATATTAAGAACTTCAGCCAAGTTTAAATTATTCCTCCATCTTCTCTGGGTTTCCCAGCATTCAAAGGAAGTCACGTCAGAATTCACTTGTCACACTTGACATTTCTATTGACTTTGAGTGGACACGACTGTCTGCATGCACTATATTAATGGCAGAAATTACACCTGGAGAGGCAGATTTTCCATCCAAACCCTGGAACAACCGACCACAGAATATACAATGCTAATTGGCTATTAGTAGCTTGCAATAAACCTGTTTTCTCATAAAAGCCTGAGAACTGGGAGCTGTGTGGATGTGTTTATGGCTTATGGGTGTGTATGGATTGAACTCTACCTTGTTGTAAATGGAAATACAGCAGACGTTTGTTACACTGGCAGTCGTGGGTCGCTCCAGAAGAAGCTGTGGAGGTTGGAGGGGTGAATGAAAACAGCGAGTATCAGTCAAGCGCTGTGTTGTGGGTCAGTGCCGTGGCTCATGTCAGTGTCAGTGAACGAGTGCGGCTCTACAGCAGCCTTCTTACAGCTTCTCTTCCTCTGGGTTACCCCACAGACCACTGTCTCTCCAGAGAGGAAGGTCTGCCTAATATACTTGTGCTGAGGGTTTATTTTGAGGAGTGAGTGACGCATATAGAGGCTCTCGGTCATTTTTCTCTGTCAACATCACTGCCTCCATCTCGTACTTGTTGACAAGCCATGTTCTGGGAATAAAGTTCATTGAGGGACTGGCCAGGATGTTACTGGAAGCGGCCTGACTTGTGCGCTAGTACAGTTTTCTCACAATCACCTTGTTTGGGTTGGTCTGTTCTGGTGTTTAAAGATCTGGGCTGGTAACTGAAAGGTTGTAAGGTTTAAAGCGGCCAGCAAGGGTGGATTCATGAGGCATCACCACTGATTCCTTGGTCTTTCGGTGACCTGTGGCCTGTTACGTGGAGCTGACAAAACCAAACAAACCCAACCTGGATTAGACTGGGCTGAGTGGTCTAACAGTCCTTGTTATAAATGTTCTCTGTTACCTCAGGGTTTGATCTAGAGTTTACGATGAGCTCTGGAGCTCATGCACCTGAAAGTGTGACATGAGATTAAGAGAACATGATGAAAGATTTCATGAATTTAAATGCATTCCCAAGAAAGAAAGACAGTTGCAGCCACAAAAGGCAGCTAAAAATTAAAAGTGGTATATTGTCAAAATATAATTGCTTATGTGTAATGAATTGAGGATATATACATATTCATGTAAAACTATATAATACATTTATCTAAAATAAATATAATAAATACTAGCAGCAAAAGCCGGGCACTTCATTGCTAAAATGCTTTCAGTGTGAAGCGCTTTATTTGGAGCAAGAGATACAGCAGGAGTAGCTTTTATTTATACCATATATATCCAATCTATCTTCTTAAACCCAAAAAACAGTTTCTTCAAACTAAACTCAAACTTAGCTAGATATCCACTGAAACTCTGAAATACGCCACTGGCTGTCAAAACAACAACACCTACAAATATAGTTCACATCACTCATAAATCAAGCACTATATTCCATGTTTTTTGAGGTGTGATTTAACAGAAATTGAAGTAACGTTTGTCATTAACTGAAAGTCTTCTCCTGTCTTCTCTCTAAAACTAAGAGTTAAGACTCACCATAATGAGAGACTTTCTTTAAGACCTCAGAATGGTTACAGCAAACAGGTAAATATACACAAGAACTCAAAGGTCATTTACACGACACTCTTTTCAACAACAAACAAATCTTTTTATGCGTTTTGGCCGTTCATTTACACAATGGTAGCCTGAAAATGCAAACTTGTGAAAACGCTTTTCAAAGTGCTAGTTTTTGAAAACAATACTGTTATCATTGTGCAAACCACATAACATGCAAATATTTTGAAAATGGTGACGCCATGCGAATGCATATTAAGTGTCTATAGGAATGTGTGCATGCACATAGTGTTTCTTTACAAAGTGATATCGCCACCTACTGGCCTTGCATGAATAATACAGCATATTAATCATTTTCACGGATCTGTGTGAACTGGGATCGTTTTGACATCGTTGTGAAACTTTTCAAAAACACAAAGAAAAAACTTCTGTTTTCAGTACATTGTTGTCATGTAAATGTACCCTGAGCCTGATTAATAAGACACACCTGAGATCAATCAGGGGGGAAACAGGAAATTCAGGACAGAAAACCAGACGCTTTGTTGAATACAAGACATTGCATAACTTAAGATACCTAACACACACAAAACCCTTACAAGACAAATGTGAACATTGTCCATTAGAAAAGCATAAAGAATTATGACAATAGGGTGAGTAAGTAATCAAGAATTTTTTTCTGGTCATTGTTTGTATTCTTAAAGCAGAACGCAGATGCGTACAGACGTCTAAAATGCTTTTTATTTTCTGTTTGGACAGTTCGGCACCCGGTGTCATTAGCAGCGAGACATAATCCAGAGAAACGGGCTACCAACAGAGGTGCTTGTGTTCAGATCAGCTGACCAACTCTGAGCACGCTGTCAAATAGCGCTCTTTCCAGGGCACTGATTGTTAACACCCCACCGCGAGACCTGCTGCCCCGGGCAATTAGTCATCCTGACAGCCTGCTTATCCGTCACCTTCCCTGAGCGTGACACACTCGTTTCCATACGCTCAGCTTGTGTAGCTACGCCACTACAGATCCTAACACTACATGGCGTGTGGGCAAGCTGCCATTTAACCTAAACAACCCAATCAATTATGACTGTACAGGTGATGTGTCTGTGAGTGCTGTGCTGGGTATGAGCTCAAGAGACACTAGCTATTTTTCCATCCGCCTATTTTTATGCGCATTTTGGATTATCGCATAAAAACTGCCGGATGGAAACGCCAAGATGTGCATAAATTCTAAAAATGCGCATAAAAAAACGTATGCACACAATTTGTCTGAAATTTTCGCACGTTAAAAAATAAATACGAGCTCACGTTGTGTCAATCATGTTTACGCACTGCCTCCGAAATTGTCGTCCGTCATGAAAAATTCTGATCGGGTTCAATTTTTCCGTTTTCGCATTCGTAGTAACCATTTTGAGAGGTGTTTTGACAGTTCAGAGCCACCGTACAAGCAAACGCCAAAATCCAGAATGGCGATTGTCAAGTTCATCCACTTCGTCTCGCAGCACGAAGCACCGTAAAGATCCTTGCGCACTGAGTTCACAGAAATTGGTGGTTTTCTTTTTAATATGTGGCTCTAGTATCGCTAGCACAGCATGAAACTGAGCCACTGACATCCTGAAGTAAACTTTGAATCCCGCTGCTTCTTAATAAGGGATTGGATGGACCCAATATTTCCTTTCTTTTTCCTTTTCGAGAAGCGAGAGGACAACAAAATCATCCTCAATGCTTGAAGACTCCATTTAGTAGGCTACTGTTTTGCTAATTTTTTCGCAACGGATTAATTAATACGCATCGGATTCAGTGTGCAAATGTGATTTTGTTGCTTGACGAGTTTTTAGGATAATGAAAACGAAAAAACGCATACGAAAATTTCAGACTCAGTGTGCAGAGACCTTGAGAAAAATGTACATAAATTTATTTAGTAAATGTGTTTCTATCGTAGTTTATCTATGCGCATTGAAAAAGTTATGTGAATTTGCACTATTAGACGGGATAACGTGACTAACCAGCGGACCAATCTCGTTCACAGCATCTATATGTTGTTTTGGTCGTTCTGAAATGCCTGAGCAAAGTCTGTCATCAAATTATTTCTGTATAATTGTCTGCATCCCAAACAGCAGCATCCATGTCCGAAAGCAATTTATTGTGTTATGTCTGCTCGCTCTGAGGCACAAGTAATTTATCATATATGAAAACTATTATATTCAGTGGCTTCTCCTAGTTTTCTTTGAGATATTTAGTGCCAGTTTATCAGGAAGTGACGATTTTGTTCTCTTTGACTCATTGGATGGAAACGGTGCTTTATTTGCAAATGTTTTATGCGATATTTCAGTTTTGCGCATAAGTTAAATTCGCAACTTAGGATGGAAACATAGCTACTGAAAAGCGTTTAAGACGACTGACAAATGTTCAAGACAAATGGCATTCTTATGCGGGTACAAACGCATATGTATGTGAGTGCTGTCGTCTAACAAAACACTGACAGAAAACTAGTGACGCAGGATGTTAAAACACTGCAGTGTGATGAACAGCATCGTGACTGTCCTGCTGAAAAAAAACAAGACACCATCACAGAATTAGTAATGGTTTTACTGGTTATAATGGGAATTGTACTGGTTTTAATGGAAACTGTAATGGACCCTGTGGGTCTCTACTAGTAATTGGTCACCTTCTATTGGTGGCTTGTTAAAACCAATAAATCCTAATGGAATATGTCCCATTTTTTTGTGATGGTTCTATTGTTTTTTTCAGCAGGGTGGTGAAGCTGGATTTCAGGTGGTGCAGTATATGAATAAAAAGCAGGGTTTTGTGCTGAAATGCAGCGACATTTCATGAATTCGTCTCACAGTGTTGTAAACTAAAGGAATGTGGATTTCTTTGTCAGATCTGGGTTTTTGTAAAGCTGCGCTGTAGTGTCACTTGGACTGTGTGACCTTCTCAAGTTAGTGTGAGTGATCATCAAAACAGCCATTGTTGCTTCCATGTTCAGAAGAGCCTATTAGTCTACTTTATAGGTTATTACAACTGTCATTTCACAATTTCTAAAGCTCTTTGAAAATGTAAATGTAAAATTATTTATTTAAAATTTCTACTACATAATGCACCAACTGACACTCAAAGGTATCTCTTAATTTGGTTAATCGTTATTTTACAGTATGTGTACTTACAGTGTACTTACCAAGACAACTACATGGGTTAGGGTTAGGTTTAGGGGTAGGTTCAGGGTTAGTACCTAGTTAGTTATTGTAATTACTATAATAAGTATAATAATGTGGAAGAAGGCTGTAAAATAAAGTGCTACTCTTTGTTTTAAGGTGATATAGTTACATGTTACATGTCCTTACTGTAGTAATAACAGTAAATTATGCATATTTTTAAGTAACTAACTTTAAACCAAACCCTAATCCTAATCATAACCCTATAGTAAGTACAGGTAGTTGATTAATATTACCCAGTTCGGTTACACTTTATTTTACTATATTCATTTATACTATAATATGGATTATTACATAAATTAATTGTTAACACTAATTTAGCTTGGACTAAATGTATGTGTCTAAATGCCATTATAAGTGTTCATTTGGGAATGAAGAATGATCTAAGAACTTTTTGAGAAATAGGAAAACTGTTTATCCTTTTCTGTTTATGTGTGTGTCACTATTATTCATGCCCCAGCAACATTTTACCCGTATCTTGGATCATTTCTGTGTAAAACTATGTAAACATCCAAGACTTGCATAGACTTACACAGATGAGAAATGAAGCTTGTGAGAAGGTGGTGGATGCAGCAGTTAAAGTAAGATTGTACAGTAGCCAAAGCTGAAGCAAATGATCTTCTGAACAATCAGTGGCTGACGTACCGCTGAGAAGAATCTCCTTCTTCTCAGATCACAGAATAAGATTCACTTGTTGACTCTCCACCACTTATATAATGATTCTTGTTTACCCAAACTCTGGGATTTGTCCTCCTGAACTACATCACTCCCTGAACGCAAGCGGAGACATGTCTGAGACACGAGTGAGATGAGAGAGAAGAGCTCTACAGCGCTGAAGTGTATCTCTGAACATGTGAAGCGGCTCGCTGACAATCAGTCACCCAGGGTCACACATTCCCCATGCATTTACTCACTGAACATTTAGCTTAGCGGATCATTATACTACATTTGCCAGTGTTACATTAACATTATTAAATAGCTGAGGTGAGTAACCTCAAATATGCAGCTGTTATTTTAACACTTTAACAGTAATGCAAAATACAGTGGGAGCCAAAAGTCTGGGACATCAATGAAAATGCTTATTTGTGACCCTGGACCACAAAACCAGTCATAAGTGTAAATTTTTCGAAATTGAGATTTCTTCATCATCTGAAAGATGAATAAATAATCTTTCCATTGATGTATGGTTTGTTATGATAGGACAATATTTGGACGAGATACAACTATTTGAAAATCTGGAATCTGAGGGTGCAAAAAAATCTAAATATTGAGAAAATTAAATATTGAGTTCTTAGCAATGCATATTACTGATCAAAAGTTAAGTTTTGATATATTTACAGTAGGAAATTCATTAATATCTTCATGGAACATGATCTTTACTTAATATCCTAATGATTTTTGGCATAAAAGAAAAATGTATAATTTTGACCCATACAATGTATTTTTGACTTAAGACTGGTTTTGTGCTCCAGGGTCACATATATGTAAATGTACTTTACACCACAAACAAAAACATACAAATACAGAATACACTACTAATACATTAAAACCATAGTACTTTCTCCGAGTGATTTAATTATCATCTTGTTGAATTATATTTACTTATAAATATTTACTTGTTAGCCATTTTAAGTTATTTGTTTTACTTTTTAAAATTAAAATGATAATGTAATAAAAATGTAATAACATTATAATGTAATATAAATGTAATGTAATAGCATATTACGATGTAATAACAATTTCAACTGATATCCATGTTTTCTATTAATATCAACACTCACCTGGTAGTGATAATATAGAGGACCGTATAAGAGTATATTGTAGAAATGAAGGGGAATGCTAACAGATCTCTCTTTCCAGTATTATAGACCTTCTTAAGAGTCACATATGTTAGTATGCCAAGTATGCATCTATCAGACAAACTAATTCAGTTATACTATATTCAGTATTGTTAAAAAATATCAGACCAGATTGTTGGCCAAGCTACTTATACCTCCTTAAAACATGTGAAAGCGTCCCAAACAAGGTTACAAATGGCCACTGTATCAATTCCATTCTAATATTAACACGCCAGAGTTAAGAACAATCCTCTCCTTTACAAACTCTACAGCTCATTTTGTTTTATTACTAGATGACCACACTTGAATTAAAGGTAAGTGGGACATGACAAGTACTTAAACTACACAGTGAAGTAAGTCAGAGTCAGTCCACTCTGTGCTCGGGGCCATTCAGAGCTGCTCTGTTCATTCAATAAAGAAAAGCCATTACCATCCTTCCCTGTCAAACATTCACTCTAGAGTTGGCCGGGACTTTTGGGCTTATAGAAAGCCTCTTTTGATTCCTGCTAGAGTCTGCCTGACCCACGCAGGCCTTCCCTCTTAGAGTTAATAGTGCCTAAAAGGCAGGTGAGGGCTTCTGGGGAAGCCGTGCCAATATGAAGAAGCAAATAGCCCTGAGATGAAATGGGCCATGACACCACAATTCAGAGTATCTATTTTATAGGCCTTGAGAAAGAAAAAGCAGTAATCAGCTGTCACTTTCTGGAATGACTGCAGATGCCGCTGAACTTTCGGTGGTTTGCAGATTCCTTTTATGATTCATTGGTTTTCTGTCCTGAACTCGGAGTCCATCACGGGCTTCCTTGTCCCCAAGCGAGCCATCACTTATGCTATCACAGACTTTGGGTTTAACCTTATACCTTTCCAAATATGAGCTACAGAATGAAACATATGGCTTGAATGACTGTAATGTAACGACAATACATTAGTCAACATTTATACACCTTTTCAGAGGTGCCAAGCTTCTGAAAATGACCCCTCGCGAGGGTCATATTTGGTTTTGTTGCAGCCATCCAGCAGTTCTCTGTAAATTCAGAAGCACATTATGCTTATAAATTATTAGTCTGTGAATATTATAGTGTATGCTCCGTGTCCCGGTGTCGTCCCTCAGGGGCCGTGGCTAAAGTGGAAAAGAGTCTGGTAGCTCATATTTCTGGAGAGTGGCACACAGGCGCAGAGCGTGATGGGTCTTGCAGCTGGACGGCCGGGCCTGAGCTGGAAACTCCATCAAAGGTCCACCGCGAGGTCTCTGGCAAACCGTGGGATGATTCGAAGTATCAGAGGAGTGTACGATCTAAGAGCAGCGTGAGCAAGTACGGGCTAAATTAATGACTTTTAACAAGATAACCCCTGTTTAGGGTGTTGAAAGAACCCATGACCCACACTTAACTCCAAAAGCAGGTCATTTGGCGGCCTAGAGAATATTTTAGGCATTGCACATATGTGACCCTGGAGCACAAAACCAGTCATAAGTAGCACGGGTATATAGCCAACGGGTATACAGGGTCAAAATGACAGATTTTTCTTTTATGCCAAAAATCATTAGGATATTAAGCAAAGATGTTTTTGTTTGTGGTGTAAAGTACATTTACATAAATGTGACCCTGGAGCACTAAACCAGTCTTAAGTCGCTGGGGTATATTTGTAGCAATAACCAAAAATACACTGTATGGGTCAAAATGATCGATTTTTCTTTTATGCCAAAAATCATTAGGATATTAAGTAAAGATCATGTTCCATGAAGATATTTAGTGAATTTCCTACTGTAAGTATATCAAAACTTAATTTTTGATCAGTAATATGCATAGCTAAGAACTTTATTTGGACAACTTTAAAGGCGATTTTATCAATATTTAGATTTTTTTTTGCATCCTCAGATTCCAGATTTTCAAATAGTTGTATCTCAGCCAAATATTGTCGTATGCTAACAAACCATACATCAATGGAAAGCTTTCATATGATGTATACATTTTTTTTAATTTTTAAACAAATGACCCTTATGACTGGTTTTGTGGTCTGGGGTCACATATGCTTCAAGTTGTAGGCAGTACAATTATGCTGCCATTTAAGAAAGTGTGTTTGTGTCGAGAAGGTGACCAATCCTGCTCCTGGAGCTCCAGTGTCCTGCAGAGTTCAGCTCTAATCAGCTCCAAAACACTTGTCTGGATGTTTCTAGTGATTCTGATTAGCTGGTTCAGGTGTTTTCAATTAGAGCTGGAGCTAAACTCTGCAGGACAGTGGGTCTCCATGAACAGATTTGGACACCTCTGTCAAAGCCACATGCTAACTTTAGACAAGTGGTGTCCATTCCTGCTCCTGGAGGGCTGGTGTCCTGCAGAGTTTAGCTCCAACCTGCCAAAACACACCTGCCTGGAAGTTTCTAGTAATCTTGAAGAGCTTGATTAGTTGCTTCAGGTGCATTTAATTAGGATTCAAGCTAAACTCTGCAGGACAGAGCCCTCCAGGAGCAGGACTGGACTCCTATGTTTTTGGACTGTTGTAATGAGCTGCGAGTATGGATACTAAAGAATGGATGGTAACTGATTCATTCAAAGAGTCAGAGTCATTCGTTCAAGACTGAGACTGTAGTCGTTTTTGAGTTGTGTAGCTCTAACACTCTGAACATACTTTACTTTGCATGCAAGTTCAAGATATTTGAGAAAGACGTTTTTAAGTCAGGAAAGATTATTAAGAATAGAAGAACGTGTGTGTGTGTGAAATTTTGTTCCTCAAATGAGTTGGCAGAAATTTTTCCAGCAATCTCAACACAGAGGAGGCATAGTTTGAAGATGTTTCAGTTTACAGGATTTCATGCAGTCAGATGTCAAAGATTGTGCTCTTCATCTGCTACAGTATGTACTTACACTAAAAAATAAAATTGTTAGGTACAGTGTACCTAATGTGTAAGGTATAGGGGTAGCATAATTGCATGTGTAACTACAGAAATTAATTACAGATGTAACTACAGGAAGGCATTTTTAGGTTATACTTTATTTTAAGGTGCCTTTGTACAGTGTAATTATACATTTAAGTGCTGAGTAATATTAATTAACTACATGTGCTTACTATATGGTTAGGGTTTAGTTTAGGGTTACTTGCATGTAATTATGCATCAATTATTGTTATTATAATAGTAAGTACATGTAACGCGTAACAAGGACACCGTAAAATAAAGTGTTACCCATTTTTACAGTAAATATAAGTCCAAAGTGAGCACATGAATGTACACAATACGTGCATTTTATCAAATTATTAAATGTAAGTACATAGAGCTGTACTAGAGCTGATTACTTCTTTAGCAGTGAGTGACAAGGCAGAATGAGCCTTTAACACTGTTTGAACCTCAATTTTGTGGGTTTCTTCTGGTAGTTGGTATGTTTTTTGTGTGTACTCCTGTAAACGGCCAACTTACACTGGTGTGCTTTGTAAAACAAACTGAACACAATTCATTGCACTCAATAGATTGCAGCTAATTAAACAAATTAAGCTTAATTAGATGATGCATGTGAACAGCCAGTGTAATGAGTGAAATTTGACCATGGCTGCATTCGAATGTGCATACAGTCCTGCCCTACTTTATAGCAGGCGGAAAAATGAATGTGAGATGAGCAGTATGTCCAAATTCACAGTATTCATAAAACTGTAGTACCCTGAGGTGTCATTTGTGAGAGACAGTAAAACAACGCAATTGATGCTAGTAAGTCACATGACAATGACAACATGACGGATATGGTACGCCTGGATTACGTTCATATTATACACATTCATACTATAGAGAATGTAATTTTTGGATGGTCGTAGAGTATTCAAAAGAAGAACCTACTCAAAGAGTATGCGATTTAGGATGCTTTAAATGTGTAAAGAGTGACAGATAAGAAGCTGGGGGTTGATGGATCACTTGATGTTAGATTCTTGATATCAATATCAATGTCCTCCAGGTGTGTGTTGCCCTCTAGTGGAGCATGTGAAATGTTCACTCCATGCACAAGCCGAACAAAACTTGAACAAGAAGTATATTCTGATCTTTTCATAGGAACCACTAAATCAGGAATGTCCAGTCCTGCTCCTGGAGGTCCAACAGCCTGCAGAGTTTAGCTCCAACACAGCTGCCAGAAAGCTTCTAGTAATGAAGATCTTGATTAGACAGGTGTGTTTAATTAGGATTGGAGCTAAACTCCAGGAGCAGGATTGGACACCCCTGCACATCTTTGTTACAACATAGTCCAGTGTTTCCAAATCCTGGTCCCTCAAAGTCTGTGTCAGATAAGAGAGACATCAAAAATGTGCAATGTTGGGGCTACAGGACCAGGATTGGGAACGACTGCTTTAGTGAAAGGACTGATATACTGTAGCAAGAAAAAGTATGTAAACCCACTGGAATTCAGTCAGTCAATATTTATTTCTATAGCACATTTAAAAACAAGACAGGTTGACCAAAGTGCTTTACACAAGCTAAATTACAAAATACCTTTACACATATACAATAAAACAGATAACTATCCATTTCAGTGCATCTAAGGAAGCCTCCTTTGGATTTCAGCCATTTAAAAGGAAGCTCTGACTAGATCTTAAAGGGCTAGTAGTATAATGCTGTAAAACGACGATATTCTGGAGGTCCATGTAATCCTTTACAAACCATTAACCAAACCTTATTAAACTCTCAAATCAACAGGAAGCCAGTACTGAAGAGATACTGGAATGCTTTGTCATGCCAGTCTGTACAAAATAAAAGCATGAAGCATGTTTCCAAATCATGGAAGCTTTTCATTTGAGCAAATTTCAACTCTGAATCACCTGGGTGGTGACATTAGTAGCTAAAAGACCTTTAATCTCGAGAGGCTGAGGACCATCACTTCACATTTAGACAAAGCTGAAGAAAACAAGTTGCCACCCAAACATTTATATCATCCAAGCAATCAAGCATAGACATAAGTTTGGAGTTGTCATTACAGTTCATATGGAGATAAAACCAAGGGTCATTAACACAAGAATGACTTGGCCCAACGTGTTTTTTACAGAAGAATCCCAGAGGTAGCATATATAGGGAAAACAGAACAGGACCTAGACAAGAACCTTGAGGAATCTCAGAAGAGATAGATCATGACCTTATCCATGAAAAACTGCACATGCTCTCACTGAATAATCAGCAAAGTAGAACATACAGGATTCAGGACTGTATTTATCGCACTAAATAAATATTCTGTGAAATTAAGACTGAAAAATACAGAACCTTGGCTTCTTTAACAAACTGTTGATACAAAACTATACAATCTCTTAGTATCTCATATGAAACCTAGCATATCTTTTTACCATTTTCTTTCCGCTTGTCTCAATTTTTGTCTAAGCAAGTGACTCTCAGCATTAAGCCAGGGCTGAGCAATAACATTCAGTTTTACGAGTTTGATTAGAGCAGTGCAGTTCAATTGCACCCAATGTTAAAATCGCCACCAACACATCTAATCCCTTATTATATGGAGAATACTCAAAGACTTGTGTCTGCGACTGGGAATTATAAACTCCTGAAAACTTAAAGTCCGACAGATCGTTTATAGAGCGAGCATAGCTGCCGACTGACTCAGGGCCCAAAGTAGGCCCAGAGAGACTAACATTAAACATAATAAGAAAATGATCCGAGAGCCCTTTATTCTCTATTGCCAACTCACACACCGGGATACCTCAAGACAACACCAAATCCAGAGTGCTTGTGCGCAGAGTTGACTACAGATTGGGTTAGGCTGAAAGAATCCACTAAAGATAAAAAATAATAAAATATATCTCACACTAGAGGCTTATCAGGACAGCAAATATGAATATTAAATTCACCTAATATTGAAAGGCTATCAGCTTTCCTGTAGTTTGATTAGTAGAGCATGGTGCTAGCAACGGCAAGGTCATGGGTTCAAGCATAGTGGTAGTAAGTTGATGTTTTGGATAATATTGGCACATGCTCTAGAGGATGATAATTATCAGTGTCAATCCCCCTCTTTTTAAAATGCTGTCATATTACTTTGTAATCAGATGACACTTCCCTGGGAGCTGGAACAACCAAACCACAGAAACTCCTCTGTACTATATGTGTGTGTGTGTGTGTGTGTGTGTGTGTGTGAACGACCCTTTATAGTTTGACTTCAGTCATGTCATGGTGCAGTTTCCTGACAAATCAGAATCAGAATCAGCTTTATTCGCCAAGTGTGTGCAAACACACAAGGAATTTGTTGTGGTTTTTAAGAAGCTCTTGGTACATACATACATACACACATACATACGTACATACATATCTGTCATGAGAGCAGAAACATTTAAATAAGACTTAACAATAAATAATAATGTGTATGAATTTGGAACAGAAGATTTATGTACAAATTTGTGGGTCCCACTTTATATTAGATGGCCTTAACTACTATGTACTTACATTTAAATTAATCATTTGATACAATGCACTTATTGTGTACATACCTGTTTTTACATTGTACTTATATATTTTAAAAATACCTATACGTACTTACATCTGTAATTAATTTCTGTAATTACATTTATAATTACACTGTCAACCCATCCCTTACACCTTAACCCACCCTTAAACCTACCCATACCACCAAACCTGTCCCTAACCTTACCCGTATCACACCTCAATAGCAGCAAATGTGTTTTGCAATACAGTATGAACACAATGTACTTATTTTTTGATGTAAGTACATAGTAGTTAAGGCCACCTAATATAAAGAGTAACCAATTTGTGAATTATTTACTCTATATATACAGCTGTACAGAAAATATGCATATGTATTTACATAGTACTGAAGAGAGAGGCAATAATTAGAGATGGAGAATGGATTTCAGGCATGAATTACAGAACAGAAGTAATAATTCCTGTGTTAGCTGTTTAGGCTGAAGATGGCATGGGGGGAAAAACAGTTTTTATGCCTAGATGTTCTAGTGCACAGACATCTGTAGTGTCTGCTTGAAGGGAGAAGTGCAAACAGGTTGTGTCCAGGGTGAGAGGGGTCTGTGATGATGTTACCTGCTCGTTTCTTCACTCTGGAGTTGTACAAGTCCTGAAGGCTGGGCAGGTGGACACCAAATGTTGATTATGTGGACATACTGTATCTAGTTTATCAGTATGTGTTTACTGGGAATTTAACCATGACCTTGGGGTTGTTAGGGCTGTGATCTACATCACCAATGCTTTGGCAGGAGTATAAGCAATGGTCTTGAACTGCAGCAGTATAATATGCTGGAACTGGTATCACACGATACATCTCAGACACCTAATCATGACGTGATGACTATAGCAGCACTTAGATATTTGGCCACTGGCCTGAACTAGCATTACTCACACTTCAGACATAGTGTGTGTGTATTGGCGCACAAATGTACTGTAAGTGTAATTCTTCTATCCATAGATTATAATTATATTTTTTTCCTAACAAATTTCTTCAGATAGATATATATATATATATATTTTTTTTTTTTTTTTTTTATCCAATTATGAAAAGCATACTATAATTTCACACAAAGAGTTTGTGTACCCCATGTTTCAGTTTGTTTGAAATTGCCATGATATACTGTACCTTAAATTTGCACCATTCATTTTTGAAGTGAGTGGGGCTCATGTTCAAAATAGTGAACTAAAAATTATTTTTGTACAGTTGTAATTAAATTACAAACAAACAAATACATTCTTTAGGTGTACTTGAAATACATGCCTTTGGCAAAACACCAATTCACAAATTGCAGTTTCTTGCTGAAATGAACACTAGAGCCAGTAAAACACTTTTATTCCTTATCAAACAAATTATGATAACAGGGCAAATTATTCATCTTACTTCTGCACAGTTGAAACATGAGCTCAAAACACTTACCATAGCACATAATTTGTAAACGTGCATTTTGACATTTGCATCACATAACCAGCTCCATGACTTTTCTGATGTAAACTTGCTCATTAGCTCACCTAGTACAACATTACTAGTGATGTGAAGCACTCATTTATGAGTCAAATCACCATCAAATATGAGTCAAGAACTCAAAGACTTGTCGAAGCAAAAAAAACAGCATGGTTGTTCAATGAGTGTGTATTTATTTCATGTATGCTTTTGTTAACGCTATCATTACGTTTAAAGTATTGTAGGTGGCACGTTATTTTCAAATGAACGTGAATCTGACAACATTCTTCACATTGGTTGTTTTATCCAAAACATAATGAATGTGAGTCATGTTTTGAATAAAACTGAATGTGCTTGTATCACTTTGAAAGTGTCATGAAACATGCAAGAAGCAAGGTAATGTCATTTTGGCGGAAATGTCACCACAGGCACATGTTTCCAAAGAGCTTCAGTTGAAAAAATGTCATATGCATATATATGTATGTCATGCACCCTTATAATCTATATCAGGGTTCCTCAAATCTTATCCTGGAGGTCCAAGCCACTGCAGAGTTTAGCTCCAACCCTGATCAAACTCACCTGTCTGTGATTTTCTAATGATCCTGAAGACATTGATTAGCATGTTCAGGTGTGTTTGATTAGGGTTACAGCTAAACTCTGCAGGAAAGTGGATCTCGTGGTCCAGATTTGAGGATCCCTGGTCTATATCCTACAGGAGTCAAAAATCATCTTTTTTTTCTGTTAAATGTAGTTATATCCTTTTCATAACAAAAATATTAATCACAAGATTCTTTTATTTTGCTTGCAAACCGCAGCTTTCCACACCAAGAGTGCAGTCTATGATCTCGGTGTCAGATTTCAGTCCTCATATGCACTGTAAGGTTGTTTTTGGTAAGCTGTGAGATCCAGCGGTGGGGTCATACATACCGGTGAGAAAGTTTCAGGAGGATGATATTAACTAATGCATTTAATACAAAGAGAAGCAACATCATGACAAATGGCAATGCTACTGAGAATGGAAAGGTCATTATCATTGCTAATGCTCATGTTTTTAAGCACAGAAATGGCTGCAGAGAGATTCTGTATCTCCACAAATACATTTAAAGATGATATCTATCAAAAATGTATTCTGACCAACCTCTCAGACTTTCTTCTGTGGAATACAAAAGTGTTTAGCAGAGCATCTGAGCAGTTTCCGCAGTTTACAAATCACCTTTCTGAGACCCTATAAATGAATCTACAGCGTTCCACCGTGATAAATGTGTGATTTACTGAGAGCATTTCATCACTATCACATCAATGTGTGAGTAATCTAGGTTTAAAATTGGGTAAATCTTTCATTGTGTCCCAGTGTCTTCTGCACATTCGTTTCTTCAGTCCGTGTCCTGTGCTAATGATGATGACATTAACATCTGCTTTTGAGCTCTTTGGCTCAGCTGAAGTTTATTTGAACCTGGGTTTGAGGGCAGAGAGGCTTCCAAGTGTTGAAATATTACTGAGTTTTGGCACACACCTCCACCTCCAATAAAGACGAGGATATTTCATTTAAATACTTAATTATTCTTTGTAAAATCCCATTCGGTCAAGTGTCCTTGTTCATGACATATATTTCAGATTTCATGTTGAAGCGCCTCTAAGACTGGACATCACCAGGCACTGATGAGACTTTACATACAGACATAGATGATGCCTTCAATTCTGTGTTAGTTCATCCAAAAAAAACAAAAATGTTAGACCCCTGAGTGCCAATCACAGTCAAATACTTTATTGCAGAGAGCCGTGTAATATGGTTATTTATCATGGTCAAACAGATTGCAGCTATTGCTTATATATACTGTAGCTTAACACCTTATGCACAAATACTGAATAAAACACTGTGACATAGTAGGAAGTGGACGGGTTTGTAGTTCAGTTGGCAAATCTTTCACTTCCTCTGATGATTTGTTTTTGCAGACTGTGACTCAGCTTTTCTACGGCATCACTTTGGGACCAATCCATCTTCAGATACTTTCACTCACACACTTAGTACATGCAACTCAACTCCTCAGCCCCGGAGTTCAGATTTCTTCATAAAACACACCTCCACCAGCAGGCAGATGGAAAAGGTGTAAGAAATGCATTAAATGGCAATGCAGT
Source organism: Onychostoma macrolepis (assembly GCF_012432095.1). Classification (NCBI taxonomy): domain Eukaryota; kingdom Metazoa; phylum Chordata; class Actinopteri; order Cypriniformes; family Cyprinidae; genus Onychostoma; species Onychostoma macrolepis. The sequence continues at coordinate 8,895,305 of NC_081157.1, read as the reverse complement.
GGCAACCATTGTCAAAGTGAGTTTTGCATTGGCATCGTTTACATTTTTAACCACAACAAACTCAGAAAGAATCATGCAGCTCATTGCTAGAAGATGCTTGACGAATGAAAACAATATTTGTTCTAAAATCGGCTCAATATATCATGTTTAATACTTTCAGACCAGATGGAAACACAGTCTGAAGCTAAAATAAAGGGAGTCTGTACAATCATACACAATTTTCAAAATCTGAGCAAAATCTGCAGACTGACTTTGATTTTGGCAACTAGCATTGACACGTCCAGACTGCAAGCAGCGGCAGAAATCTGGGCAAAAGTCATGTTTTCATCCGTGTTAAGCTGTTTCAGGAATTGTATTTGAGAAGCAAAATTGAGTTTCATTCTTGATTTTGATTTCCAAGTGTGGTTATTTAAATCACAAGAACAAATTCTCAACCCCAAGTGAACAAAGCACCTCTGCCAGAAATAATGTCTAAACAATGAAATGTCTTGAAATGTTCAGTCTAGTGCTCTTTTTATTCTGTTTGGAGTCAGATCACTCATTTCCTATTTTTCTTTACTTTTTCTGTTAAAACTTGCCAAAGCAACAGTTCTTAAACAGCCCAATACGCATACCTATTAAGGGGAATTTATTTTCCTTGGATCCGCTGAGAGTCGGCGTGTTGGCCGGTCTTTTGGACATAATTGGATACAGCACTGATTTGCAGAAACTCAATATCTGTCACCGCTCGGCTTGTCAGTGGATGAAGCTATCCATGTGACAGGTGTGTTTGAGTATGTTCATAGGACGTCCATCAGGACGGTAGCTCACGTACACCTATCACAGCGGACCACGGGACGCATTGCAAGGACGAGCGAGATCCTGCACCGCTACCACTGTAATAATAGCCACTCTGTGTCAGTGAGGCCGTGCGAAAACAAATTAGCCAGATGATTAATGAATGAGACGAACAGTTCACAGACTGTCTGCAGAGATGGGACTCCCAGTCAGAAACCGCGGCTGCCCTCAGAGCTGACATGAACCGGCCCCGTGTAAACACTGCTCTCTCAGGGCCCCCATCAATCTGACACGGTCGCCCGTACAACTCCTGCTATCTGCGTGTCCTCTAAAACCGCAGTCGTGCCACTCATATTACCAGCACAAGATATAGTAGCGCCCATTCATGTTTAACACATCAGATATGTGACACACACCCCCACTGCCTGACTGCTTCTAATGTGAGTCTACTGATCCTCAACCATCAGGACCTCAGAACAGAAAATCATAAAAGTATAAACTCTGCATTTCAAATACTTCATGTTGCCTCTCACCATCCTTTTTCTTTAAACACTGGAATCATATGGTGAAGTTCAAATCAACTCGGGTTACACTGCAAAAAAAAAGGTTTTCGTAGTCTTTTTCATTACAAGTATCTAAACATTCTTGAATAAAGATACATTTGCTTCAGACAGACAAATGAGATATTAAGTTTTGTTTTCTAAAAATTTAGAAATGAAAAAAATAACATTTTGTTATAAGAACGTTCTCCAAATATTCAGTGTTGGTTCTGGGAACATAAAAAATGTCCAACTTTACTTTGATTTAAAAATTAACCTAAGAACGTTGATTTGTAACATTCCAAGAACATAAAAATATCCAGTTTCCTTAATGTTAGTAGAATGTTATTTAAAGGTTAGTATGATGTTCCTGAAATATTCTTTCAATCATTCAAACACCTGCTGTGAACAAGCACTGAAAGAAAGAGAAATAAGAACACAAACTACAACTTTCTTCAGCCACAGCCTTAGATGAACTGAAGATAAAAGACATTAAATCTCTTAAGATCTAATTAAACAACTCCACAAACAGCATTACCAGCTTCAATTATTACTAACCAGATTGACTTTATTTCTGTCAGATGTCTACAGAAGTTCTTATTGAGAATTAACAGAGGTTTAGATGTTGATGTCTTATTGAAAATGTTTTGTTTGTCACCATCATGGAGATCAGTGTTTGCGTTAGTTGGACTCTTGACCCTTGACTTTTTTTGAGTTGGTTCTTTTGCTGCAATTGCAGGTGTTTTCAGAACACATTTATGCGTTGATAAAGCAGATAAACATGTCTGTTTTAATAACAGACAAATTACTGTTATTAAACTTAAATCAAAATTAAGTTGAAAGAACGTCATAACTTTTAAAAACCTTCCTCTAACGTCAAGAAAACGTTATTTTTTATGTTCCCAGAGCCAACACTGAATATTTGGAGAATGTTCTTATAACAAAATTCTGTTAGCTGGGAAGAAAACTGATTAATTTCCACACATGGAAGTGGCCCAGAAAGGAATTTAGTGCACGTTGTGTCTTGAGGAGTGCTCACCTTCTTTTGCAACAAATTCGAACACTTTTATTACTGTGAAGGACGTCTGAAGAATAAGAAGGAAACTACTCAGTCAAGGCCATTCAGAGGGCACACAGAAAACATACAGTGTTGCAATCAGCCATTTTTATAAAACTGACCTGGAGTTAGACCTGTCTTGTATGGTTGTTGTGAATGTATTCTGAATACTTTCAGACTTTTGTATTTTCTGGTGGTCTAATGCCACAATACCATGTCTTCAGTTTCACAGCGGTCTACATCAATAAATGACATGGATCTCTGGAACCCCTGATTTAGTTCATATTAACTGACATATTACTGTTGTAAAAGTATGTATGTTTTCTATCATTGCATTGATGGTGTGCTCCACCGTATGTATCATCATAGTTGCTTTTAAACCCAGGAAACATGCTGTAGCCATGAGAGTACAGGTTCAGCATGCGGCCTCGTTGCAGCAAAGCTTATTAAACTGTAGTCAGTCTGGTTCATAACATGACGGCTAATGGTCCCGCTCAGCCTAGCCGCTCACATTAACTGCGCTCATCCATGAATATTTGGACAGATTCAGTAAATCTCCTCGCGGGGCCAGAGCACACATTACTCCGATGATAATTTGTGGTTTTTGTGAATGTTCAACAGTCAACATTGAAGCGCGGTGAGCTCCTACAGTGCTCATTCCGCTAAAAACATACAGGAAATATTTGAACTCTCCTTTTCCCACATTTACTTTGGCTCTCTTTAGACAACATTTCTTTTCTGAATGTGTTATGTAAACTCACTTGGAAACATAGGAGGAAGAAAAATAGCCTCTAAGTTTTACAGTATTAACTACCATCGCTGAAACATCAGCTACAGCATTTCAACACCATTTCTAGAATTTGGTTGGAATTATTTAATTGTGATTTAAACTTGATTTCAACAAATCTCTTGGTTACACTTTATTTTTAAGGTGCCCTTGTTACAGTGTAGTTATACATTTAAGTACTGAGTAATATTAATTAACTACATGTACTTACTATATGGTTAGGGTTAGGATGAGGGTTTGGTTTAGTGTTACTTCTATGTAATTATGCATAATGTATTGTTATTATAATAGTAAGTACATGTACCATGTTTAACAAGGACACCTTAAAATAAAGTATAACCCTCTTTATTCTGTGTAACAAAGTGTAAGTGTTCAAAGATGATTCAAATGTTTTGAGTTTAAACAAATACAAATAAAATGTGCTGAGTTTCTGTAAGAGAAAGTATTGAAGGTGATGCTTTTTAGTAAATAATGACTTAATTTTTGGTCTGTTCCTCATTCAGAATTGTAGTGTGGCTTCAAAAAAAAAAGTTTTGAATGATTTCTTGGTAATTCTTGGAGAACCAAAGATAAAATGCACTATAACATTTGCTCGTTGGTTCCTTGTTGCATCTGAAATTGGTTGTTTGTCATCTATTTTAATGCATTATACTTTCTGAAGGTGAGACTTCTTAGAGAAGTATTATAACTGTGGATATGCATTACATCATATCATACAACACATTACAAAGCATAAGTAATGCATTAGAATATTTACTGCACAGATGTGCTTCATGTGAGCCTAACGATGCATCAGTTCACTTCTGTCCTGCTTCAGGGTTAAGAGATGTCACTTTCGCCACCATTTTATCAGTGAGTATGCACCTTTAAGCAGTGCTATTTCATTGTGCACATAGACAGAAAATGTTTTGAGTCGAACAGCTGATAAAAACCTTGCAGCTTGTGAATAAAAATAGAACATAACTACATAGTAGTGAGCCAGTCCCATCTGACTTCTTCACGCCAAACATTTTGGGGCAGGTTACACCAGATATACCAACACTTTCAGACCACAGCATCACTGAGAATAGCAGGGGTCAAAGCTGACGGTCAGGGCTCCTTTTATCTGAGTGTGTTTTAGCGTCAGACAGCAGTGTGAGTAAGAGTGAGGCGACACAGCAAACAGGATGTGTTGGCCAGGATCAGGGGCCAGACTAGCGCCCTGGTGCGAGTTTTCAAGCCACCGGGGAGAATTTCCATTCCCAGAGTGCAGAGGTGATGTCAGAGCACAGCGTCCTGCTGATGTCTGACTGCTGACTGCTGAGAGACGTCCAGTAGATGGACACCCTCTACAGTGCACAATGTGAAGTGCACTCAGCTCATCCGGAAATGTGCTCGAAATTACTTCTTCTGGATACACAATATTACGCAGTGGAAACCACAGAATAGTGTGAATTAGCAAGTGGGTTTTCATTACATAGCACATAACTTTTGCAAATCGATGGAAAATGGACAAACTGAAATATATGTATTTAATCCACCTGAATACATTACAGTGAAATATCCTTACTGTCAGGATTACATATGTAACCCTCTCACAGTTGGATGTTCTCATCTCAAATCATGTTTTCCATTTGTGGGTGTTTTTAACTGTGTATTATTTTTATTTTCATTCCTTTTTTACTGTGCATTTTACAATTCTGAAGAGACTGCGTTGTGTTTTGGGAGCCAAAGGTAATTTTATGGGAGAAGTTTTATATTATCCATGCCTGTGTATTTAAAGCTACCGTTATCTATTGTTGGCGGTGTAATGCATTGCAGAGCTTGTCAGACTTTTTGTCCAGTCTGCGTATGATGAATTAAAGTACTTTAAACACCGTAAGCAACATACTTCAAAATTGCAAATGTGAAGATTGCTACTGATTGATACTCCCTGGGTGAGCGAGGTGACTACAGAAGGGCCTCTCGCTGTGGGCGTCTCAACTGCAGCTCTGCTCTGGGGGTTTTGGCCATGTGAAGGAAAGGCTGCAGGTTTTTACTGTGCTGCGGTGGAGGCCGACTCCTGTTGGTAATGAAGGCCACTGGGGCCGTGAGGGGTGTGGGGCTTTGGATAACTTACTCTTTTGTGTACACAGAGCAGCACTGTGTGGGTGTTTCTTCAACTATGGGCACTTTTGGCCCTCTGGACTAAAAAATCTCTCTTAAACACACTTTTCACACTCTCATTAGTTTATTTAATTTATCTACTAACAAAGTTCAACAGTGAACATACATTAATCATATGATTTTGTCAGTTTTGTCATTTTTTTTAATGCCACCACAATGCCATTCTCACCACATCTCACATTAAAAACACTGTCTTATTGGAAATAAGTGCCTTTATCTACATTTTTGTAAAACTATACAGTACCTATACATAAAATTCACTGCGGTTTCCAGCTGAAATAAACACTAGTAGCAGTAAAAACAGACAACTTTTTTACCTTTTCGCACAAATTATGACTAAGTGGGCAGCTCATTGATTAATATAGACTTATTTTTGTGCAGTTCCTTGCTCAACACTATGCTATGACTTCAGAACACTTTCATCATAGTGCATGGTTTGTAAACTGTAGTGTAATTTGTAAACATAGTGCATGACATTTGCATCATATAACCAGCTCCATATGTTCGGCTTTCTTGACATAGTAAATGTGCTTAGTAGCGCATTACTAGCTATGTGGAGCGCTCGAGTACGAGTTCTGTGAAACTATTTAGAATAAAAAGCTCAAAGACTTGTAGAAGCAAGCTTAAATTTGCTTTTGTTAAGTATCGGTTAGGTTTAGGGTAGGGTTTAGATGGTACATTATTTTTAAACACAAATGCAGATAAAACTGAAACTTTAAGTGCCTGATGAAATACCTTTTATTTAATTACTCAGTTCGGTGTATTATCCAATATTGGCATGTATTTAAATATAATATAGTGACAATATACAATATGGAGTCTATCCCAGCATCTCTGGACAAAAGCAGGAAAACCCTCTGGATGCATGGCCAGTTCATCACAGGATGACACACAATAACTCATACTGGTCATACCACCCACCCCTAAAAATCTCATGTATAGCACATCTACTCTGTTGTTCCGATTACAAAAATAAATGTCATAGAATAAAAAATTGCTTAAATATATATTGTATGCAAAGGTAAATAAATATGCAGGACATTTCTGGTAAAGCATGGCTTAAATAATCTCAGAAAGTCTTTTTTTCGGTCAAGATGGGAGTATTTGAGCACATCTGTTGTAAATGATTTAACATAAGAGATGCTAGTGCTGAAAAGCAATGAGCTATGAAGCGTTGCCTTGTCTGCTTTTAGAGCTCATCATTCAATTCAGAGTTGGAAAGCAAAACTGACTTCAGTATCCTAATTCACTCTGCCAGTGAATTACCATGTGCTAAATTATGACGATGATATGAAAAGCTGCTGTAAGATTTTCTAAGACTCTTGGACTTAGAAAATCCTTAAATTAGGTTTTTTTCTGTGCCTCACTGAAGTCATTGAAGCTCTTTGGCCCTTCAAAAACCCTGATGTGTGCCAGTCTGAGCTTTTATTATTTTAGCTAATCTTAGCTAAGTAAATTGTAGGACCTTAAAATATATGAATTGCATTTTACAATTTTAGAATCACTATTAAATGTTTAATGTTTTAGATTAAATTAATATTTTATTACCAAAGGATGCATTAAATTGATCAGAAATTACACTAAAGACTTGCAACAACAGATTTTTTTTTTAGTTTATATATATATATATATATATATATATATAAACAATCTGACAGTAACGAGAGTGAGAATGATCAGAAATATCTGTGAGCTATGCACAGGTTTTTGGTGGCCATAAAGAAGCCACATGGTTGTCTCTAGCAGTGACCGTGATGTGGCCGCTGTTAATGTAGCACAACCTCCCTCTTCCCCAGCTACCGTTCAGGAAATAACTCCCTTTCCCTCCACCTCAGCACCCCAAAATCACATCACGGGTGCTAGTGAAATACTGGACCTGAATTTTCAAGTTACACTTGATTTTACAGTATGTGTAATTACAGTGTACTCAGAAAGTACTGGTAGTATGAAGTAACTACATCGGTTAAGGTTAGGTTTAGGGTTAGGTTCAGGGTCAGTACCTAGTTATTACCCAGTTATTTTAATTACTAAAATAAGTACATAGTATGTACATGTGGAATAGGACTGAAATAATAAAATGCAACCGAATTTTCAATGCCATCTAATCGGTCATCCACCAGTATCCACCAATATTCACTAGCTAATGCAAACATGCATTTGAGTACACATCTCGGTCATGTAACGCTGAATGGTACTGTTTTCCGTTACACTCTTAAAATAGGTTTGATCTGTATCTCGCATAGTTGTACCAATCAGAGAGCAATGTGTGTGCATTAAATCTGCAAAATCATTGAAACAATATGGTGCTAAGATGGCCTTTAGTAATGATTAGTAGCATCACTACAAGATCTATCTATCTAAAAGGAGCCTTTCATGGTGATTTATAGCATTGTAAAAACCCATCAACCACCATCCATTTCCCTCCTTTGATAGACAGCCCACCCTCCTAGAAAAAGCCAGGACTGATAGTACCTCCTGAAAGAGCAATAAATTTAAGTCTTCTTTTTGCTTAGTTATCACAGACTGACTGGGGAACAAGACAGCAGCGTTCAGTTTTGGATGGAGTATATTACAGATATGTATGTAATGTAATGAGCCTCTTTTCCTCCCTGTACTATGTTGAACTGTCTTTAATTAAATAAAATCTACAAAACCAAGAGTTAAGCAGTTAACAACCAAACAGAAACTGAGCTAATGTCTCAATTCAGACTGACTAGACAGGCCAGTTTGAGATCCATGAATGCATGTTCCAGCGCCTGGCACGCAAAGCACAGTCCATCTTTCAGAAAGAGACTCAGCAAAGCCAGCAGACATTCAAGAATTTCATATTTTAATGGAATAGGTTAAAAGGTGTTTTATTGCATATGTAATGCAATCCTGTACAAACATAATGAAAGGTAAACTCTAATTTCCAAAGACTCCTTGAAAAGTAAAGGGAGAGCGACACATGCAATATTGATATTACAAGTACTATTTTTCCAGTGTAGAGAACAGCCATTCCTACTTCCATGTTTAAAAATAACGTATGCCAGTAGTCTGCTTGTTATTCTTGGAAGCTGTGACACAGATTCTCTTATCAAAGCTTGCCTTACACTGACATTTAGTCCTGTTGATGTTGGCACATCTGGGTTTAGGTTCAAGCGTAGCTTGAGTTTGAGCTCTGTGCTCTTAAGTTTTGCCTTGGGTCTACCTCATATTCTAATACAAATGTACTTCACCTATTTATCATGCCTTTTTGTGTATATTCTGTTTCTAGATCTAAAAACAAGGGAAGAAGCAGCAGAAACGAGCAAAAGAAGCATTGCTTACACAAAAAAAATGTTGGTGTTGGCTAGCAACTTTCCCCCCCCAAAAAAATGCTGGCAGTGAAAGAGTTAATCGGACAAATTATTGAACAAAGCCATGTGGGGAAGATAAACACGCAACGACAGATAATACAGACAAGAGAGCACACAAGTATAAACATCACAAAGTAAACATATTCTGACAGATATTGTATGGAGTACCACAAGGCTCTGTATTAGGCCCACTGTTGATATTCATGCTTCAACTTCCAACTGCTTATTAATTTCTTCATTATTCTTATTAGTATAAATTTATTTACTTTTACAACCAGTACCCATAAAAAAACACTTATTGTGTACATAGATGATTACATTGTGGTACCACACAGGCATCCACCCTGCTGTCATTTTTAGCACTCTGTTTTCCCCATGTACTGAATGTGTCTACTGTGAATACAGAAGAATTATAAAATGTTGACATCTTACAGGTTGGCAAGAATTTAAATATGCGTGGTGGTGGCATGTTCCAGCCAAACTCTAAGCTAGTCAGCCACCACAGGAAATATTTTGGTTCTTTCTCCTAGACCTTTCCGATAGTAAAAAAAAGTTTGTTTATGTATTGGTGGTCACTGAGTAAGTAAGAGTCTGTCAGATGTTGAAATTAAGACTTGTGTAAGTCTGATTAAAAGTGGTTTAGAGGTCTGCCCGGAGCAGTCTGTTCCACACACTTCGTTGTAAATCTCAGGTAGGGAGATACCATGGTGGCATTCATCTCTGTCCGTACCACACAACTTTCAATACCTAATCCTGTCGGAGAGAGTCACACTCACTTTTTCCAGTCATTTCAAATTAACCGGTGTAAGGGATGAAGCATGATTTAGATATTTACAGTGCCTACTTTAAGAGAACCACATTGAGATTACATTACTTCACTAACTGCCTGGTAACAAGACACAATTTAATCAAGCTATAAGATGACAAATTCTATACTGGATATGAAACAATGTATAGTGAGGTTGATTCACTGAATAAGGAGGTCTCGGTGGACTCCTTCTGCCCGTTGGGCAGTAAAGGAACAGTGGCACTCAGTGTGGTTAAGTGCTTATTTACCAGACCACACCACCAAGAGCAGCCCTGTGTGGTCTGACAGAAGGAGATATGAATGTACATTTCTTGATGGGCAGAGTGTCTCTAATGGACCTTTGGAATCATCAGTCTACTACAGATTGTCAGTTTTCAGATGTGAGTCAGTTCTCTGTATTTCTATATTTTCACTTTCTGAATACATTTGTTCTAAACACCAGAACAGAACTGAAAGGCTTTATCATTTTTATGTATAATGTAAACACCCGTTTTGGTCCCACTTTATATTAGGTGGCCTTAACTACTATGTACTTACATTTAAATTAATCATTTGATACAATGCACTTATTGTGTACATACATGTTTTTACATTGTACTTATATTTTTAAAAAATACCTATACATACATACATCTGTAATTAATTTCTGTAATTACATTTATAATTACACTGTCAACCCATCCCTTACACCTAAACCCGCCCTTAAACCTACCCATACCACCAAACCTGTCCCTAACCTTACCCGTATCACACCTCAATAGCAGCAGAAGTGTTTTGCAATACAGTATGAACACAATAAGTACATTGTACTTATTTTTTAATGTAAGTACATAGTAGTTAAGGCCACCTAATATAAAGTGTAACCCCTGTTTTTTCTTTTTCAAAGGTTGCAGGTTTGACCATTAGCAATGGGTGAACCACACACTACAGAGCTTCTCAAGAAACCTTAAGGCCTAGATTGCATTAAATAGTCTCTCACTTTGAAATGTAAGTTTGACGGCCCAACAACCCTAGAAATGCCTGATCCCATGTCCACACTGGGATCACAGGGCAAGATTTAATTTACTGCACACCTCCTGCATAGATCTTGTTGTCAGATGTGCCTTTTAGCAAGCTTAAAATAACAAAGAATATCTGATGCTAGAATGCAGGAATAATTGGTAGTTGAGATAGTTAGTCATGCTTCAACTCCAAGAAAGCACAACTGGAAAATGATTCATTTAAAGGAAAGCAGAACAATTAGGTCTTGTTTCAGTGTATGTATCATTTTAAACGGTGTATGTTTTTCACTTCATTTGCTCCAAGGGACCTTTTATTCATTAGTGCTTTATATAATGGACACCAGTCCAGAGCAATAGCAGCAAATGAATTCATTGCTTGACCCTGGAGGCTGAACAGGGGGTTTTCGTCCCGCACCCTGGAGATTAATTTTGCTTAACATATTCTGACAGGAAAAGCCTACTAGTAGCCAGTGCAGCTTTTACAGGGGTCACAAGTGTTCTCAACTGAACACACCCAATCTTTCAGTGGCCCACGCACAGTAATCCTGTCAACACATAAGTTACAAGAAGTCCCGCCTCTACGCCCATAAATTGGTTCAGTTTCATTTTTAAATCAATTACAGGAGTAGATCAGTTATGCTGCATTTTGCAAATAAGCTTGAAAACATCAAATTCATTTTCTTCCAGCTAGTAGTGGGCGATAACACAGTGAATGAATATTTTTTTTCTATGAATGCTATGAGTGATATATCATGATACATAAACAGTGAGTTCTGTTTGTAAAATATTCACAGTTTAGATGACATATCAATAAGATGACTGGTGGCACAGATACAATAATGCAAGACTTCATATCGTTCATGATGGAACTGCATAAAAGACGCAAAAGGGTGACTGTTTAGCTTGGCCACGCGTCTCACCACGGCCAATCAGACAACGAGGCATGGGTATATGGAGCTGGCATTCATGCACATCATTTCCTTATTCCTCAACCCTGAGCTGGACTGCGGCCCAGAACCTGTTTGGAGCAAAACCAGCTGCATGTTCAGTGCATGCAGACTAACCATTTAGATTGGCAAAGAGCTAAGGTCTTCTGACTGGAAATTCAGCACAGACGACTTGTACATGATTGAGAAGAATGGCTGCTCCAGGCTCGTGCTGTCCATCCCAAAACTGGACACATTTCATGGATAAAGGTCATAGTGGAAAACAGATGAATTGTTATCCACACAGAACGATTACAGTCAGCCTGGGGGAATAACTGATCCGTTTGCTCACATGGACATTCGCAGATGTGGCCCCTCGCCATGATATCCTGCCATTGTTTCAATGTACTAAAACCCCCATTTTTAATTAATTAAAGCGTTGTTAGACACGACTTACAGCCCAGAGCACCTTATTGCTTTTATAAAATGGTATTACATAATCGAAATATTAAAAACCACTCAGTTTATGAAGTAAATTCACAGTTTATGAAGTAAAAGTGGAACAGACCTGTCCCTGGCATGTCATGACTACAACATTAGG